>NW_026267145.1:1290457-1301067 GCF_000697945.3 Frankliniella occidentalis | reverse complement strand
GCAGCCCCCTTGCATTCAAATTTGGAATATTATGGTAAAGAAAGATAAAGAAAGAAAAGCGGGGTCAAGGGGGCGGAACAAAACACATTTGGAAAAGTTTTTGACTTTGCATACTGAAAATTCAACAAGATCGGCGAAGCCGATGTACCCAAATGGTACAGCCTAGTTTAGAATGTGCACCCTGCCTACTTTTGCTCATGGAATGCGTTTGTATAACTTTCTCTGTTGTGTGAAGGAGGAAGTCGCCGGCGGGCGGCCTGCGCATTGGCAGGCACAACGGTGGGACACGTCCTCATCCTTCTGCTCAGCCGCTTTGCATTGGCTCTCATCGGGAGGGAATCTCGCCCGTGGGAGACAGTGGCGGGGCGGGGTGCCAGCGCGGATCTATACCAACTCTTGGATTGTCCGTACGAGTTGGGCCGGGCCACGCTGGAAGCGATCAGCCGCGAGAGAGTCCAGCCAGGCCGGTCGCCTGTACGCGCCTCGCGGGAGCATTGGCACCTTGACGTGTCGTAACTGTCTGCGCTGCGCCGGGCTGCGCCGGGCTGCATTGCGCCGCCGTGTGGAGGCGTACAGTCTGAGTAGGAAGGAGTAATGTAACGGTCGGTCAGGAACACGCCTGGTTGGCAAGCCTGATTGGCTGAAAGCCGGCGGGCGTGGCGCCGCGTGGCAAGCCGTCCAGACGCAGAGCTTTATGCCATACTTCACGACTCCCGCTGCCGCGTCCATGCTCTCTCTACCCTGTCGGGGTGGAGCGCGCGGGTTACACTCTTTGCCTCGCCGGAGCACGGCAGCAAAGTAATAATGTAATAATCCAGATGTTGTGTTCACCCTTTTGACTCGGGGTGTACGCTCGCTGCAGGGCCTGCTGCAGGGCGCGGCGCGAGGGCGTAACAGGCAGTCCCTTCCTGGAGGCTGCAGGAGGAGCGTGGCCGTCCTTGGCCCCGAGTACCTGGAGTGCACACACACACACACTCGTACGCACGCACACACGTCAGAGGCGGGCAGGTTTATCCGGCACGCTTTTGTGTTACTCGAGCAGTTTCGTAATAGTCAAGGGGCGGGACACAGAAAGGAACCGGGTTAAAACATGGAGCCAAGGCTTACGGTGTCGTCGGGTGCGTGGAGGAGCAGGGGGCGGCGCAGCTCCAGTTGTGGCGAGCTAGAACTAGTGCTAGGGCTGATTTGTCGTGCTCCTTCAACAACTGAAGAGTAGCTTTACCCGGTGGGTGGGTGGGTGGCCAGCACCTTTGGAACACATTTGTATGTTAGCCCGCACCCAGGAATGCCTATGAACCATTTAATCCAACGGAAACGGAAATTTCCGACAGTCAACTTTTGCTTGTCAAAGAATCACTGTATACGAAGTCAAAACACTATGCTAATAATTTTTGTCGATTTTCATTTTTAACTGTGTGGATTAAATTCGCTTGTTTTGCATTCACTGTAAATATTTTTCACAGTGCGATCGGGCTGGTAGTGCAACATGCCGCTGCCTTTGTGAACCCCTCCGCCGTGAATATAAGGTGTCACGTTACTCGTTTGACCCGCGTGACTTGACGTGACGTGGGGTGACGTGCCCCCGCGGGCTGCTCCGCCCCGCCGTGGCCTCCGCCCGTCACTTGACCGCCTCCGGGCCGGGGGCAGCCGGGGGCAGCCGGGGGCAGCCGGGGGTGGTGGGCGGCCTTGCAAGCCTCGCCTCGCCCTGGGCGAGAGCAAAGCGAGAGCGCTGCCGGCCAGGCCAGCCGGCCCGGCCCCGGCTGGAGCGCAGAATGATGCCCATGCTGCCCCGGGGCCAGCTCGGCTTAGAGCTCAGCTAGAGTAATGCGGGCGCCAAACAGGCACCCGCTCGAGCCTCAAGCAGAAGTGGACGGGAGGAGACTCTGCTGGGAAATCGAACGTGATGTCCCACACCTCGCCCCGCCACGCCCCGCCACGCCACGCCCCGATGTGTACTGGTGAAAGGCCTGCGCGCCGGATGGCAACGCAACGGGCTGGTCGGGCCGCGTGCCCTCCGTCGCGTAACAAATTCTAGTCGATCTGGACGGGTCCTTTCTATCTATCGCTGGGCTCGGGCCGGCCGCCGGCCGCCGCGCCCGTCTGGTGTCAGGCCCGCACCGCCCGGACATATTCACCGTCCCCCCGTGGGACTGGGCCGGGCGGCGGGGGCGTGGGCTGCGCTGACCGCCTGCGCGAAAACAAGGCGGCGCGCCCTCGCCGGCACAGCGCAAAAATCTTGCGGTGAAATTCGCCGCAAGTTATACAGTGAACCCCTGCAGCTCATTCATTTTCGGTTTACTTTCAGCTTTAAGCTACAACGAAAGTAACGACAGTGAAGCTAACGGTGAACCGTGAGGACGCACCACCGTTGCTTACAAGTGCTGCAGGGTTCACTGCAGCTTACGCGGTGACCTTCACTTGTAAGCTTTTTACAGTGCGCCTCCCTCTGGGTGTGAGGTGACGTCTGCCGCCCAGGCCCATCGCAGCCTCTGGCTGGACTGCATATGGGCATTCCCTGCGGCGAGCCCGCCAGCGCCAGCGCGCTTTGTGGCGATACTCTCTGGCTCGAGTAACGGTCATCAAGTAGTCAAGGCCGAACAAGCCACTACCCGGAGCCGCACACAGCTCCAACCGCTTCCGGACACCTTATTTGTTTCTATTTTTGTTTTGCGTGACACCCCGTTGGGTGGTGGTTTGCGTTTAGCCGCCATGTCTGACGTCTCGCAGCCGGCGGCGGTACTAACTGTACTAACGGGCCATCTGTTTGTTTGTTTGTTTGTTTCAGGAATCTTTGCCTACCTCAACTATCTGACTCCGAAGTCGCGGAGGGAGATCATCGAGCTGCTCATCAATGGGCTGCACCGACTAGAGTACCGCGGCTACGACTCTGCTGGTATGTGCTTACACCGTACTCGCGTTAAGGGCACGGGGTTCGGTGTGGTGACACGAGAACCTTTTGACTCTCTTTTCACTCGTTCATCACGTCTTTCCCTCCCGTTACAGCTTTCCATTAAGTTTGCACATTATGGGAATCTGATGAGCTTTTCTTGTTGTTTCGACAGGTATTGCCGTGGACGCACCCGACAGTAAGGACATTGCCATCGTTCGGAAGTCTGGCAAGGTCGCCGCACTAGAAGAAGAGATTCTGAACCGTGAGTCCTCGTTGTCTGCTTATTGACAATCATATACTTCAATTCTTCATGAAAACTTGACTTTCCCTTGCACTAGATGAGAAATCCTTGGGCTTTGAGGAAACAACCGATCTGCACGTGGGAATCGCTCACACTCGCTGGGCCACCCACGGTCAGCCCAGTGAATTGAACTCACATCCTCAGAGGTCTGATGATCAACAAAGTTTTGTTGTTGTTCACAATGGTAAGTTATCACTTGTCTTTCATTGCCTTGATAGCACAATCAAAACAAATCACTCAATACGACATTCAAACCATGCTCAAAAACACTGGAGTTCATGGTTGAAACTAATTACTGTTTCAACAACGTTCATTCATATGCTCTGTTGACTTTCCAGGAATTATCACTAACTTCAAGGATGTAAAAATGTTCTTGACCAAAAAAGGATACCACTTTGAGTCTGAAACCGACACTGAAGCTATTGTTAAGCTTGTTCATCACTTGCACTCTCAGCACCCTGAATACTCTTTCAGGGAACTTGTTGAACATGCCATTCAACAACTTGTAAGTAATGAAAACTGTCCCCACTTTGTCCCTCTCCTAGAATTCTTAACAGATATTTTCTAAATATTTTCCTTTAGGAAGGAGCTTTTGCATTATGCTTCAAAAGCAAGCATTTCCCAGGCGAGTGTGTGGCTGCAAGGAGGGGAAGTCCTCTGCTTGTAGGGATCAAGACAAAGACAAGACTGGCCACTGATCACATCCCAATCCTCTATGGCAAAGGTAAGAAAAAGTGTTCTGATATGCAAGTAATATGATAATTGATTTTCAATTTCCAGCAGGCAATAGTGCTTCCATGGTTACAGATAATGAAGATGAACATTGTTACCTTTTTTGTGTCAGTGTTAGAACTGATGAAATATGTTTCAGTTTGGTTTGGAATATTACTACATTGAGGAACTTTTCTTTTTAATTTATCAACCCATTGTGTTGGCTCTTCAGTTTACATTCTATTCTGTAGTTGTTTACTTTTTCTTCCTTTCTCCTCCCTGTGAAAAAAAGAGAGGAGCCGAACTTGGTAAAATGATTCAATTTACACATTTGAAACCAACTTTGATTTAATAAATCATAGTTTTTAGTTTACACTTCTTAGATTCTCAGATTTATTTAATCTCTATTCAAGTCTAGCTCCTGTCTTTGTTTCAAAGTTCTTTATCATGCTATCATGGTAGCTTATTTCTTCTGTCTTTTTTTGGATGGGCCATTTTATTTCCAATTTTCTTTAAAAAAAAAAAATATTGATTATATGTGTGTCAAATGCTTGTAGTATTACTAGGCAATCATTTCATCGGCTGTATGTTTCAAATATTCTTCCTTTTTTTAATTTGAAATGTTATACATTCCTTCCTATTCTTTTCCTTTTTATTTGTTTGGTTTAAATTTTGAATAGTCCCTGTATCCCTTCCAAATTTGTTGATTTGATCTAATATCCAGTATCTTTTGTCCCTCCCCTGTTCCCGTTCCTCCCTTTAGAGGCTGACATCAACAAAACAGGTACACAACATTATTTGTGCTTTACCTCTTTGTCTACATGCTTACTGCCGCTTATCTTCAATGTGAAGATTTTTCTCTCAATGTGCATCTTGTCCTCTTAATGTTATTCTTTCAGCTGTCGCATACTCAGTCTTTTGGTGGAGGGTATAAGATTTGTGTGGTGACAGTAAATTTATAAGGTGACGGAAAGCATTTTGTTGTGTAGATTTGTAAAGGGTATGGTAATGAGTTATCACATCACAATCATTCCACCATGTAAAAAGAAAGTGTGTTTTCCAGGAGTTTAAAATATTTATCATTGTACATATCTCCATAAATTATTTTGTCATACACAATTTTTTAAATTTATTTTATACTTTTATTTACCCCTTAGATCACCGCCCCCATGGTCGTGGTGATATGCCATCCCTTATTCCCCGTTCTGATTCCACTGCTGAATTCCAACCGATGGAGGACAAGGAAGTTGAATACTTCTTTGCATCAGATGCTAGTGCTGTCATTGAGCATACCAACCGAGTAATCTTTCTTGAGGTAAATTAACAACATTATTTTTTATTTATTTTTTCTCAAGTTATTTGCTTTGAAACTACAATATTTCTTAAAACATTCATGTTTAGGACGATGATGTGGCTGCTGTGAAGGATGGAGCTCTCAGTATCCACCGTCTTAGACGATCATTGGATGATCCTCATGGTAGAGAGATTATTACTCTGAAGATGGAGATCCAGCAAATTATGAAGGGTATGAATGAAACATTTCACTCATAAACTACATTTTAATGACAGAACAATCCTTTTCTTATCTTTCTTTTCTTTAAAGGAAACTACGAATATTTCATGCAGAAAGAAATTTTTGAACAGACTGAGTCAGTCGTAAACACAATGAGAGGAAGAGTCAACTTTGAAACCAATACCATTGTTTTGGGTGGCATAAAAGTAAGTTTTGTGCTGTAGTTAATCTTAACTGTCTCTCAAAGAATACTAGATTATGTTAAATTTACAATTTGGTCTCTCTATTGAAGCTACTGCTGACCTGCCCTTAAACATTTCTTGAATTTTATGGTAGGATTACATTCCTGAGATTCGCCGATGCCGCCGACTCATGCTCATCGGTTGTGGTACCAGTTACCACTCTGCTTTAGCTACACGTCAATTGTTGGAAGAACTGACCGAGCTGCCTGTGATGGTTGAGTTGGCCTCTGATTTTCTTGATCGAAGCACACCCATTTTCCGTGATGATGTTTGCTTTTTTATTTCTCAATCAGGTAGGCTGTGTTTCTCAGTATATTCTTGATTAACAAGCTGAATTGATTTTCTAAATCTGATTTTCTCTTTGTACTTTTTGTAAGGCGAAACTGCTGATTCACTCATGGCGCTTCGATACTGCAAGCAGAGAGGTGCACTCATTGTTGGAATCACAAATACTGTTGGTAGTTCTATCTGCAGAGAGTCTCATTGTGGTGTTCACATTAATGCTGGCCCTGAAATTGGTGTTGCTTCAACTAAAGCATACACATCTCAGTTTATCTCACTCGTCATGTTTGCTTTAGTCATGAGTGATGATCGTATCTCCCATCAGGCTAGGAGGCTTGAGGTGAGTAATCTTGAGAAGGAAGCATAACTAATTGATGGTATGAATACTTGCCCATACTGAAAAAACTTATTGCTAAATGTTTATCAGATTATTCAAGGACTGAAAAACTTGGACAACCAAATCAGAGAGGTTCTTGAATTAGATGGCAGAATTTTGGAACTTGCCAAAGACCTGTATGAGCAGAAGTCATTGCTTATCATGGGTCGTGGTTACAATTACTCAACTTGTCTGGAAGGTGCTCTGGTAAGATTGCATATGAAACCAATTTGGGGAGTGGATTGTTGACAAATCATTCATTCACCTAATTATTTTTGTTTGTTCCATATATATAGAAAGTGAAGGAACTTACTTACATGCACAGTGAGGGAATCATGGCTGGTGAGCTGAAACATGGTCCTCTGGCTCTTGTGGACAGAGCCATGCCACTCATGATGGTTGTCACAAGAGACCTAACGTACCAGGTAAGACTATAAATATACTTTTTGTACCTTGTTGTACATCACGTGCAAGATGTAAAATGAAAGCTTTAGTTTGTGTGAACTATATTGCTGATATTTTGCGTTTCCAGAAATGCATGAATGCACTCCAGCAAGTTACTGCCCGTGATGGACGACCAATAATTGTGTGTGAGAAAGGAGATAAAGAGACTGCCAGCTATGCTTACAAAACAATTGAAGTCCCAGCAACTGTCGACTGCCTACAGGTAAATGTTGCTTAAGATTTATTGATGTTCGCTTGTTGATCTTCTTTTAGTAACAACATGAATGTTTCATGCTTCCAGGGAATTTTAACTGTCATCCCAATGCAACTTTTGTCCTATCACATAGCTGTTCTGAAAGGATGCAACGTTGATTGTCCTCGAAACCTGGCAAAATCAGTAACAGTGGAGTAGGCCTGACTATCCAATGGTTTTTCTGAATACTTTTACATGTTTATGAGTTGTTGTTCAGGAATTTATTTTTTTTGTTGGTTTTTTTCTTGTTTTTGTTTGTTTTAAAAAAGACTTTTAATTCAAGAGTTGAATTCTTGAATTAAAGCATATTATGCTGTGATCAAAGTTGTACTTTCCTAAGTACAATGACAAATTTTATTATAAAATTGATGGAAACAACCCACACACTTGACACTGTTGTAGTGTTGTGAGGAACGATTGAGTTGTGATCCACATAACAAAAGTGGCACAGTTTTGATTCTATGAAAAGATTTTACCTAATTGGAACTTGAAAGCTACATTTATATTGTATTGTATTTGCTGTGAAGTATGCTGGAAAATGTTGGTATATGCTGTTAGTTTTTCAAAATGTGTCATAAATTTTAAAATTGTTATGCATTTATATTTTTTTTTTAATGTTTCTATCCACTATTGTGAATAGTTGGAGATCAGTTTGTCGGCACTTTTACTACTTCATGCAGATCAATTCTTTGGAGGCAAAAGGCAGCAAGAGAATTACTCTTCAGTCTCAGAACTCAGTATTTTACAAATTGGTAGACAATAACAATCTTAATTAAGGTACTTGTCTCAGAGTACTTACATAATTTGAAAAGAGGAGGTCTAGTTCAAAAAGTTGAGATTTCTAGCTTTTGTGGAGGCTTTGGGTTGAAATACCAAATCGTATATTTGTACCTTCATGCTCCTATTTAATTAAGTAAAGGCCTGTGCAGGTCTCTAATGGTCATTGCATACCCCTTTTATAAAAAATATATACTTTGTAACATCCTTATGAATAAGTGCCTATTAAAAATCTTCAAGTATGTTTTTATGGTGTAGGGACTACATAGAGCCTGTTACTACATAATTGGCACCAAATATCTTAAGTACAAGTACAGTACTGTTGTATTGTAAAACACGATTGGCAACAAAGTCAGTACAACACATTCCATTTTTTTCATTGTTTGTTCTGTATTGCAATAATAAATTGACAAAATAGGTAGAAAGTGAGAAGAGATTTCTACTGTACCAGTCCCAAATCTCATTTACATGTATTAAATCAATACTTTATTATGAATTTTCCCTTTAACTTCATAGGCGTTAAGTATCAATTTTTTTAATTTTTTTTTTTTTTGTGTGTGTGTTTCTGTGTCAATAGTCTAAAATATGGTGAAAAATGTTCACTCAGTCTATGTTTTGACTTTTGAGCACTGACAGTATGTATCGTTACCATGAATGATGTAAAAATAAAAACGAATTTATAAATTTTTTGAGTGTTAACATTTTATTTTGATTCCTTCCTACTGCTTGTGGCACCCTTATTCTCAATTCCATTCATTTTCATTTCCATTCAAACACGGCGCCTGAAATAACTAGCAGACGACAGAGCGGCTACAAGGTAACAGAGGCACCAACCTTACCGTCGCCGCCGAGCAAGTGATACTTCATTTACTTTTCATGTCTTGCTTGAAATTGTTGAACAAGAAATCAAGAAACCAAATTTAAGAAATTTTTAATTTTGTAAAACTGGCGACCGCCATTCTGTTATCATTTTACTAGCATGACGCACCCTTTTACTTCTTTTAGCGGTGTGTTGGTACTGCATGTCGTCTGCTATTGAGCACTACGTTGTCAAGCCACATCCAAAATTTCAGTGTTTGTGTTCTCATCATCGATGAGTGTCGTCTGAACACATGCGACAAACTTCGAATTTTTCGTCGAGATTATTCTTTGATCTGTATATTGACCGTAAGAGTCCGCTGGTTTTCGTCACAGACCTTGTGCGCTCGCAGTATATCGATCGTCTGCCACCCTCGGGCCCCTCAGCGTAGTGGTTTGGTTTTCAGTAGTGAGGAAATCTCACAGTTTTTCGGCATGGCTGCCCCCGCAGCTTGTACCCGTTTCAGTGATAACTATGACCTCAAAGAAGAGCTGGGAAAGTAAGTAAAGCATGCTGTATACACCTGTGTAATTTGAAGGGGGTTCGTTGTCTCTATGACCCAAAATTCAACTTGTGCCAAGTTCACGGTAGCGGGCGACATCTTCGCCCGCAGAGCTCCAGGCCCAGTACCGGGCTCCCGTTACCTAAGGGGGCATATTAACGTTAGTTACTTTTTCTATCTACAAATTTTCCCTCGGAGACAACGAATTGACATACATTCAGTGCATAATTTTGCACTCTTTGACAATTTTAGCATCCTGGTTGACAGAAGTTGTCTCAGTCAGATTCATTTTGTCTCCTAAATGGTTTAAGTTGGATGTAACCATATTTCAACAACATAATTTTTACCTCCATTTGTATATTTGTATGGTTTTAATTTTGGATTTGGCTCCAACTCTCTGTTATTGAATGTTTATAACCTTGTCATGTGAGCTGCTTGGCACATATCCAAGAATACCATCGCCATTCTCAAATTTGATGCAAATAATGGTAAAGGTGTTTGCATTGAGTTGTTTCAAAAAATATCAAAACTTTAAAAGTATTGTTAATTTCTTGAAATCCTGAAACTGTTAGTTGTAATTGTACGTTGTGTGAACTCTTGCCATTATGTTTGTGATGCTTCGAGTATTTTTATGTGACACTGTCAGGACTAACTATGTTAAAAGCTACTACCGATCATTATTCGAATTTGGTTTAGTAGGTATATGTAGCACCAAAATAGTTATGCTTTTGTTCTGTCAGATGTCAATGAAATATTTCAACCAGGCCATAACAGGATTTCTCTTTCAGCACAAGTGTTGAATTATCGTATACATATCTTCTTTATGTTATACTTTGGTAATCTTCTTGGCACACCTTTGTATTTTGGCGTCAGCTCTAGGCTACTTGGGACATGAAGACGATAGGATTTGCAAACATTCAGCATTGCAGTTTTGATCAACAATAGTCGTATTCTTTCAGTTCCCTGTGGTTATTGGTTGCATTTTTTCCAATAATGCTGTTGCCTATCATATACAAATTTTGAAATTTTGGTAACCCACTTAGAGTGAGAGAAAATTCCCAATCCAAACTTTTTCGATTATGAGAGTAGAAGTATTTTTCATTTCACATTAGCCGTGATATTTTAAAATCAGTAGAGAATCATTGTCTGAACACAAACAAACATATATTTTTTTAAACTGGTAAAATAATGAAGTTGCTGGGGTTTGCGGGTTTGCTCTGTCGGTTTGCTCCTCTGTTGCGCTATTTTTATTTCCACTTTTCCTTTCAAAACCGTTCGCTTATATGCTGGTCGTTGGCCTCGCGCGGTGCGTCGCGCGTTTAGTGCTGTGCTGTGGGCGCTGCCCGGCGCTGCCCCCACCACCCTCGCTGTCCCCGCCGCTGGGCCCCCTTTTCACTCAGAGACTGTGGGGATAATAAAGTGCGACTTGTCTTAGCCGACCGGGTGAAGGTGGCGGGGAG
>NW_026267145.1:1289239-1289642 GCF_000697945.3 Frankliniella occidentalis | reverse complement strand
GCTGGCGCCGGGCGGCTCCTTCCTCCCTTATCCGTCCGGCCCTGTCCGGCGCTGGGAGGGGAGGCCCAGGGCCCGGGGCCCGGGGCGCGGGACAGGGGCGGACAGCGCCCCCCAAACTACTGTCCATTCTGTCCACTTGCCGCCCCAGTGGCGCTAGCTCGCCAGGTTGTTTCAGACCGGTATCTCTCCACGTGTCATCCCCCGCGTCTCCCATTCTCTGGTCCTAGCCGCGCTTCCTGGGCGTCTTCGCCTTTATTTCTGTGTGCACTTGTATCGTTTCGGTCACCTTGGTGGCGCCCTTGGCTTTGTGCCGCCCGGCCCCGCCCCGGCGGTGTGCCGCTGCCGCCCAGGCTGCCGCCCCTCTCTCCCCTGAATGTCTTTTGTGTGTTTTGCGAGCCTCCCC
>NW_026267145.1:1280004-1288609 GCF_000697945.3 Frankliniella occidentalis | reverse complement strand
CACCCCACCCCAGCCCATCCCGCCTAACCCCCTCTCACCCTGCGCCGCCCCGCCACACGACGGCGCACGCTACTGCTTTGCTGTCTTAGGGGTGTCCGTGTCCGTTGGATTAGGGATCGCCCAGAAAGTGCGTCCCGAGGTGCGTCCGTTTTACCTCAGATTCATTCGCTAAATTTCTGGAGCTCGGCCGCCTGCGAGACTCCGGGTAGGCCACCCCGCCGTACAGGCGTGCACTGCGGGCGAGATGTTGCCTACCCGCCAGGCGCTATGGGAGCTTTCACGGGCTGGGCCAGGAGAGAAGGGCGCCCTTCTCCCCTGGCCCAGGCCGAACTTAGCGATTTCATAAGTTTGACGGACGTACTCTCAGGATGATCCCTCCTCAGGGCCCTCTCTCCCGGCACTCCCCAGTCGTTGCCCATCGCCTAAGCTGGAGAGTGCCGTGGAACTGCACAGCCCCATGCAGTCCTGCCACCTCCAGCACGGGCCTGTGCCGACTGTGCGCAGGTGTTGGCTGCTCGGCGCCTCGCGGCCAGAGGCGCTCGCCTGGGCGAAGCGCCGACTTGTATCTTTTCCTCCTCTTCAGAGTTATTTTCTTCTTTTCGTCTCTCGCCCTGGCGAGGGCCAGCGGGCCGCGGGTTCTCCGACCGAGACAGCCAGCCTCCAGCGTAGCTCTACCCGGCGTGCTGTCCGCCTCCGCCTCCACCCCTCCCCTCCCCTCCCCTCCAGGAGAGGGGTGGTTACCCGGGGCCCTAATGATTTGACCTGGCTTGCTCCGGCTCGGCTGGCTGGCCTGAAAGGGAGCAGGTGGGGCGCTGGCGGGCGGGCGAGGGGGGGAGAGGGTGGCTGGGGTGAACAAGTACCTCGTCCGGCGTTAGCGCGCGCGCGGGCCGAGGGCCCTTTTCCCAGGATAGATAGCGTAATGGTTGTCCCGATACGCCATCTGGCGGCCGAGCGGGGGGTGAGGGGGGGTGAGGGGGTGAGAGAACGCCCGGCGTGATGGGCGCGCGGCCCTGCACCTCGTCGTTACGCCGGGATAAAGGTGGAACAATGATAAAACTGGGGCGGCCCAGTGCTGCGCCGGCTGGGCCGGCTGTGCAGGCTGTGCAGGCTGTGCAGGCTGTGCTGGCTGTGCTGGCTGTTCTGGCTGTGCTGGCTGTGCTGGCTGTGCTGGCTGTGCTGGCTGTGCTGGCTGTGCTGGCTGTGCTGGCTGTGCTGGCTGTGCTGGCTGTGCAGGCTGTGCAGGCTGTGCTGGCTGTGCTGGCTGTGTTGGTTGTGCAGGCTGTGCTGGCTGTGCTGGCCGTGCTGGCCGTGCTGGCCGTGCTGGCCGTGCTGGCTGTGCTGGCTGTTCTGGCTGTGCTGGCTGTGCTGGCTGTGCTGGCTGTGCTGGCTGTGCTGGCTGTGCTGGCGTGCTGGCTGTGCTGGCTGTGCTGGTTGTGCGGGTTGTGCTGGCCGCGCCGAGGCACGACCGCACTAAATACATTTCGAAACGGTTTCCATCCGGTGATTGGGGCTCGGCCTGGTTGGCGCGGGGCTGCTGCGCTTGTCGATGCACGCGGCGCCGCCGCCAAATCATGTAATGCCGAATTTATTGGCGTCATAAATCCGTGCGGTGGTGGCGTCGCTGGCGTCGCTGGCTGAGGGGGGTGGGGGATCAGCGGCGCACACTACTTGTGAATTTTATAAGTGGCGTGATGTCGCCTTTACGAGCCGCGCGCGGTGGCGGGGTGGGGCGCGCGGCCGCGCTGCTGTAAGGTTTAGTAGTAGTCGGGAATAATGCCGTTCTTTGGCTCTCCGGGGCCTGCTGCCGCTGGCCAGGGGCGGGGTGGGGCGGGCCAGGGGCCAGGGTGGGTGCGGTTCAGGCGACACGGGTGACAGCGAGGCGTCGCGGCGTCGCGCTCCTGTCGCTGCTGCACCGCGGAGGAGGACAGCACGAACTACACGCAAACTCTCGCACTTTTGTTTAGGTTTTATTTTCGTCTGGTGCCCGCGCGGAACTCTGCAGTATTGTCTCCCTCCCCCCTCCCAATTCCCCTGCCGCTTGCACGCGCTGATGGCAGCCGATTAACTTTTTACCCGCGCTTTTGTGCCCGGCCGTGCCGTCGGGGGGCCGGGCTGTGCCGCCGCGTACACTGCGTGAGGTGAGGGCGGCCCTCGCCTTTAATTTACTTCAAACAATGGCAGATGCAAATTTAATCCGATGGTGTAATAATAGGTCGGTCACGACGTTTTTCTAAAAAAAAAAAAACTTGTTATTCCGTCAATAACACTCGCCTCCCTCTCGTGGAGCAAAATTGTGTCAGCAGATGCCTCACGTTAGCTTAAAGTTGAATAGTGACGTCCTTATTCCGAAAAAAAAAAAATGTCGATGGGGGATGTCCATGTGTGCGCATATACACTGGGCGGCTTTCGATTATATGCTGTCAGCCGATAAACGGGCCGTCAAACGCGCGTTATCTCTTTCTATCTTCATGGACAGAGTGGAGTGCGCCGCGCGGTGCGTCCCACATAGGGCGCCCCGTACACGCTGTAGTGTGCTGCCCGGACATGCCCGCGAGGCCCTGCTTTCGGACAGGGCTACTTTAATAAAAGAGTGTTTGAAGCCGCGCAGCTTGTTTGTCCGTGGCGGCCGAGCGCGGGGGCGTGCAAGTGTATCGATGGCGCGGAGGTTTTCTGTTCCTGTTTGCGGAGGACAAGGGCGTGTCTGCGTGGCGCTGCGCGCGCGCGCGCGCCGTGAGCCTACAGGGCCGGGGCCGTTTGCGCCTCTTTCCCTTCCGTTTGACAGCGTGCCGGGCCTTCGCCCTGGGCTGCCGCGCGCCATGTTGTGTACTTGGAAGTTTGGCGCCGAGAACAATTGAAATTTCTAATCTTACCCCGCAGGTAATTGGGGGGAAAAGTTGGCCTCGCGGGTCCTGGCCCGGCAGGGCGCCGTGCGCAGGGCGCGGGGCGAAGGGCGCGGGGCGAAGGGCGCGGGGCGAAGGGCGCGGGGCGAAGGGCAGGTCGAGGCAGCCGACGCGGGGGAAGTTTGCGAGCCGCGGAAAGGTTCAGTTGGGCGTTGGAAAGGGGGGGTGGGGGGCAACCGCCCCCGTGATAGTTGTTTGTTTTCCCATTTTCACGGTAATGGCTGGCGGGGAGGGATTTTCGCGCCACGCTGCCGCGAATTGCGAATAAGAGCGAGAATAATTGAATCGGGCGTCCATATCGCGGTGGCGTGCCGGTGATTGACCCGGCGCTCTGCTCGCTTGTGTTACGAGCGGGATGACTCTTCCGAATGTATTGCATCCCGGGCGAAACAGGATCAGCGTTTTAAAAAAAATCTCTGGGATTTCACGAAGTAGTCGTGAGTTACATTGCCAAAGTCTTTTGGTATTTTTCAACGCCCGCCGCAGAACTGTTTCTGTGACGAAATCCACTGATATCGTGCCGTTTAAAAATATTTCAATGACAAGCTGTCGAATTATGATTGAAGTCATGTGAGTTCATGTCCTTCATGGACTTGTACATCTTAAAACCACATCTAAAGTGGGGTACAAAGTCCTCAGGGAATTCCCCAAAGTGGCTGTAAGCAGTGAATCTCCGTGAAATTTCCAACTGTGGACGGGCGTGCTTCGCCCGAGCGCTCGCGGAGGCCTGCTCCTGTGCGGCGCTGAGGTCCTCTCCTCTGCCGCGCGCTCCGACGGTATGAATACTTTGGCGGCGTTGTGATGGCGGGGCCGCGGGGCCCGGGCCGCCTTGTGGCGCCGTGTGACGCCTCGGCTCGACCTTTGATCGCACACAGGGCCGCGGGCCGGGCCGGGCCGCAGGCCGCAGGGCCGCGCACCGGAGCCTTCATTCATTCGTCATGCGGCGGGTCGCGCCGTTACGTCATGAAGCGAAAGCTGTCTTGGAATGAGGCGTGTGCTGCGCCGTGCTGCGCCGTGCTGCGCCGTGCTACGCCGTGCTGCTCGATGCTGCTCGATGCTGCTCGATGCTGCTCGATGCTGCTCGATGGTGCTCGATGGTGCTCGATGCTGCTCAGTGCTGCTCAGTGCTGCTTAGTGCCGCTCAGTGTTGCGTCGTGCTGCGTCGTGCTGCGTCGTGCTGCCTCCCGCGGGCCGGCCGAGCCTCTTCGGGGCCGTTCGATGGCGGACGGACGCACGGACGGATGGACTGATACGGATGGATGGGCGGACGGACGGGCAGGGCCCCGTGACTAATACATACGGCGCACGGCGGCCGGTCGACATGATATGATGGGCAGGACGTGGAATGTTTGAAACATTGATGATGTGGGCTGTCTGTAGCTAGGATTTGAACGGGCGCCCGCCACTCCCCGCCCCCCTCTCTCTCTCCCGCCCACAATACTTACACACTGGGATTTCCAGATCGGAATGTGGAAAAGTACTCATTTCAAGAACTGGCTCCCGCGTACGCGAGCACGGCGCAACGACTGAGCGGCGCGAAGATGAGTGGGAGAACGACAGGTTTGCATTCCATTCAGCTGACCGTGAGGGAGAGAGAGAGAGAGACAGAGGGAGACAAGGAGACAGAGAGAGAGAGAGGGGGACAGACAGACAGAGACGAGAGAGACGGCCGCGCTGATAGACACACGGAACAGGGCGGCCGGGCCCGGGCCGCACACATATCCTGTGTGTTTGTACTCGGCAGGGGACGTCACCCAATGTCGCTGTCCCTCTCTGTGCCGCACGCACACCCCTGTTTGCCTTCCTCTGTCTCTCTCACACACACGCACACACGTCTCCGAGATGCCTGATGGCCCATGATATGGCGTGCCCGATAGCAGCGTGACGAACCGCACGACATGATCGACCGGCGCCCCGGGCCGGGCCGCGGCGCGGTGCAAAGCCCGCTGTCATCCGTCGGCGTCCTCTCCTTGGCGCCGCACCTGCTCCCCAGCCGGCCCAGCAGGCCCAGCCGCCGCGTCAGGCGTCGGTCAGGCGAGCGCCGCGAGAATCAGCCGAGAACGACAAAATAAAACTTCCACGGCCGTGGGTGGCTCCCATGCGCGCTGTGCTGCTCTAAGGCCGGGGCGTAACCGAAGTGACTTGTGGCTGCTTAAAACTATGCAAGTCGCATGCACAACAGAATGCACAACGGTTTAGTGTGTTCTGTAATAACAATGATGAAAGAGGACGCGAAAAGGAGGGTGTACCTGTACAGTACTCGTGTACGCGTTCCTCTGGAGTGATTCCTCGGGCGTAACTTATTTTGGTGGCTGCTGGTCGGGCGGTGTGCGTGGCGCTGCGCGCGCTGCGCCCACACACCTCACCGCCTCGGCCGCGGCGTCACGAACGTACACAAACCCGGCGGTGTGGCGGCCGAGGCAGGCGGCGGCGCGGCCCAGGAGGCTTGTCTGAGCGCGGCCGCGCGCCCCGCGTAAATATAGACGCCGCCTTTCGCTAAAATTAGTGGCCATTGCGACTAGTCTGCCCCCCTCAGCCTCAGACAGTCGGGGGGGCCGCGGGCCGGCGGCGGGTCAGGCGGCCTGCAGGCTGCGCAGGCCGGTAGATAACGCGGCGCGGTGTGGACGTCCTGGGCGGCCAACACGCCCACGGCGCCGAGCTGCCGACACATGGGATTGCCCCGGAGTGACGATTGCGAGGCCCACCCGGCCTCACGTACGGACCAATCACACTGTCGCTGATGAAGTGCTCCCTCGCTCTCGCTCTGTCTCTCTCGCTCTCTCTCTCTCTCACTTGCCCTCTCTCACTCACTCTCTCGCTCTCGCATACTCACACAAACACACGCACACATTCGCAGGAGAGGCGTATATACATCTGCCCGTGTATCGAGGCGGAAATGCCCGGCGCCACTCTGCAGCGGTGCGAGTCGAGGGGAACGAGAGCGACGACGAGCTGCTCGACGAGCTTCTGAGGATGGTTTCTCGGAAGACGTTGCGGCGCAGGCAAGGGCGTGGTGTGGGCGGGACAGGTTGGCTGCGCTGCGGACCAGCGGCCTGCGGCCTCCACTGCGCCGCGGGGCGGGCAGCGCTGATCAGAACGACCGTGATAACCGCCAGTGTAAATATTAGTCCTGATGAGGTGCTGGCGGGAGGGGAGGCGGGGGACACGCTGGTTAGCGAGGAAGTATTTTGAGGGAAGCAGTGCGCGGCCCCGCCCTCGGCCCCGCCCGGCGGCGCGACGTTGCGTTGACACGGCCGCGAGCGGAGCCACTTTGGTTTTGAGATTTAGTCTGCAGTCGCAGGAGCGCAGGAAACGCTCCGCGGGCTTCACGTCGCTTATTGAGCACGGGAGAAAGGTGACCCCTTGTGCGCGGCCGAGGACCAAAGTGGCTGTTAAGGCAGTAGTGGGTCGCACACGGGAGGCGGGGGTGGTGGCTGGGGCGGGGCTGGGCCGCTGTGGCGATGTGCCTGGGGCCGGCGCCGCCCGTCAGTGCTGTCGCGCTCAAAGGGGAGCTTCCCGGAGGTTCCCCAACGCCCAGTGGCTTTCAGAGCGTCCGGCGCGGTGGCCCGCCCCGGCCCGCCCGCTGCTTGCTCAATGCCCCCGGCCCCGCCCCCGCCGTCCTGCCCGGATGCATATTCCATGCGGAGCTGGGCACGGCCCGGGCCCAGAGGACCTCGCCGGGGACACCCTCTCTGACCAGCGTATGCTGAGCAGCAGGGCCGTACTCTGCCAAGGGCGATAGGGGCTCGTGGCTCGTCCGCACCTGCGTACCGGCAGAGATCTCTTCGCCGAGCCCTACCGGGCACCACCAGGCACCACCGGGCACCATCGGACGGGTGGGGAAAGCTGAACGAGTAAATGTCCCGTGATCAAACGTCCTCGCCGCTCCGCTCAGCTCAGATTCAGCGCCTCGCCTCGGGCTGGAGCGCCGTGAGAGCCGCGGCTAGGCAGACCCGCACGCCGCGCGCGCGCTCCAGGGCCGGGCCTGCCTACCTGGCGGGCGCTCCCCGCTCTGTCCTCATGCCCTCCCGCCCGCATGCCTGGAGCTGGAGCGCCGTGGGAGCCGCGGATAGGCAGACCCGCACGCCGGGCGCGCGCGCCGGGCCCGCCTACCCGACAGGCGCTCCCGCCCGCTCCCGCCCGCTCCCGCCCGCTCCCGCCCGCTCCCGCCCGCTCCCGCCCGCCCGAGAGCGGTGCTCGCTGCTCCCGCGTCGCCCTTTGCCCGCGGCTCTTTATCTCCCTCGGCGCTGCGGCGCTGCATCTCATTACTGCAGCCTGATAATGAACCTCGATAGGGGCGGGGCGGGGCCGGTCCATCGGTCAGAGCGCAGCTGCCTGCGGCAGCGCTGCCGGGACGTGCTCCGGCCGAGGAGGCTCTCTGGCCTTGATTTTGGCGCGTTCTTTTTGAATGGTCGGCGCCCAGCGGCCGCGGCCCCACCGAAGTGCCTCGCACACGCTCCGTTGCCTTCAAGGGGGCCGTCATCAGGACGCGCCCGCCGCCCTCATCTTGTTTCACTTGTTGCTGCTTAACCTGCCCGCCCCGCCCCGCCACTCCCAGACACGCCCACATCCTATCAATCACACCACACGGACACGGCGGCTGGCTGGCGGCTCGCCCTCGACCGGCGGCGCCTGCCCGGGGCAATCCCGGTCAGTGTGGAACACTGTACAGCGCACTGTACAGAACGCTGCTCCGGCGGAGGGAAGCACGGTGGTGATAAACATTAAGCACACGCCGTAGAAAAAACGCATGAAAAAAGTCCATGCGGCACGCTGCCGTTCTACTACCTGGTTGTTCTTTGTGACGTTTCTCACGCCTCCCCGGCAGCTGTGACGACGAAAGAGAGGGGATCGTCAGGCTTGCGGGCAAAAGTTTCGAAGTACGGCCCAGCCGTTCGAGCCTGCTGGACCGTCCAGACCGCTAACTCTCCCTTGACGAAGTAGTTGAATGGCGTCCTTTGTCGTGTCGACGAGGTGGCGGCCTGGCGCGGCCCGCGTGCGGGCGAGCGAGCGGTCCCTTTGCGGTATCGGTTGCAGCGCGGCGGACGCGTGCCAGGAGCGAGACGGAGCTGGCACTCGCCGACACGACACATGTGTTGTGCAGAGAGAACCGTGAGAAAGTGCCACGCGCGTGCTTAAAAGTCACATTTGTTCAAAAAATAAAATAAAAAATTGTAAAACAATAATTTACATTAACTCAAACTGTACGCCTCAGTGTCACTGTTTGCCACAATTGTGTATGGTCAGAGTAAATAAATAGCGTTAAAACTGCAGGCCTATGTTATCCCCTAAGTAAAAATGTTGCCATGACCGCATCCGTCCGATTTCCAAATCGGATGCGACACTTTCCGCCCCCTTTCTTGTCCTCTCTAGTACACAGGAGAGGAAAGAAAAGGCTACAGCCTAGTCTAGCATAACTTTTTGGCTTGGCTTCCCCCATCTCCTCCCCGATTTGGTCTCGAAAGTGACGAAAATTAGATTTAGAATTCGGACACAACCGGCAATGGCAAAGCTTTTCTGCTCGATGCTTCGTAAACGGGTGCACTTTGTTTTGCCATACCCAGTGCAGGGTATCGGGATTGGGTAGTTAGACACAGCCCAGCGGGTGCGTGCGTTCAGCAGCCAGCAGCAGCCGAGCCAGTGGAGCGTTCCTTTTTAGCCCGCTCTTTTGCTTAAAAGCTATATAAGCGGGCTTATGCCATCGC
>NW_026267145.1:1276414-1277054 GCF_000697945.3 Frankliniella occidentalis | reverse complement strand
GGTGCAGGGTAGGGGGCCTCAGCCGAGATACCGGCTCTAAGGTGAGGGTCGGCGGAGAAAGTGGAGATTGTAGAGTCGAAGAAAGGGGGTAACAAGTGATTTTGTCCCCCCCCCCCCCTGCGAACATGTGCGATACAATGCGTCCAGCCACCATTTTAGCGAATAATTTGCTCAGTTATCTATTAGTGGCGAGGGCTAATGTGTCTTGCTGACACATGTTAAATGGGTCGGGTGCGGGTCGCCGCAGGTCGAGCTTTCGGCTCCTATTTACCATATCGCATCCTGCCATACTGACGAGGCGGGGCTCGGTCGGTCGGATGCAGTAATGCACTGCCGCCGTGCTCTTGACCTGCCCTCGCCGTGCTCCCGCCTTGCTCCAGCCTTGCTCCAGCCTTGCTCCAGCCTTGCTCCCGTGCTCCGGCCGCGCTCAGGCTCAGCCTTGCTTTGTCGTAACAGGCGGGAGGAGCAGGAGGAAGGAAGCAGCCAAGAGGCGGGTGTGCGCGGTGCTGCTGTCGCTGCCGCTGTCACGCTAGCTCCCTCCTCCGGCGAAATAAAGTTAAATGCGCTGCCTTTGTGAACCCGGGAGCCGGCGCGGAGCAAAGCGCGGGGCGGCGCAGGGCCCGAGGGCAGGGGCGGGCGG
>NW_026267145.1:1273864-1276364 GCF_000697945.3 Frankliniella occidentalis | reverse complement strand
TGTGCGGGTTGTGCTGGCCGCGCCGAGGCACGACCGCACTAAATACATTTCGAAACGGTTTCCATCCGGTGATTGGGGCTCGGCCTGGTTGGCGCGGGGCTGCTGCGCTTGTCGATGCACGCGGCGCCGCCGCCAAATCATGTAATGCCGAATTTATTGGCGTCATAAATCCGTGCGGTGGTGGCGTCGCTGGCGTCGCTGGCTGAGGGGGGTGGGGGATCAGCGGCGCACACTACTTGTGAATTTTATAAGTGGCGTGATGTCGCCTTTACGAGCCGCGCGCGGTGGCGGGGTGGGGCGCGCGGCCGCGCTGCTGTAAGGTTTAGTAGTAGTCGGGAATAATGCCGTTCTTTGGCTCTCCGGGGCCTGCTGCCGCTGGCCAGGGGCGGGGTGGGGCGGGCCAGGGGCCAGGGTGGGTGCGGTTCAGGCGACACGGGTGACAGCGAGGCGTCGCGGCGTCGCGCTCCTGTCGCTGCTGCACCGCGGAGGAGGACAGCACGAACTACACGCAAACTCTCGCACTTTTGTTTAGGTTTTATTTTCGTCTGGTGCCCGCGCGGAACTCTGCAGTATTGTCTCCCTCCCCCCTCCCAATTCCCCTGCCGCTTGCACGCGCTGATGGCAGCCGATTAACTTTTTACCCGCGCTTTTGTGCCCGGCCGTGCCGTCGGGGGGCCGGGCTGTGCCGCCGCGTACACTGCGTGAGGTGAGGGCGGCCCTCGCCTTTAATTTACTTCAAACAATGGCAGATGCAAATTTAATCCGATGGTGTAATAATAGGTCGGTCACGACGTTTTTCTAAAAAAAAAAAAACTTGTTATTCCGTCAATAACACTCGCCTCCCTCTCGTGGAGCAAAATTGTGTCAGCAGATGCCTCACGTTAGCTTAAAGTTGAATAGTGACGTCCTTATTCCGAAAAAAAAAAAATGTCGATGGGGGATGTCCATGTGTGCGCATATACACTGGGCGGCTTTCGATTATATGCTGTCAGCCGATAAACGGGCCGTCAAACGCGCGTTATCTCTTTCTATCTTCATGGACAGAGTGGAGTGCGCCGCGCGGTGCGTCCCACATAGGGCGCCCCGTACACGCTGTAGTGTGCTGCCCGGACATGCCCGCGAGGCCCTGCTTTCGGACAGGGCTACTTTAATAAAAGAGTGTTTGAAGCCGCGCAGCTTGTTTGTCCGTGGCGGCCGAGCGCGGGGGCGTGCAAGTGTATCGATGGCGCGGAGGTTTTCTGTTCCTGTTTGCGGAGGACAAGGGCGTGTCTGCGTGGCGCTGCGCGCGCGCGCGCGCCGTGAGCCTACAGGGCCGGGGCCGTTTGCGCCTCTTTCCCTTCCGTTTGACAGCGTGCCGGGCCTTCGCCCTGGGCTGCCGCGCGCCATGTTGTGTACTTGGAAGTTTGGCGCCGAGAACAATTGAAATTTCTAATCTTACCCCGCAGGTAATTGGGGGGAAAAGTTGGCCTCGCGGGTCCTGGCCCGGCAGGGCGCCGTGCGCAGGGCGCGGGGCGAAGGGCGCGGGGCGAAGGGCGCGGGGCGAAGGGCGCGGGGCGAAGGGCAGGTCGAGGCAGCCGACGCGGGGGAAGTTTGCGAGCCGCGGAAAGGTTCAGTTGGGCGTTGGAAAGGGGGGGTGGGGGGCAACCGCCCCCGTGATAGTTGTTTGTTTTCCCATTTTCACGGTAATGGCTGGCGGGGAGGGATTTTCGCGCCACGCTGCCGCGAATTGCGAATAAGAGCGAGAATAATTGAATCGGGCGTCCATATCGCGGTGGCGTGCCGGTGATTGACCCGGCGCTCTGCTCGCTTGTGTTACGAGCGGGATGACTCTTCCGAATGTATTGCATCCCGGGCGAAACAGGATCAGCGTTTTAAAAAAAATCTCTGGGATTTCACGAAGTAGTCGTGAGTTACATTGCCAAAGTCTTTTGGTATTTTTCAACGCCCGCCGCAGAACTGTTTCTGTGACGAAATCCACTGATATCGTGCCGTTTAAAAATATTTCAATGACAAGCTGTCGAATTATGATTGAAGTCATGTGAGTTCATGTCCTTCATGGACTTGTACATCTTAAAACCACATCTAAAGTGGGGTACAAAGTCCTCAGGGAATTCCCCAAAGTGGCTGTAAGCAGTGAATCTCCGTGAAATTTCCAACTGTGGACGGGCGTGCTTCGCCCGAGCGCTCGCGGAGGCCTGCTCCTGTGCGGCGCTGAGGTCCTCTCCTCTGCCGCGCGCTCCGACGGTATGAATACTTTGGCGGCGTTGTGATGGCGGGGCCGCGGGGCCCGGGCCGCCTTGTGGCGCCGTGTGACGCCTCGGCTCGACCTTTGATCGCACACAGGGCCGCGGGCCGGGCCGGGCCGCAGGCCGCAGGGCCGCGCACCGGAGCCTTCATTCATTCGTCATGCGGCGGGTCGCGCCGTTACGTCATGAAGCGAAAGCTGTCTTGGAATGAGGCGTGTGCTGCGCCGTGCTGCGCCGTGCTGCGCCGTGCTGCG
>NW_026267145.1:1265217-1266669 GCF_000697945.3 Frankliniella occidentalis | reverse complement strand
GCTCGACCCTGCCACAACCCCACCCCACCCGAGCCGACATGCACTGTACCGTATAAAGCATAGAGAGGAGATGCAGACCTTTTTTGGTTTTTAAGAAACTAGGTGAGTGATCTGCGCTCTCTGCGCCTGAATCCTGTACAGCATAACCAGAAAAGAGGGCGGAACAGATCACCACGCGCAGATCACCAGCCTTGTTTCTTTCATTCGAAAGTCGTTGAATAAGTTTTTCTGTTTGCACGTTCGGTGTACACTCTGCGGCCGTTGTCGGGCCTGTGTGCGAATTGCTCTGCTCTGAGCTGCGCTGAGCTGCGGATCTCTGTTTGTTTCTGTGCTCTGACCGATGTTTCGTCTCTGTGTTTCCAGGTGAGTATCAAGGGACGGCGCCCGGGCTGCTGAATATTCAGCGTCACAGTAATTGACAGTGCGTGGGCATGCCGAGGGTGCTGTGAGTGTGGAGGGGAAGGGAGAGAGTGTCTAACTCTTTCTCCTTGACCTGGGACAACTTTCGCCGCTCGTCCGTGCTGTGCTCAAGTGCGCCCCCGCCGCTCCCAACAAACTTGGTGTGGACTCGCAGTAGCTGATCAAGTTTCGCCATTTGGTTGTTAGGAAAGTCTACTCCCCGCCCAGCCCCCTCACCTTCCCTCTCGCTCTCCCCACCCGGTCCGGTGGCCCCCGTTGGCCCCGTCAGCGGACCTCTCCCAGCTAGGAAGTTGGATCGGGGGGGGGGGGGGGGGTACAGTCATTAGCTGCTCCATTATATCCCGGGGCAGTAGTACACGGGGGATATAGACTGAAAGCCAATTCAGGCGGATAGAAAGGAGCCCTCCCCCCGCCTCGCCGCCACTCAGCCTTTCTCTCTTTGGCCGGCGTGCGCCGCTGTGCGTGGCGCCGCGCTGAGAGCGAGCCGGGCGGAGCCGGGCCCGGGAGAGGAGGAAAAGGCGGTGTGTTTGACAGTCGTGGCGACGAGGCAAAGGGAAGGGGAGGGGGCTGCTGGCCAGGGCGGTGGATATTGCCAACAGGGCTGTCCTGAATGCTGCCGTGGTGGTGGCGGCGGTGGAGGGGGAGGGAGGGAGAACGCGATTCGGTTGAAGGGAGTGGTTTGGTTCGAGAGGGGGGGGGGGTCACCACGCATACCGCGAGAGCGTGGGGCGGCGCGCGCTTTACCCTTTCGTGTACTTAGGGGCCTCCCCCTCTCCTCCCCGGACCTAAAAGTGAAAGCGTGGCGGCTGGCGGCACGCTAGAGCCTGGCGCCCATCCCCCGTGGACGGCGTGGAGTTGTCTTCGGCGGTACCACAACCACCCCGTGGCGCTCGGCACTGCACTTGTGGTCGCACGCCACACTAACGTTATCGATTACATGCCGCAACGCGTCTCTGCATTGCCCATCTCCACCGCTCTCCCTCCCATTCCCTTTCGCCCCTCTCCCTTGTTCATTCCCACCCTTCCCCCCCC
>NW_026267145.1:1263669-1265167 GCF_000697945.3 Frankliniella occidentalis | reverse complement strand
CCGCTCCCTGCCGAACCGAGTTGCCGGTGGAGCGAAGCGGAGCTGGCAACTTGGTTTGGCGGAAGAGCGGGCCCAGCTTGTTTATTTCTATTTTATCTTTTTTCTTCTTTTTTCGCCCCTTCTGCTCGCCCTATTGTTGTTCGCGTCGCCGTTAGCCCGCCCAGCCCCGCCCTCAATGGGGCGCTCTGAGGAGACGCGCGGCGCAGACGTAGTGACGACGGGTCTGACCTTTCGCCGGGGAGAGGGCGTTGGCTCGAGAGGACAGGGTCCTGTGCACGGGCGTCTGGCTGGGGGTAATTCTAACGCTCTGACGCTCCGGGGGACCGGGGCAGGACGGGCCGGGGCGGGGCGGGCTGCGAGCCTCGGAGGGAGCAAGGAGGGCGCTACTCGTGGCGCAACCAGCCAGCTCCACCGGCTCCGCCGGGCCAGAGGGGGGAATCCGACGCGTCGTAAGCTTGCGGAGGGTAATGGGGGTGTGCGGGGTAAGAGGGGGAAGGAGGGAGGGGAGGGGGGAGGGAGCGCCATTCGGTAATGCAGATGTCAGGCGGGCTGCTTGTGGCCGAGGGGAGAGAGGGGGCCGCCCCCCGGGACTCGAGAGACGCTGAAAGACAGCTCCTTTCCTTTCTCTCTCCCCATCTCTCCCTTTCTCTCCTCCCCCCCAGTTTGCTATCTCCTCCGTGGTCCAGTCCGCGCATGGAGGAGCGAGGGATGCTGACCGTCATGGCGCGGCTGGAGCTGGGGCTGGGGCCGGGGCCGGGGCCGAGGCTGGAGCGCTCCACCGCAGCGGCATGAGCACGCTCCAGCGCGCGCCCGCAAAGCCACCTCTCTGGCGGGGCGGGGCGGGGCGGGGCTGCAGCCGTGGGAATGAATGGGGTAGCGGGGATTTCATCAGGGCGATGAGTCCGGGACGTGCGGCCCCCGTGGCGCCACATGAGCCGCCGCCCCGCCTCCCCCTCATCCCTCCCCCTCTCCCTCCTCCTGCCCCGCCGCCCTCCTCCCCTCCAGCCCGTCGCGCCCCCGCCCCGCCCGGCCATGCGGACTCCAGGGGCATAAATAGGCGAAAATGAAAACATGAGGCTCTGGCTTCATAAATCTGGCGCCGGTTGTGTTGTGTTGTGTTTGGCTGTGTGTGTGTGCGCGCGCGTGTGTGTGTCGGGCAAGCCCCCAGCTTGCCTGGGAGACCCCTTGCTGCGGCGAGGGCAAGCACGCATGGCCTGCCCCCACGGCCAGACCCGTGGTCGTGTGGTTTTCTGAAGAGGGAGAGCGAGAGAGAAGGAGAGAGGGGGCGGACGAAAAGGAGAAAAACAGGATCGGCGATAGCAGCGTCGTCCTTTTATTTTTTTTACTTCTGTGCCGGCCCTTTCAGCAAGTGTGCACTGCGGGTCGCCGTATTTTTCTTTCCTCCTTCCGCTCTGCGATAATTTTTCTGCGCGCCCGCCGTGCCGCCGTGGGCAGTGGGGTGGGGGCGGCGGGGGGCCGTTGGGGGCTGAACGCGCGG
>NW_026267145.1:1251860-1254244 GCF_000697945.3 Frankliniella occidentalis | reverse complement strand
CCCCCCCCTCTCCTTTCCTCGCTCTCTCTCACACACACATTCTCTCTCTTCTCTCCCGCTCTCCCCGCAGTGCCCCCGCCACGCCACTCCCAGCCCTCACCACCTCCCGTCCTGGAGAGTGCTCCATGTACTTTCACTAACTCTACCCTCCCTCCGCTAAACTGCTATTTGCCGTCTTGAATAGGCTAACATGCTCAAGAAAAAAATTAACATAATTATGTGTAACAGTTGGTGAAAATTCTGCACGGTGGAAATAAAAAAGAGCAGCCGAAAATATTTAATCTATAGCTGTAAACAGCAGCTACTCATGGATAGTTAATCTGATAGTTGCACAGCTAAAGTGACCTACCCAAACTCAACTACAGGTGGCCGTCGCAGAGACTGATAACTCTTCTGACTAACTTAGTTTGGATTGACATATAATTATTCGCAAAGTAGATATCCGCATCCGCCTTAGCTATACAACTAATACAATACCTAATATTTGAAATTATCTTAAGAAGAGAAGTTGTTTTTATCCGTGTTTCTTGGGGTAGTATGTATGACTTACAGCAGTCAAAGGAGGTACCCCCATAGCCCACAATTCTGGTAGGAATTTTCATAAGGCATTCCGGTAAAGCTGAAAAGGAATAAGGCGCAGAAGAGTGCGAAGCCCCAGGTTGATGTGTTGTAAAACAAGTACAATCCGACAACACGTGCCAACATTTCGTGTAATTTAATTCAAATGCTTTCTTTCATTTGGATCACCCAGAAAGTGCGTCTGCCCGCCATTCGCCGTCTCGACCCTGCCACGTTTAGCCATAGCAAGCTCTCATAGCGCCTGATGGGTAGGCAAAATCTTGGCTGCAGTGCATGCATGTACTGCGGGGTGGCCTACCCTGAGTCGCGCAGGCGCTAAGCTGCTGTTATTTGCCGAATCAATTAAGAGAAACGAACGTCTTCCTTTCTGGACAACCGACAACAAATCTGGTCTATAACCGCAAATATGTTCATGTATTTTGTCTGGTTTTGCGTGTATTTAACAGCCCCTGCGTTCTTGTTCCTTTCAGCATTATCGCAATGCTTTACGCAAGGTTTAAAAATAGCGCCAAAAGAAATCCGCCACCACTACTTCCTGTGCCCAGGTGAGCGTGGCGGTCTCTCCCCCAAGCTGCTCATATTCATTCATGCCTCTTGTTTTATTCCGGTCGGCCAGCTCCGCCAGCTCCGTCTTCCTGTACAGCAGCAGGAGTTGCATTTTTATTTCGGCGTCGTGCTCATCCTTCTTCCTCCTCTCCTTCTCCTCGGCCCGCCGCTGCTGTCTCGCGACTGCTTTTGTTGCGTCCTTCTTCCCCTCCTCCTCCTCCACCTCCTCCCCCTCGCTGCGCCAAATCGGTGGTAGTGCTGGTGGGGGGAAGGGAGGGGGCTGCCTGGGTGGCCCGGCCCCACCCCTCCCCGCCACGTTATCAGAGTCAACAAGACTTGGTCTTGGTCGCGGCGAGGGGGGCTAGGCTGGGCCGCGCTGGGCAGGGCTGGGCCGGGCGGCGCTACACGTTTTGTGCACCGTGTTCGACCGCGTCCTCCCCGGCGGGCGGGGGCATGACCGCGCGGCCAGGGAGTGACTGTGAACAGGAGTCAGAAAGGCACGATGTACAACAGCAGCAGGGTGGTGCTCTCGACCCTTCACTGCAAACCGAACGGTGTACTTCGTACACTCAAGGAAGAGTGTACTTGCGAGTCTAAGTGTGTACAACACAAAGAAAGTGTGTGCTTTGGCTTAGGTAACGGAGTACACTCATAGCGATAGGCAAGCCCGTCCGCACTCCTGCGTGCGGTACAGTCTAACTACAGAAGTGCGCGGGGTTAATCAGCCACCTGGTATTTGCGTGCACTCTGGCTGGCTAGTCCACTCTCCTGTGTACCATGGCAAATCCACTCTTGCTCGTGTGTACTAAGTACACTGTTGCTCTGTGCGCCCAGCCCCGTGCGGCGGCGCGGCAGTGCGGTGACGCGGAATGCGCTGGCGGGGTCGCTCGCTGGGCCCCGCCCCGGCCCCGGGCCTGAGCCGGGCTGCTCGAGGCGCGCCCGCCCCAAACTCTGCCTGAATGCCTGGAATTTTTATTACATCTTGTGCAACGTGCGGACGGGGCCGCGTGGTTTGACCTCGCTCGCCCAGCCCGCTGCAAATTTAGGCCCCAGCCTCTCTGCGCCGCCCTGTCTGCGCTCGCCCCCCATCCCGTCTCCCTCTCTCTCTCTGCGGGGCGCCCGCACTGCCGACAGCGTTGTTGTTTGTTGTTGTTTTTTTTGCGGTTCGATTTCTCCTGCCCGGTCCTGTATGTATTTCTTCCATATCCGGCGCGCTGCGCGACGTGGTGCCCTGGTCCTGATACCCAACCTGTTGTGGC
>NW_026267145.1:1250814-1251680 GCF_000697945.3 Frankliniella occidentalis | reverse complement strand
GGGGGGGGGACACGACCCTCTCGTCGGCCCCGAGGACGCCGTCAGCCGTCCTCCTCCCGCGCTGCGGTTCTTTGTTTTTGCTGCCAATTTCTGCGAGGTTGGCAGAGAGACGGCCGGGCCAAAATGTGCGGGGCGGGGAAGGCGAGGCGAGGGAGCCCTCCTCTGAGCGAGTGCACTCTGCGATAGTTGGGGCGTGCTCTGCTCCAGCCTGCGCGCATGTGTGTGTGTGTGCGCGTGTGTGCGGTGAGCAGCGCGGCTGAGTGTGTAGGTGCGGGATGCCTGCCCGCCCGCCCCTCCCCTTCACTCGATTCTCCATCCTTCTCCCTCTCTCCCCTTTTTTTATCCTTTCGCCTGGGCCGGGGGCTTTGTGCGACCTTCCCTTGTATCGTGCCGGCGCGGCTGGTGCGGCCTGGGCGGCCTGGGCGGCCTGGGCGGGGCGGCGAACCGTGAGGCGGACAGGGCGGCCGGCCAGGGGCGCGAGTCAGCCAGCCACGGCAGGGCAAGGCAAGGGAAACTTTAAGAATTATGAGGCAGAGAATAAGCGTGAGAGTTATCGAAGTACAGAGTTGTGTCTGCTGAGGAGGCCACACTCGGTCAGGTCCAGGTGGTGGCGGCGGCCCTGTAGGGGTCCCTCCCTGCGGCCCGCCGCGGTCCACCGAGAGTGAGGGGCCCGCAGGTGCCGCGCAACTCTGCGAGACTTGTTTGCTCCGGCAGCTCTTTCCAAAATGGCGATGCGTCATCTCAGACGAGACGGAGTGGACAAGTTTTCTCATTACCGACACGCATCCCGAGAGGCGTGGGTTTACCTGGTGGGGTGGGGTGGGGTGGGGTGTGCCAGCCGCTCCCCAAACAGACGGCGGGATGGA
>NW_026267145.1:1249605-1250601 GCF_000697945.3 Frankliniella occidentalis | reverse complement strand
GGGGTGCGAGAGGGGTTGGGGTGGAGAGAGATACGGCGCCGGAGCTCATTCTGCTTGCACGGCGGCACGGCCCCCGGCCCGTCTGCTCTGATCCGTAGTTTATTCACTGTACGCGCCTCGCTGCCCGGGGCGGGGCGGGGCGGGGCGGGGCGGGGCTCTTTCAGTCATTCTCTCTCATTCTCTCTCGGCCCACTGCTTCACTTGCTGCTGCTGCGCGCTCCGTGTGACTTGCATCGCCGCTCCGAGAGGAAAGGGAAGGGTGGGTGGTGGTACGCGGCCAGAATGTTAAGTTAGGGCTGCGCTGGCTGGCGCTGGCTGCGCACGCACTCCGGGGGGGTGTCCGGCCGTTGTGCCAGAAGATGGCTAGCGCCACTTCCTCAGCATTAGCGCGCTCCCTGCTGGGGTGGGGGCGGCCGGTGGGGGCGGCCGGTGGTAGCTTACTCGCGCGAGCCAAGGCCATAACGGGGAGGGAAAAATTGTAATCCAGTGGGCCGTGGAAAAACATGCAAATGAGTGGTAGCTCTGCTGGCGCGGCTGCGCGCGTGGCGGGGCGAGAACGAGCCAGTCCTTTAGGCGCGAGCCACCCTGGGGTGGGGGAGGGGGTGGGGGTGAGAGGGGGACGACCCGCGCGATTTGGATTGAAGGTTGGTCGAGGGAGTTTCTTTATTGCCTCTGGCGCGCCTGTCACGTGACTTACGACCCTTGGGCAAGGTCGTGACCCCTCGACGTGAACCTCATAGTCGTGACCCGCGCCGCCCCCCAGACACTCTCGACGAGAAACACTATATTCACACGGCACGGCGCGCCCTCCCCTTCCCCCCTCGGCCTGTCCCTTATCTGCCCCGGTATCTGTCCGCCGCCGCCTGCCCTGTGCTATTCCTCTTGTCTGTCTGTCCCTGGCCTGTCCCTTGCTCCTTGCTTCCTGTCCCTCCCGCGGCGCCCCTGGGAGTTGGAGTAGAGTGCATTCCTCTGCAGACGCCCCCCACCCCCACCCCC
>NW_026267145.1:1235662-1240329 GCF_000697945.3 Frankliniella occidentalis | reverse complement strand
GCGGGGCGGGGCGGGGCGTGTTTGGCAGGAAGGAAGTGTGTCGTCAACCCTAAGTCGGCAGCTCGGCGAATTACGGGGGGATGATGTCTGGTGGGGGCGCCGCCCACGCCTACGCCCCGCGGCCCGTGATGGAGCATGATAGATGTTGTCCGGTCCACCTGCGCCTTCCTCATCTCTCCTCCCTCCCTGTCTCTTCCCTCTTCCTTCCCCCTCTCAGCTCCCTTTTCCTGTGAGCTACAATTTTTATTTTTCATTTTTATTTTTTGCTTATCCCACTCCATTCGACCTATTTACAGGGTGGGTGATTTGCGCCGTCTTTTTCTCTTCTGCTTATTCTCCTGTACCGGATTCTGTCTTGCGTCGGCTTGCCTAATAACCGTTGCTATCGCCGTGGCGCCTTGTGCAACCCGCACGTCTGAATCCGGTAGAGTATAGGAATAAAAAACGTTGCGGATCAGCCCTCCTGTGTCTGCGTCCTCCGTGTCCGCATCGACCTCCCCCTGCGGCGTGGCCGGCGGCCCGCGCGCCCAGTGACATTTACGTTTGTCGTCGGCGACGTGATCTGTCACGGCGGCAAATAACCTTTATTACCACCCGTCCCTTCTATACTGCTGTGCGGAGTGCAAAGGGGGAGGCGGGAGGAGGGGGGGGGGACCTCCCCGTCATGGCCGCGTCACGGCGAAAACTAATTCGATTACAGTCCGCGTCCACGGCAGCGAGGACGCCCCGCCCCGCCACGCCGCGCACGCAGGGCCCGGCCCGGCCCGGAGGATTGGGGTGGGGGAGGGGGGGGGATAGGCAGGATTACCCCTCGGATGAGACGCACCGGCCGGAAATGAAATAAGGGGAAGGATTCGTCTTCAGTTTTGCTAGCTTGTCCGCCGCCTCCCTCCCTCACTCCACTCTCGAGCCCACTCCAGCCCCCCCCCCCTTCTCCCTCTCTTCTTGTCAATCCCTTTGCAGGTCCAAGACCAGTCCGGAGAACGGCTGGCCCGGCCGACGGACCCACAAACCTCCGGCCGTGTGTCCGGAGGGGGTGGGGTGGGGGGGAGCGTGTGTTTCTGTATTATTCAGAGCGCCCTCCGACTCACCCCGGGCCGGCCGGCCGGGCCGCCTCGCCGAATACAGTCGGCAGTGTACGCAACACGGGCGGGAGGCGCGCCACCCCTTCAGTTCGCTCGGGGAGGGAGGGAGGGAGGGGGGGAGGGAGGCCATTTCACGCAGTAGAAAAGTCCCTTCCTTCTCCTCGTCGTCCTCCGCTTGTTGTCGAGTTGTTTTTTTTTTTTTTGGTGAGCGTGGGCCGCGCGGCCGTCGGGGTGGGACCGGCGGTGTAGTGTGGGCGCGGGGGAGAGAAAGGTGAGGTAAGCGCGGGGCGGGTGGAGCACCCCGTGAAGGATAGTGTGCTGGCCGGAGAGGAGAGAGGAGAGGGGCTGGGAAGGTTGTAAAAAGGAGTGAAAATGGCTGGCGAATGCTGGGGTGGACTCGGTTATTGCGTCTGGCTCACCAGGGGGAGTGAGTGAGCGCGCGAGAAAGATTAGATGAAGCGCACGAGCGCGGCCGGCTCCGCATCGACATGTTCCAATTAGGTTGAGGGACGTGCCGGCCCGACTGCCGCGGGGGAGGGGGGGGGGGCGCACGTCGACTGATTGTTTCCATTAAAACAGGATGCGAGGTGACGAGAGACTCTTCGAACCAGGATGGTGACATCGTTGTGTTATGGCTGTGCCCCCGGGATTTAAGCCAGCCATTTTGCTTCCCCCTTTTCGTTAAAACCTCTAACCGAAGGGCAAACCGCTCCCCTTTTTTTTTATTTATGGAGATAATATAAATGATTAACGCGGGATCTTTGTTGTTTTTCTTTCTTTCTTCTGTCGGAGCTAATTATTCTTCCAGTCGGGCTAAAAGGTCGGCCGGGCCGCAGCACGGGGCTTCACCAAAGCCTTTCAGGGCGCGGCGTGGCGCCGGCTAAAATGGCTTTATTGTGGGCCGTCCGAATCACGTGCTGCTGAGTAACGCCCTGCTCGCGCTGCTCGCCCTGCTCGACCAGTAATCGATGGTCTCGCTGTCTCTCTTTTTTATTTTGCCGTTATTACTTTTCCCTTCCGATATATCGACTCCGCACGCCACACTCCGCTTACGCGGCGCGGTGATCGTGATGTCGTCTCGTTGTGCGAGCCGAGGTCGCGGCGTTTGGCGGGGCGGGCCGGGACATCTGTGACATCTGCCATCCCTGCGTCCAGCAAAGTGTCGCGCCGAGGCAAAGAAAGGGTTTGTCCTGGGGCAAAAAAAACAAAACAAAACAAAAAAACTTGCCGAGCTTTTAAAAAAAATTGTTGCCACGCGCAAACAATTTTGAATTTCTGGGAACCGACTATATTTTGTGCTAGAAATATGGATGCATTAGGCAACCGTCTAATGTCCGGCTATAACAAGAAATAATTTCAGTGCGAGGGGGTGGGGGTGGCTCGTTATTCAAGTGCAGATGGACCGCCGAGTGACTGAGTGGAGGGGAGACACTTTCTGAGCCCAAGACAGCGCGGCTCCGGGGAGCTCTGAGTGATGTTGATACCTTTGCTCTGCCCGCCCCGCCCCGCCCCGCGAGCCGCCCCGTCTGAGCTCGGGGAGCAGGAGGGCTACTTGTGGGAAGCCATCTTGAAGCGGGCCGGGCTGCGGGGGCTGCGGGGGACCGGCACGGCCTCGTAATTGCTGTGGGCTTTGGCCCAGTGTCAGGCTTGGGACAGGAAACCTATCAGGTCCGCGCGAGGGGTCCGCAAGTACGGTCTGCCGGTGTACACATGTGGCGGGCTTCCTAGTTTTCCTAGGTTTTCCTAAGGTTTTTCCGGTCTTCCAGACTTTTTATTGGTTTTCCGAATATCTTGGTTTTCTGAAATTTTCTAAAGGCTTCCTCCAGTTTCTGCTGTTTTCTCGCATTTTCATCGGTCTTCTCTTACATTTTCTGGTCTTCCTTTCAATTTCTAGGTCTTTCCTAAAGTTTTTCCGGTCTTCCCTTATATTTTTCGGTTTTCCGTGACATTTGTGGCCTACGATTTTATTGGTCTTCTTCGGTTTTCTTTAGTCTTCCTCGTGGTCTTCCCGGTCTTCCCAGTTTTCCGGGCGGCCTGTGTACGCGCTCGAACCTAGTTGCGGACCCCTCGGGTCCGCGACCCCGCCCGCCGCGCCCCGCCCCGCCCCGCCACACCACGACCCGCTGCTATATAGCGTGTCAAGGACGTGCGGACAGGACGGCCGGCCGGCGGGGCGGGTCGGGGCGGGGTCCCCGTTGGGACCGTGGTGAGGGTAGGGGCCCCTACTAGGGGGGGCCTTGGCGGGGTCGCACCCACCCCATGCGGGGCTCCCCTTACATTTCGCTCGTTACATTTATTACGGGCGTGTTCTCTCCGCAGAGGTGGGGGTCGTCTCTCTCCCCGCCCCTCTCCCCATCATTTCCTTTCCCACCGCAGTTCGCCGGGCGCCGGCTCTATTGTGGCGTGGAGGTGCCCCGCCCCGCCTCGCCCCTCTCTTCTTCAGTCCGACTTTCTCTTGGCTACACAATGTGTGTAGCCCAGCATACCCCGTCGTGTTCTCGCCCAGCAGACTCGGAGTTGGTCCGTCTCTGGGATCACTATGTACTCGAAAATGGCCTACTTTATGCCGTGCGGAAACTTTTCTTATTGTCACCAACACACTCTTGCTTTTTCTGAGGTTGCCCTCCTCCTTTGCCCCAACCGTCCTTGCGTTCGCACTGCCGCCTCGACCCGAGGTAAACTGGACTGGAGTTTGATGAGGGAAGTGCCAGCCCCTGTGGTGCCCGGCCCGGCCCGACCATCTCGGATGCACCGAAACCAGAGTGTAAGAATGTCGCTCACTTCAGTAGCAACTTTTGTTCGCACTCTTGTGTAAGAGGTAGGGGTGAAATTCCATGTATTCAACAGAATCATTTCGTGCACATGCACTTTCAAGTGATCGTAAGTAAATTTACACCCCTACAAGTGCGCGATATTCACACACTCTTAGTTCCTTACAAAGAGTGTTCTTCATTTGCGAAGGATTGGGTTTGTAACGTATACAAAGCGGTACACAGGACCTGGACCCACCATATTACAAACGAATTTTATTGTTCGTATTACAAAGAGCACCAGTTTGCGATCAGACGCGATCCTTTCGTATTACAAAGTCGAGCCCTTCGCAGTACAAAGGATTTGTTTGTATTACAAATTTGGTTTTGCCGGGTAGCCCGGCCCTCGGTTGTAGCGGACGGCTGGATTGGATCATTGTCCGTGGTATTGAAAGTGCTTTTTGTGCTAACGAATGTGACGTGTTGTTGTTAGCAATGTGATACTTATAGTATTTGTGTGTTTCGTGTGACGCATGCGGTTTCTATTTCCACGCGTTGCCTGGTTGGCGGCCCTGCATGTGCGGTGCCGTCCTGGCGTCCCCTCCTGTCCCCTCGCCTCGCACGCACCGAGGTCGCCAAACGCACGCGATGCGGGCTTTTGTAAGCCTGAGTTTCCAGCCAAACCCACGAAACAGAGGCAGCAAGGAACACGGATGAGCAATAGCACTCCCTCTATTTCTCGCCTTTGAGCCGACAGAGGCAAGGTTGAATGGGTTTGAGGTGAGAGCTGAGAAAATGCAGCACGGAGACTGGAAAGGGGTCGAGGGGGGGG
>NW_026267145.1:1234665-1235612 GCF_000697945.3 Frankliniella occidentalis | reverse complement strand
AGGGGGGGGGGCAGACTTGATTCGTTGCGGTTCGTTGGATCTCGACCAACGCACGATATTGATTGATAATTTTTGTTCTAAAGCATGGCGAGTGAGTTTTCCCCTCTGCGACTCAGTGGTATGCGTGGAGTGTGCGGCGTTCGCACGCCCTCTGCTCAGACTGTACCGTCTGTGGCGCCGCCCGCGCCGCCCCCACATCACTCCCTCACTGTCTTGGCATATGCAGGACGAGGCGGGTCGAGGGGCGGCGCGCGCGGCGTCGCTGACGACAGATCCAGGCAATCTCGGCTATTTGTGAGGGAGCGTGATGCCCCCCCCTCCCTCTCCCCGGTTCTTTTTCACCGCCCTTTTCGTCCCCTTGTCCTCGTGTCACCCGGAGGTCCCTTCGCAGCTCACCAGCCTCGCTTTGAGCCCAAAGTTAGATACATGCAACAGTGAAGGACAAACACGTTGGTATTGCATTCGTTTTGAATTGTAACTTCACGAATTTATTAAAGTAACGAAATCTTTCCGTCAAATATCGTAGTGAGACCTCGATGTGGGCGCAGACCGGCGCAGACTCTAGACTATCGGGGGCCGTGCAAGGAGCGGGTGCCGCGGGCGGGCGGGGCTTCGTGATGACAGAGAGGGGCGGCTCGCTGCTTCTAATTCAGTTCAAACAGCAGATATGTGTGTCTGCTGTGAATGTGGTGGTGCGCCTGCCATCTCTCGAGAGCGAGAGAAGGCCCCCTCTTTCAAGGACGCCTGCTTTCTTCGTCCCTTCCTTCTTTTTCTTCCTCCTCCTCCTTCTCCTTTTTCGTCTCCGGCCCGGCCCGCCGCCGGCGCCAACATAAAATGGAAGACGAAAAAAAAATTAAGTGGTGGACGGAGGATGAATGCCGTTGATAGAGATCTGCAAGTCATAACGCTCCGCGGGGTTACTGCCTGGAGGCGGCGGCGGGGGGCGG
>NW_026267145.1:1233031-1234310 GCF_000697945.3 Frankliniella occidentalis | reverse complement strand
TCCAGTAAGTGGAGTAGAGGAGGGGGAATCACATACGGCTGGGATCCACTTCCACGACGGACGCTGAGTACAGCTCGCTCCCCCGCCCTCCCCCCTCGCTCCTTCGCGAGGAAGGTGAGGTCATATGTGCAGCTGTGGGGAGGGCAGGGAGTGGGACAGAGACAGACAGAGAGCGCGCGAGTGTGCACCTTCTCTTTGGAATGGCCTCGGATGCTCCTCTGCCCCTACCATCCGATTGGGTTTGTGTCGGTAGTCGGGGGCGGGGGGAGGGAGTGCTCTGTCTGAGCGCGGTGCGGCTCGGCGCAGGTACTAATACTAATTGATATGGGGAGAGGGAGGAGCTCATCCAACTTTAAGTCCAGATCGCACGGATTGGCTCCGAATGTTGGCGTGCTCCGGCGAGGTGCCGGGGGCCTACGTTGCGCAGCAGCACTGCCGATCCAAACAAAAGAAAGTCGCCGAGACTGGAATCTGTGTCCGGCTGGCTGCGGCCTGCGGCGTGGAGCTGCGCGGGGGCTGCGGCTCTGTAACCGAAGGACTGCGTTTGACGGCGAGAATAATAGGAAGCGAGACTGGAGCTGGCGGGCTGCCTGGAGACGTAAGTGTCGGGGGGTGGGAAAGAGAAGTGCTCAGCAAAAAGCCTTCCCCCCCTCATCAGAAAAAAATATTGGATGTGGCTTTTTTTCTCTCTCTATCTCTCCCTCCCGCTCTCTCCGAGCTTCGTAACCTTTAACCTCGGGATTATAGTTTTGTGGGCACTCACGGTACGGTGCATTGCGGTACAGCAGGGCCTTGCACCTGCACCCCTGTTCACCGGGGGTCACAGGGGCGGTGCGTGTGTTCATCGGGAGTTACAGGGCGGTGCGTGTGTTCATCGGGAGTTACAGGGGCGCTTCGTGTGCTCGTCCTTCGCTCTGCTTTCAAAGCAAACAATGGCACGGCGTGTACACGGTGGAGCACGGGAGAGCGTGTGTGTGAGAGGGAGGGAGAGAGAGAGGTAAGGTTTAGAGGAGGATTCCGTTTGAGAGGGGCGTGTACTCTAGTGCCTGCCAGAGGGCTCTCGCAGGCGCTCGCGTACCTACAGGAGTACGTCCTGAGCTCGCTTCCGGGCCCTCGGCCGGGTGTCCTGCAGGCCGCTGTGCCTCGGCTCTGCCGCCCGCTGTCGGGGCCGTGCCGTATCTTTGATCCGCCGCCCCCGCCGCTGTGCACAGCAGGGCAGCCCTCGAGCCCCGGCCGGGGCGGGCGGGGGCGGGCGGGCTGGAGAGGAGGGTGGCCCTTG
>NW_026267145.1:1230546-1232844 GCF_000697945.3 Frankliniella occidentalis | reverse complement strand
AGTACGGGGCCCCGCCCCGCCCCGCCCCGCCCCGCCCCACTACCTGTGCGGACGCACTGGACGAGCGGGGTGGCTGGGAGGGAGGGGGCCCTCTCTCGCGCCCGCTCACGCTGCTCCGAGATTCAGCTTGCATAGATTTCCCCCGGGCCGTGTTCATCCTGATGGCGAGCCCGTCCCGTGCCCGGCCGCGCTGGCGGCGCTCGGCCCGCCGTACAGCAGCCGGGCCAGTCTGTCGCATGTGAAACGTTTGTACCCGGCCGCTGGGCCGACTGATCCCCGATGATAAAGCTTGCATCTCCGGCCCGTCTCGAATGCGAGTGCCTCGTGCCTTGGAGAGCCCCTTCGAGAGAGAAGTCCCTTCGGGCAGGAGAGCGGGGGTGTAACTCTCCCCAAGGTGGTGCGCTCTTTATGCAAACGCACTTCTCTCTGAGCCCACGGGATCCGGCGCGGCCCCATCCGGTCGTATCCGCCGTGCTGGTTTTCTGTTTCAGAAGTCGTAGCCCTGGATCTCGCGCCCCTGACGGGGACCCTCCCCCTCCGGTCGTCCCGCCCGCGCCCGCGCCTGGATGACTGACCGGGGGCGGGGCTGGCATTGTGGCGCCGGCGCCATCAAAAGTCCCGCTGGTCCCGCTCCATGTCCCCCTCGTTTCACTTCAATGCATTTGCCGAAGATGACACTGCAATCGATGAGACCAGACCAGGACCAGAGGCCTCTGAGCCGGCCGGGGCCCGGAGGCTGGGGGTGGGGCGGGGTGTGGGGCTGCTCCCTACGGGACCGCCGCCCGTGCGGCCCCGCCCCGGCCCGCGTGACGGCGAGAGCGACGGGACGCGCCAGAAATATAGTAGAAATGTGTCGTCCTATGGACTGGTCCGCGCCCTCTCCTCCCCCTCCCTTCTCCACCCTCCTCCTTCACTCCCGCACATGGCCGCCACGCTGCTCCCGCCCCCTCCGCTCTGTGGAAAGAGCTCAACTCGACAAATTAATTCTGACGGCGGGGGCTCGCCCCACTTTTTCGCCGAAGAGCTTTTTGGCGTTTGCCGTCCCCTCCGGTCCCCCCGGTCCCCTCTGATGGCCGCCGCCCGCGCGCCCAGCGCTCCCTTAATTTTCTCCCTGATCATGACGATGATGACGATGGTAATGGACGCGGCTGCCTCGACGTGTCCGCCGGCCGGAGTCTTACACCGTCGCTTTTCTATTATCTTCCCTTCCGCCCCGTCTGCTTTTTTTCCCCTTCTATGTTTTTTCTCCTCTGGCGCGCTTGCGAAAGCGAAGTCGCTGCCGCTGCTGTCGGATGACATTTTACGAGTCGGCCAGAAGGGTCGTAGGTGGGGGGTGGGGTGTGCGGGGGCACGTCGCTGCCCGCCCGCCTGCTCGCGTGGACAGCGCGGAGGAGCCTTCCCATATCGGTGGTCGGGCTGGAGGAGCTGCTGGAGTGTATTGAGCGGGGAGCGGGGCCGCTGCTGCTTCAAAGCCGCTCGTACCGTGAGCCGCTCGCAGGCGCTCGCAGCCGCGCGCCCGACTGTCAATACGCTCTGGAGAGCCGAGTGGAGTGCACTCCGGTGCGCGCACTTTGGGCCGCCCCGCCCCGCCCCTGGCTGATTGGCTTCTGCTGTGTGACCTAACCCGACCCCCCGCGCACCCTGCCAAATTAACATCGGGGAAGTCCGGATCGATACGGCCGAGAAGTTAGCAAAAGCGATGGTCGACGGATTTAAATTTTGGCGCCAGAGCAGAAGACGGAGAGGGAGAGCGGGAGAGTGTCGCTCGGCTGGCCTGAAGTCATTAGCGGCTTTAGGGTGGTGGAGAGCCCTGCTGGGGCGGTTCGCTCTCGCTCCGCCCCAGCTCCGCCTCGCCCCCAGCCGCCCCCAGCACTCCGTCCGTCTGACCGCACGGTCTTTGCTAGTCTAGTAAGTGTGTGGTGTAGAGAGGAGGCTGGAGGGGGTGGGGGGGGGAGTCGCCTACCCCTGCGCGTTTGTCACGGCCGTCCTCTTCGACTCTTCGACATGTCACTAACGTGGATCTTCTCTCCTGTTTACAGAGGAGCTTTCTCGGTGGTGCGACGATGTGTCCAAAAGTCCACCGGTCTCGAGTTTGCCGCCAAAATTATCAACACGAAGAAGTTGTCTGCCAGAGGTGAGTGTGCTCGCTTTTTATGTTGCGCTGTTTTTAAAATCTTTCTTCTTTTCACCTTTGACTTTTCTTAGTTTCTTTAAGGATTTTTTTGTTGATGAGGCAAATTGTTTCCGTGGGGGTAATGGAGCGATCATCTCTCTTCTCCGACCCCCCCCCTTCCCCCT
>NW_026267145.1:1227328-1229765 GCF_000697945.3 Frankliniella occidentalis | reverse complement strand
GGCCCGGGGGTAGGCCGGCCGCCCGACGCGGGCGTGCTGCTGGGCGTTGGGCTGCCTACCTCCCGGGCGTCCAGCTCTGGAGCGCCTGCAGGCCCGGGGGTAGGCCGGCCGCCCGACGCGGGCGTGCTGCTGGGCGTTGCGCCGCCTACCTCCCGGGCGCCCAGCTCTGGAGGTAGCCCCTGCAGGCCCGGGGGTAGGCCGGCCGCCCGACGCGGGCGTGCTGCTGGGCGTTGCGCTGCCTACCTCGCAGGCGCTGGGGCGGGCCGCGCTCTGCCCTGCTGTGGCTGGGAGCGGCGGCGGCTGCTGGGGGAGGTCCGTGGCTGTCGGCCCGGCGGCCAAGGCGGAGGGGATTAAGGCCTTGAAAGGAGCATCCTGCTGACGCCTTTGCCAAAGATCCTTATTTCCCCCTCTTTGCACCCCCTCCACCCGCCCCCCTTCCTCGCTGCCCTTACACGGAAAATAAAGAAAAAAATCGCCTCTCGCTCTTGCTGATTATTGTAAGCCCCTTTCCCTTTTTCCCTTCCCGCCCACTTTTCCTCCGCCCAGTTTGCGTTAGTCTTTCGTTATTGTCCACCTCCCCCGGTTTTGTTTTTTATCGGTTCCGTGCGTCGTGTTATTGTGGAGCTCGCGTCCGGGGGTGCGTAAATATTTGAGAGAGTCGGAGGCAGTAGGAGCGGCGCTCCGGGCGACGTCTCCTCCCCTCCCCCCGTGTACCGCACGCCTCGACACGATCAGCTTGCAATCGAACCGGCTGCCTGCCTTGTCTGAGTTTTCGCAGCGGAGGCGTTTGACACGGAAAGTATGCGGCCCGGATGGCGCATGACTCGACACTCCCCTCTTCCCACCACCCCACCCTACTTTCGTTTCCCCCCAGCTTTCCCCACAGTGAAAAATGTCGTCGTAAATATACAAAAAAAATTGTAAACTCGGAATGATCATTTAAGTTGTAAATTTACGAGTACGAGGGCAAACTTTTTACTCGCCAGAGCAGTCTATACGTACTGCATGTGTTTTTACGATAACAAGTTGTAATTTCACAACTTGCGTCAACTAAAATTTTCCTGTAAACCTTCCTACTATTTTGCACAGTGCGAGCTTAGCCGGCTGCTCAACAAACACTTTGCCATTCAAAGGATGAGAAAATTGGGACGTCGATTGCAGAAACATTGTCTTTTGATCTTCGCTGGGTCGGGGCAGCGCTCGGGGAGGCAGGGCCAGCAGGGCTCAGGGGAGAGTTGGCGAGTCCGGGAGGGCACGCCTGAAAGGTCTCTGAAAACTCTTTGGTAAAACATCCACTCCACTTATTTCTACCGTTTTCATCCTTCATTTTTCCCCCCTCTGCATTTTCCTCTCCTGCTCCCTGACACGGCCACGGGGCCCACGGGTTTGAAACGCTTTTGGCACGTCGTGCTTCGTTGAAAGAGCGGAGGCGCGAGTTTTCAACCACCGTGCTCTGCTGGGCTTCGCCGAGCTTCCCGCGCCAGCAAGCGGACGGAGTCGAGGTGAGGCGAGGATTGCTCCGTGAGCCTGCCGCTCGGCCTGCCGTCGGGGCCGAGGTCGGGGCGAACGGCTCTGAAGCGACGTGCCGTCGATGTCGTGTGTCGCGATCAGTCGTGGCGGGGCGGGGCGCGCGTGGACCAGGGAGCTCCTTTGTCTCCATTTCCATCCCTCCCTCTCTGTTGCCTGGTCTCTCTTGGTCTTGGGACAGCAATTTCGATTTGATCCGTAATAGGCCCCGTGGAAGCACCACGATGGCGGAAAGAGGGAGAAGGGAAGGGGACGAGGGGGGGGGGGAGAACGCGTCCCTGAAGGATCGTCTCTCGAGGCGACTCACCTCCACCGCAGTGCCGGGGGGCCCCGCCGGGGCCGGGGGCGGGTGGCGGTAGCGATCCCGGGTATTTATTGAGTGGGGGAAGGGTGCTCGGCGCGCGGCGGCGGTCTCGCTATAAGCAAGGCGAATAGCTCTGCGGCCGAGAGCTCCGGCTCTGGCTCCGCCCGCCTGGCGCTGGCGGTACTCGGGCGCGCTTGCTTGTCTCTCTGCCCTGCTGGTCCACGTGCCTACCACGCTTCACCCGCCCCACCCTGTGCCACCCGCCCCCCGAGCCCAAGCCGTCGGGTTGTTAACGTGATGAAAATTTAAAAAAAAATAAAAAAATGATTGTGTTGAGTGTTGCGCGTGGCACCTCGTAGCACCGTAAAGCACCGTCCAGGTCCAACGCCTCTCCCCCGTCCCCACCTCCTCGCGGCCCACGCGCCGCCCTGCCTCGACTTATTTTAATTTATTGATTCCAGCACTTTTTTGTTGTTTCTGTTCTGCCCTGTATATATATACGCTGACTTGGGGATACACACATCCTCCGCGCCGAACATTGCTGCTAACAATCTCGTTGTATCGATGCCGCTGGCGCCGCTCGCGGTGTGCTGCGGGGGGCGGGAG
>NW_026267145.1:1226702-1227278 GCF_000697945.3 Frankliniella occidentalis | reverse complement strand
GGATGGGGGGCGCTATGTGGCGGCACAAAAGGCAGCGGGACCTGGGGCTGAGATAAATTGGGTTAATGGCGTCAGTCGATTGGGTTCATTTAATTTCATTCCCGTAGCAATGTCGCAAAGGAAGATTTTTTTTTCGTTAAATATATATAGGTCACGGGCCTCCGACGCCCAGCCATGTACTTTTCCGCCGATACTTCTGTCACTCGGGTTGTCCTCTCTTGCTACCTCTCTGCGTTGTCGTCCACCTACTCCCCCAACCCCTTGCCTGTTCACTTCGGCCTGTGTCATGCACTCAGTACACGTCAAACAACAGGTGGTGTTTGCTTGGGGTGAGGCCGGGTAGCGCTGGGTGGCGCGGCGCGGCGCGGGGCGGGGCGCAGGTGGGGCGGGGCGTGGCGTGGCAGCTGCCTCGGCTCCGTCGCGTAAGGGAGGCTTTCCCCTCGGCACCCAGCGGCCCCAGCCTTCGCAAAGCCCCCAGCCAGCTCCCCCCTTACTACGGCATCCCGCTGGAATCCAACCATAAAACTCAAACGGCTCGTGCTCACGGGCCCCGCGGGGTTGGAGGAAGGGGGGGGG
>NW_026267145.1:1224435-1225947 GCF_000697945.3 Frankliniella occidentalis | reverse complement strand
GCCACCTCCAGGGCCTCGGCCACGCCTCGCGCCGCCACCTCCAGGGCCTCTGCCAGGACCGCTGGAGACGGCTGTCGATACCGGCGGCCTTGTCCAGACAGTCTGATGGAGTGAGTCGCTTTAAAGGAGACAGATGAAGAAAAGTGACACGGGCTTTAGCTCCTCGCTAATAACTTTGTCCCGGTCGTGTCCCTTAATTAAAGGGTGTTTTTGGGGTTAACCGCCGGCTGAGGCAGTCCCCCACCCTCTTTTCGTAGGCCTTCGGCGCAACCGTCGTCTTATTATCTTCTTGCTTCTGACAAATCGTGGGGCTGGGCCTTGGCCTGCGCGCTGCTCTCCAGAGCAGCTCCAGAGCCCGGAGGCGGAGCTCCCCATTGGCGTCCTGGGGCGGGGCGGGGCGGGGCGGGGCTGAGCGGGTCGCTCTCTTTTAATGATGTTCCTTCCCGGCTCTGCAGACTTAATCTGCTTGGCCGCAGTGGCCCGCCTGCTCCTGCTGGTCCTCGCGGGTCCCGAGAGGGTCCCGAGGGGCTGGCGGGGCCGGGCGGGCCGAGGGTCCACTGGGCAGTCACCAGAACAAGTGAGGCTAATACGTCCCGGCCCCGGCCGGCTACGCCTTGCCACGCCACGCCTCTGCCGCCCCGGGCGCGCAGCCTCGCCACTCCCACTCACTCGCTATACAGAACGCAGAATTCAGATCTGAGAGGCGGGGTGAGCGGGGGGGGGGGGCTAGGCGCGCCTGCCTGCTTCATTAAAGTTTCAGCGCTTTGCGTTTTTTGTTTGTTGTCTCGTTGTTTGCTCTGGATTGGCCATGTGTACCAGTGTACCATGGCGTCGTTAATTCTGAGTGCACAATGTTATTACTGTTTTCCTTTTTTCGTTGCAGACTTTCAGAAGCTGGAGAGGGAAGCTCGCATCTGCCGGAAATTGCAACATCCCAATATAGGTGAGTTACCACGATCTGCATGTGTTTTTCACTTTTTCAACCCCCTTTTCCTTTTATACTCGGACTCCATCCAATGCAGGCGTTCTCCCGACCTGGAGGGTTTGAGTTTGGGAGGGGGAGGAGCGGAAATGTGTTCCGAAGTGACCGGAAATTTGGCTGCTGGCTCCGACTGGCACCGACTGACTGTTACGGGTTACGGGATGGCTGGTTGGTGGATACGCCAGCCAGCCGGGCCACTAAAGGGGGCCCAGGCCGGGCCGAGCTGTGCGCTCGTGTGACTGGCTCGAAGTGTGACGCTGTGACGGTCCAGAGAAAGCTTACCACGGACCGTATCTGGAGGCGGGTGGTGGGGCAGTAGCGGGCAGTAGCTGTGGATGCCACTCGGGTGCCACTCTAGGTTTGTGGAGTCTCCGGGATCGCCAGAGCGATTTAGTTTATTTAATTTCCGGCCTCGCCGGGCCGGGCTGGGTTGGGCCGGCACAGCCAGCCCCGCGGGAGCCACCCCGGGGCAGTTACACGCGCGGACATGACTGGCAACAGTGATTGAAACGGATTGCGTCCCCCCCCCC
>NW_026267145.1:1195450-1223955 GCF_000697945.3 Frankliniella occidentalis | reverse complement strand
CCCCTCCCTTCTCGCCGCGCCCCTTTCAACCCCACACCCCCGACCTCCCACATCGTCCAGGGGGGCGGGCTCGAATCGACCGCTGTTGTTTTAAGGCTAAGCGGTTGCCTAATACCGGTGGTCATTGCTTTTGGTGAATTTATTCTAAATCTCCCTCTCTCTCCCTCTGATGCCATCTTTAATGTGTATTTTCTGTTTCAGTGCGGTTACATGACAGTATACAGGAAGAACACTTTCACTACCTTGTATTTGATTTGTAAGTTGCATGTTTAGTTTTATTTATTATTCTCTCACATAAACTGTAAATATGCTCCTCCAATTAGACCCATCATCTAACACCCCTCAATTCAGATTTTGCATTCATCGATTTTGGTTGTTCAGTAATGCAATAAATGTATTTTCACAAATCAAGGCTGCTCCTATAAATAGGGATGTACTGATGGGGTCGTTACAAAGCCGAGATGGGGTCCAAAACTTCTTTAGAATTTTCTAAAAATGTATGTATTGCATTACTCTGGAAAAACAAAGGTGCTAAGTCATACCTTTAAAAGACCACAACGGTTTAGTGCCTTAACAAAAGCACTCATTTTTAGCACCTTTCGGGGCTCTTTACTGCCTTTATAAAGGCACTAAACTTAAAATTTCTTTAGTACCCCCTGGAAAGGCACGAACGCGAAACTTTGTTTTTTCAGTGTACTGAGCTATCTAAATCTCATTGGCAAATCCAGGCTGTGCCTGTAAGTGCAAAATATGAAATGACGCGTGATGAGTGAGGGACTGTCTGATTGGAGGAACACCACATTCAGAGATTAATCTTTTTGATTTTTTGTTCCTTTTTCAGAGTTACTGGAGGGGAGCTTTTTGAGGATATTGTTGCCAGAGAATTTTACAGTGAAGCTGATGCATCCCACTGCATCCAACAGATATTGGAAAGTGTGCACCACTGTCATTCTAATGGGGTTGTGCACAGAGATCTCAAGGTACTGTTCATAAAATTTAATTTGTTAGATGATAGACCTTAAATAATTTGTTAGATGATAGACCTTAAACTATTTGTATTTTTATTTTATACATTTTTTCTATTGACATTATCTATTTACACTGTTTGTAGCCTGAAAATTTACTCTTGGCTAGCAAAGCTAAGGGGGCTGCTGTAAAACTTGCAGATTTTGGTCTTGCCATTGAAGTTCCAGGCGACCAACAAGCTTGGTTTGGTATGTTGTTGACTTTTATTGAGGTTTACTGTAGCTTAAGAGACAGCATCTTATGAAATTTGGTGGATGCCTAGGTTTTGCTGGAACTCCAGGATATTTATCACCTGAAGTGTTAAAAAAGGAGCCCTACGGTAAACCTGTAGATATCTGGGCATGTGGTAAGTTTAGTTATTTAATGTTTTGCTGGATACACAAAGGTAAGGCCAAGCAAGATTAATAACTTTAATACCTTTGTTGGTGCATTAAAATGAGTTCTTTTATTGCCTTAGTAAAGGCATCAAAGTTTACCTTAATGAATAGTCTTCAAGTCTTGCCTTTGTGTTTCCAGTGTACTTCTCTTTTTTATTTTACTACATTCACAAGTGCAAATTTTAAATCTATTATTTGTTTTAGGTGTGATTCTGTATATTCTCTTAGTGGGATACCCACCTTTTTGGGATGAGGACCAACACCGCTTGTATGCTCAAATCAAAATAGGGGCATATGATGTAAGAATGTCACTGTCGAGAAGAGAATATAATTGGCAACTTTCATCTTTCATTATCTTAATTTTTACTTTTTTCAGTACCCTTCCCCAGAGTGGGACACTGTCACTGCAGAAGCAAAAAGCCTTATCAATGAAATGTTGACTGTGAACCCATCAAAACGAATAACTGCCTCAGAGGCACTTAAGCACCCATGGATTTGTGTATGTGATATTTTTAAAGACTGATATGCTTTATTGTTCTTTATACCAAATCTAAATATATGTTATCATTTGTTGATTTTTTTTTCTATTTTTTGTATTTTAGCAACGAGAGCGAGTGGCATCTATGGTTCACAGACAAGAGACTGTTGACTGTTTGAAGAAGTTCAATGCAAGGCGCAAGCTAAAGGTAAGCATTCTAGCAAGATATTGTGTAAAATGCTAGCAGTTAACATCAAAGACATCTACCTTGGTGAAAAAAGCAACCACTAAACCTTCTTTTATTTTTCAGGGCGCCATTTTAACTACTATGCTTGCCACTCGCAACTTTTCCAGTAAGTATGATGCACATGGTGAGTATCTCCGCCCCTGGACTGCAATTTATTTATTTTTTGTTGTTAAGTACTCCAAACTTTATATCAAAATGTTCTTTATGTCATAGCCAAAGACAAAAGAGATTTCTTAAGGTGCATTCTGTCATGTTCTATGTCATGTTCATTAAATTTAGCTTTTTGAAAATCAAAGTTTAGATCAGAAAAAGTGGGAATTTATGGCTGAAAACTGTCTTGCCCTTTCCTAATTGTTCTATGCTGTAAACAGGCATGCATATAGGTGGCTTATATTTGAAACCTACCTTAATTGCCATTTGCTTTCTTGGGTTGTTGGGTTCCTACTTTCCATTTGCTTTTGAATCAAAATTTGCAATTTAATCAAAAAAATGATACACTTATAAACATGTACTTATCTTTATCAGTGTCTTAAAATCAAAACCATGGACAGAATACATCCAATCAGTCTCTAATAAAGGTCAATGAGAGGAACAGAAATAAGCAGCACACCTCCAATTGTTTCATCTTTTCAGCTTCTCTCTAGTTTTTTGTGGGTATTCAAACATATTTTAATGTAGGAACCTAGAAAACAGGATGAGTCACTATTATCAATAAGTAAATTCACACTTTACAGACATACATGAAGTTTTCCAATACTTAAGCCAATGTACCAATATGTCTTTGTCTTATATCCACATCTCAACCAACTCCCAATTTTGCATGGGACCTGGTAGCGACCCCTTGCACTGTCATGCGATGCATTGCAATGCATTGTGTAGCGCGGCCTCTGGCCCCCTTCCTCCCCTGTCCTTGTTTTTTCCTTCACATTGTTACTTTCGTTTCCTACATTTGAATGTTTGTGCTCTTTATCCTCTTTATCTAAATTTTTCTGTGTGTTCCAAGATATTCATAATAAATGCAAAAACGATAGGAATTTTTGACATTTTCATATTTTTGACTTGTGTCCATTAATGCGCAGCTTTTATACAACAGTATATGTGGCCCCAGGCTAACATTTGAATTACTGCGTAGATGCATTTGACAGTTGTTATACATTTCATACTATTATTATTGTCAGGATGTTTGCTAAGTGACAAATCAGGCTGCTTTCTTCTTGGTTGTCCCTTTACGTTTTCTATGATAATTATTACAAAGGTAAATGCTATTGCTATTCTTTTGCTCTCTTTTTGAACATTTCCAACTCTACTTGTTCTTGGCAAATACTGTGTTTTCACATGAATAAGTTCTCAGGCTTGTCTTGTGTACATGTTTTCCTGGTAATTAGAAGACTAATGAACTTTTTGCATTCAACTCATCTCTATAGCATCAAAGAAGGTGCACTGAAAAATATTTTTTTGACATGTTTTCTTTTCTAAAATATTTTCTGAACTTAAATGTCTTTTTCAATCTAATGAAACTTTCTTGGTGGCTGCTTATCTGCTCTTTGGACTAAATGACCTCATAAATTTCTTTGAAACCTTTCGCTTGGAGCTCTACTTAAACAAAAGCTGATTCAGGGGCGGAGGTATTTCAATTCTTTTTCATGGTTAATATAGTTGTGTCAATTGCTTATCTCTCATCAAGTAATGTCACAGACTATGTTGGCCATGATTGCATTAAATCGGTTATGTTATTGCACTTCACATGAAATGAAATTGTACATCTAAATTTACTAACACACACACTGAGCTTTTTGTCAAAGATGGTTCACTATTAATAATGGCTTTTAATTTAGATGGTGCTTTACAAAAATTAAATGGAGAAATAAGTTACTAATTGAACACTCAGCAAGTTTTGTCCTAGGTCTTGAGAATTGTGTCTGTAAATATGTGATGCTTTTAATTCACATCATGTAGATACTACCCTTGCAATTTCAAGCTTTTTCTCATTATCTGATGAGCTGGAAGATTTGATGTTGAGCAAATCTGTTAACAGCAAAGCATCAGCAGACAAATGCAGCCTTACTTCCCTTACTTCGCCCTAGAAAATTATGGTATTTCCATTTAATATAAATATGTTCTGTGTAAATCAGTTTGTGGCAACACTGCCTCCAGATTTGTTATGCTCAATATTATTTTCTAATAATTATCGACATTACCAGTCGCATAAAATTTCAAAAGGGGTAATTTTTTTTCCACTATGTTTCCATACTCATTTAAACTGTCTTTGATCTGTATACTCAAAGTCAATGTCTTAAGACACTAACTACATACTACAAAATAATAATATATATGTTGAATGAAGGTCTCAAGGTAGATTAGATGGTGTAAATATTATTTTGTAGAAGTAGCCTTAATATTCCTCTTGTTCTTTTGTTTTTATCTCTTTGTTACCATGGTATCTGACACTGATGTAAACTCCTCCAATCTACCCTTCAGAATGTGGTAAGAATGAGTAACTTAACAAAGTGTTGGATCAAAGTGGTGTGTTACTTTACATTAACTTTTTCCTACGCAATATTTTATCTGCTCTTATGGAGTGATCTTTGCGCTTTAACAGCATAATTTGATGAAGCATGGAGTGCATTTTTATTATTGTCTCATTTAACACACCCAAATTTTGTTTATTTCAAATTTCTGCTGAACTTAACTTTTTCTTAGACCTTGCTGGTCACCAAAGCCTCTTTTTCCGAATTCCGTTTTCGCCTCAGCAGTTGTAGCTTTTTTTTGTGTTAGAAGCAGCTTTTCTTTCTTGTAAAGAATTTGTTGAATTTTTTCCTGGGGTATGATCCATAAAACTTTTCTTCTAAGAAAAAATTACCTTCGGCTTCAGTTGTATCTCTTCCTTTTGCGCCTCTTTCATTTAGAGAACATCTGTAGGGGCCATTTAGTATTTATTTTGTTTTCACTTAATTGTTGCCACATGAAGTGTAAACTTGGACAACTATTCTCCTTTTTCATTAAAAAAAAAATGCCTTAGCTTGATAAAAAGAACAAAAAAAAAACACATTAAAAAAAGCAAGCATTAGCATAATTGTTTGTTTGTTTGTTGTACTAAAAATCCTTGTCCCCTGCATTTGAATGTTGCTTTCATACTTGCAGCTTTTTTGTATTGCTTTATTAACTAATGGTCTATCTATGCATGTGTTAACAATCCATACCTCTGAAAGTAGACATGATCATTCTCTCAACATTTGCTATTCACACATCCATCTCCATCACTCATTTCTAACATTCATGACAACTTAAAAAAATTACTCTGCATCCCCGATATAGGGTAAAACAGACCTAATCTTCTTTTAAATTTTTATCTAACAATTCTTTCCTCAAGTTCAGTGAACAAAGTCATCCAATGAGATCCATTTACATGGGAAATTAAACAATATAAATATGTACTGAATTGTATTAAAAATGTTATCTGTGTGTGTGCTGTTTGCCTAATGGTGTTATGCTGTTCACTTATGACTGTTTTGTTTGTGTCTTTTTACGGAAAGAGTGTGAAGTTGTGTACAAGTCTACTGACAATTAGCAAAATTTAAGTTTACATCATCATGCCTGACCTGATCTTACGAAGAAGGATTTCAAATTTCATATACTTCAGGCTATCTGTACACAATCTCAGTAGTGTCACTAACTTCATTTTCTCCATCCTCTTGACTATTTTTCTTTGAAGCATTTATTGGGTTTGCTTGACTTCATGCCATATTTCTTCAAAATAACGGCTTATAAAATGAAATTAGTGAATAGATGGAACCTCTAAGGTCATAAGGGACTGGCCAGGAGTAGTTTCTAGAAAGCTATGAAAAAAGTTGTTCTATTTAGCACTTGTTTTTAAAAAAGAAAAGATCTTCAATTATGTGATGTTTTTTATTCAAGTTAGATCATTATTTGTTATTGGTTACTGCTATATGAATAAGCTTTAATTTGCTTTTATCTCTTTGATACTTTTTCTTTTAAGTGTAATTTCTTTTTTGAAAAGAGCCTCTGTATTCATGCAGTGAACTCTTTTACATCAACTCATGCTAAGGGTGAACCTTTCGCTATTAAATAATAATTTCATCTGATTTTTTATGGCAGTACTATAGTTACTTTTGTAATTTTCAGGCCGAAGTATCATTACTAAAAAGGGAGATGGTTCCCAAGTGAAGGAATCAACTGACAGCAGCACGACTTTGGAGGACGATGATATCAAAGGTGAGTAATCCTTTTGCTTCTGTTGTGTTTTTTTGTTTTTTGTTTTTTGTTTTTTTTTGTATTTTGTGCAAGGGACTATTTTTGTTGGTGACTTCTTGAACTTGTGGTCAGCTTGCCATTGTGTTCACATTTAAAGCCACAAAGTGCACATGAAAAGTAAGCCTTGTTGTCTATCAATGTCAACTTGACTTCTGGTTTCAAGTTATAATGTTGCTTGGGGGACAGTTATCTTGTTTCTTTGGTTCATGGAAAGCTTCCCCTTGTGTGCAAGGAATGCATCAAAGCAATAATATTGTGCTAATGTCAATATTGTCATCTCATTGAAATTGTGCCTCTTTCTTTTTCATTTTTGAGGAGCTTGATAATATTTGATATCCAAACAATGTTGTGAAAAGATTACATCCTTGCGCACTAGGTCTATGCATACTTTGGGAAGCAATGTGGTTTGGTTCCAATACAGCTGGACTGTTTTTGTGATCATTTGTAGGTTTTACTCAATTTTTGTAACCCTAAACAAGACCTAATCTGTCACAAACACACATTATTTTAAAAGATCTAAAGAAATACCAAACTAAAAACAAATTATCAAAAATAAGTTATCTAATTCACACGAATTCTGTGGCTTTAAATTATTTTGTAGGCAGTGATTGATTAATGAATGATTCTATTCAACAAACCATGAATTCATTATGATCGCTTACTGCATGCATATGCTGTACCAGATCTAGTAGAATATCACTGCTTACTATAATTACCTTTAAAAGCTGTACTCTCAAATAATCTATCCATACAAAAAGTTTTAAAAACACATAGCTAAAGCGAACCAGCTGTACCTTATACGTAAACAGGGACCTCAGTCAGTGGTAGCTTTGATGCTATTGATGTAGCAAGCCTAAGCAGTTGACTAAGTATGTCATAACGCATGGGCAGGTGTATTTGTTGTGGTAATGGGTCCAATATTCTTTTCATTGATGCAATGTAGATTTCACAAATCATCTCATATTGTAGAGCAGAGTGAAGTGAGGTCGCAATTTTAAGGCACTTGAGAATTGAGGCTCTACGCTACTACAGAAGCCTCTACTGGAAGCTTCACATTTCACTATCCTTCACATCAGCACAACTTTAGTGCTTTAAAGTTGTTATTTATTTCTCCTTCTAAGTACTTTAACATAATTTGTATTGGCTTCACCCAAATTTGATGGTAATCATCCATGTTATAGCAACAGAGCTTTAAAACATTCATTCACAGTACTCAAATACCATAGTTGAGGCATTTTAATCTTGTAGTCCTCTATTAATAACCATGCTGCCATGCTATAGAGTATGGTACAGCTGTCAATCGCATCAAGAATCTATCTTTATTTTGTTCAGGTAGTAAAATCAAGCTTAAATTGAGTGGCTTGTGGCCGCATGATATTCACTTGCAAGCATGTAAAAGTAATTTGCTCACTGAGGTAAAGCACTTGGTTTATGAGAAAAAGAACTTTTACTCTAAAATCTTTTTGGTCATCTTAAAAAGAGGGGTTTGTTGCCGTTTGGGGACACTTTTGACAGGTCATGTAACACTTAAACTGCCGGAGCTGTCCACTATTAATATCTACAGTTCTGAAGTCAAGTTAAATATTTTTATTTTATGAAGAAATTTCTGTATGAAAGTTTCTGTAAAGACAAACAAGTCCTAAACCAGGCTGAACAGTTCTGTCTGTTTTGCGTTGCCAAGTGAATGGCAAGAAATCTTAGCTCAAAACCAGGGCCATGCTAACGATGAATTCTGTACTTCTATGCGTATCAAGTCCAAAATGGGTATTGCTGCACAGTTGTTGTCAACTGTGTAAAGCTTTTTGAAGACTTTTTGTTCTCCTAATTGTCTTACATTGTGTAGGATATTGTATTCTATTCTGATTCCTTCAATATTTTTTAGATGTTTGGTGTGATGTATTGTTGGTTAATATAAGCAGGAATGCGTGTGCAACCAATTGTTTTCACATCTATCTATTAATTTGCTTCCTCTTTTGTGTGATCAGAAATGTGTGTAAGCTTTTGATTTTTTATCCTGGTTGTTCCATCACAAACTTAAAATTTAATTTTTCTGGAGTTTCTTGAGAATACAACATGAAATTCTAAGCCCCTCTCACTGGTAATAATTATTTGTACCTGGTGGTGTAGCAATACTAAATTAATCAGTAAGTTGCTCATTCATGATGTTTTATAAACTTCTCCTTTGTTCTTGTAATTGCTTATACTGTGGCATATTATCAAGAACTTCAGCCTTTCTTTATTTTTAATGACATTCAGGTCATAAAATCAAGAAATGTAGGAAAGGGGCACATTGCACCAGTCTTGCATGTAACTTGGAGAGGGCAGCTTATGGAAAAACTTCTGACACACAAACGCCAATCTTTCGTTTGCTTGAGTGATCATCTAGTTTTCTTGACTTTGGCACAACCAAACACCAAAATTTGTTTCTTGTAATGAAACATTGCTTTCCAAAACTGGATTCTGTAGTTCTCACTTGGTTTGTTCTTCTAGCCATGGTAGCAATATCAACATGCCTGAAAGGGGTCCTTTTTATATACAGAGACCCTTTTATCCACATATATCTATTAAGTGCTTCAAAGCCAGATTTGTTATTGGTTATCCATCAAAAGTCCAGTTAGGAAACGCCATCCTGAAGTTTGCCGCTGACTAAGAAATGAAGATCATCCTTACTGAAGTGGAACTTGAAATGACAGCTGTCTTTTTTCATTAAATAGGATATAGGAGCCTTTCTGGTTTCATGTCAAGACATGTGGCTCTGGTGGTGTTTCTTAGATCTCATGTACCTTCTCTCTTCTCATGTTTTTGTTTACAGTTTTTTCTTTTTTTTTTACTTTCCAGTTCTGCCACAACATTTATCATTGCTTCATTACTTCATTGTAGTCTGAAGTCATTTATAACTACTCTCATTGCCTTAGACTGTCATCTGCTTTTTGCAACATCTTAATTCATCCTTAAATGCTGCTGATTGCACGCTGCACTCATTCTTCATTTTTACTTCATCCAACCACATATACATAGTCTGTAGCAAGGTGTCATATCTTAACAAAATGTGAAATACCATAAACCATTGGCATGGCTTAGGTAAGAAAATTTTTCAGAATTTAAGGGTTACACAAGCTTGATGTGTATTTTTACTTGTCTGTATTTTAAATAATTGACAATAATTCTGGTTATATTCTGGAATGCGTTGAGTTACGACACCATGATCCGTAGATAGTTTTTTTCAAATCATAACTTATTCTTTTTGATTGAGTTCCTTAAATTGGCTTTCAATAACATTGTTCATTGGCAGAATTCCTCTCTTTCTGCATGAGTTTTTTAAAAACACTGATTACAAGCCCAGTTAGGTGCATCTTTACTGGGGCTTTGCATCCAGACGACAGTAATATATCATATAAGATTTCAAATTATTAAAGTGGTCACCTCTTTTATGCATAGCGCACATGTACCTAAAATTTTAATATGTTCTATTTCCTGTAAACTCTACCCTTCTGCTCATGCCAGGTTTGTACCCTTTGTTGCAAAATCTAATTTGCATACATCTCTAGTATAATTTTGTCATATCTTTATTGTATTATTTATTACTTCACAAATTTAAACCATTTTTAATGGTAGACCTTACTTATTTTTATTTGCCTTTTTACCTAAGAATGCACTGTAAAGGTGATCGTGTTCACTATTATTAGACATCAAAAGACTGTTTCTATTTCAGATCATTATTCAGGTTAAAAGTTCTGTAGAAACCCTTTAATAACTCTCCATACTTCCATATTTACTTCAGTTCTAAGTATATGTTATCAAACTTTTTTCAAACAATTTGCATCAAGTTTTAGAGAACAACTTTCATTTAATTCTTTGTTTTGTTTTAGTCACTCTGTATCTGTTTCACATTGACTTCAATCATTCATCATACTTTCTATTTTCTAGTCATAACTTTCAAGTATTGTAGTCACATTTTCATTCAGTGAACCATTTAGTTCCCTTCATATGTTTCACCAACCAAGAGCCGTTGTCTTGCATATATCTTAAAAATTGGTTTTTATTATAGCCTTTTGTAAAACCCAATTGGGCTCTTAAGTTTTACACTCTCAAATTAGTGAATTCTATCCAATGGGCTGTGGCTTCAAGTCAACATTTTCAGATACTGTGCAATTAGGTGATTTTGATTGATTGATTAGTTCATAAGGAATGTGAAGGCATTCTGTGATTACTAAATTAATTGCCAGTGAGTTCATTACATCATTGTTTGGTTTATTTCTGAATTAACCCTTTTTAAAGGTGTAAAGTTTATAAGTTACAGAGAAATTTACTATTGAAGGTATAAGGGTTATGCTACACTACAGCAGTAATATGGGTTATTTGCGATGGAGTAGTAGTATTATTGCATGTCTTTTGTTTGAATGTGAACACTTATCTATCAAAATTTTATGTAGTATTCGTTTGAATGTTTTAAACTCTAAAGTAAGATTTTTTTATCTTCTTTTTTCAAAGAAAAGTTTTCTTGTATTATATGCACAAAATCTATGGACAAACATTGGTATTTAGCATTTGTTGTACAATATTTGATATTTGACTACAGTATGATTGCTTTGCTTGCCTGCATCTCTAGACATTAGCTGAGTCACCCTAAACTTAATTTTGTGTACTACAAGTTTGATACCAGCTAGAAAAACTTATTGAATTGGCAAATGGCACACTTTTATATTACAATTTACTACCCAACGGTGAAAAAAAAGTTCGTTGGGTTATTGGTACAGTTGGTTACACTTTCATGATATATTCAGACCTCTGCACTTTCCTCTATTTGATTTGTTGTATCTTTTCAGTTCTGAATTTACAAACAACATGTCAATTATGCCAACATCTGCAGTAAAATTATGCCTATACCTTATACCTATTTATTGGTATCCAATTTTTTTTTATCTACTTAATTTGCCAGCAGGGTGCAGAGGTCCTTTTGTATGAACTAATTTCTACAAATGTGTGTTATTTTGTGATTTGTTTCTTCGGTACTGCTCCCACTACCACTACCACTACTACTACCACTACCACTCTTCAAAAACAGAGGATAAAGTTAAGGGAGGCGTAGACCGGAGTTCGACCGTAATTGCTAAAGATCCAGAAGGTAAATTATCTCACAGTTATGATATGTATCCTTGGTTGATTATTTGCTTTTCACCATTCCTGCCCAAACTCCATTTCTTTTAAAAATACTTTTGTCTCTTTACTGCTATTTTTTTGTTTATCCCCCCTCCCCCCCTTACAATAATTTTGAAGTACCTCACATGTCCTTAGTTGCAGCCAGATAAGAGGGTTGCTTGGGCTACTAAGGCCTTGTAAACAGGGTGAGGGTGGTGGTGGAAACCCCTTCAGCAGCCCAAGCAGTCCAAGCGACCCACCTGTCTAGATGCAGCTCTTATCTTGTAGTCTACCTGATGACTGAAGAAATGCATAAGGGATTTTTCCCATCAGTTATTACAGAAAACAAAACTTCTATCATGCTACCACACTAGTAATAGTTGTTCCAAAACTGTATTTTATTCCATTCTTTGCCCTTTTCACAAATTGTCATTTGTTTAAACTACAAATGGTTTATCTTTTGTGCCCCTATGTCATTACTTCAGTTCATATGTCATTCGATTTATCAAAAGATCACTTCTCAAATTCTTATAGCTTACTTGGAAACCAAAAACACACACAAGATACAAAACATTGATTAAGCTACATCCTCACAAAATAACCAGGTCTATAATTATGGTGTACTAAATCAAAATCAAAATTTGTATCTTAATTGTTTGCAAGGAAGCTGATAAGGGACTCAGTAGTGCTATGGCATCTAAAATTCATCTGAATCCTGCTTTTTAAAAGTGATTCAATTCCAATTTCCAGTCTACAAGTCACATTCCCAGGCTACTGCAGGAAATTTTTTTTTTTTAACAATCCCAAAAATAAATTATGATGAGTTCACCTGAGTACAATGAGTGGTTTTGAATGTTATTCCATTCTGAAACAAGTACAGACTATTTTTTCATAAAGTTTAGGGTTTCGGTTTTTGGTTTTAAATTTATCTACAAAATTTATCTACCGACCTCAATAATTTGGTGTTGAATAATTTGTTGCTTGTTTGTGGGTGCCAGTGCTTCCACGTCAGCCACAATCCACTATCCAGTGAACAGTCTGCGCCCTTCATGAACTCCACCAAATCGGTGGTCCATACATTATTACTTGCGTAAGAAAACCTTGCAATTTTATAACATTTGAAAATTTCAACCAAAGTTATAAAAATTTCTACATAGAGGGTAAAATTTATTTTAGTTGGAGGATAGAGCATTTGTTAAGGTAATATAAAAGGTGTTCAGGAGTTGTTTTCATTTCTAAATACTAGATGACTTAGAAATGAACCAGTCTCTAAACATCAATGTAGAGTGGTGGCGGTGTAAGGAGCAGACGAGTGATGCATAAGAATGTGTCACACACCACTGCCCAAAAAAAACTGTACTTGTGCAGTAACTTGACAGACTGTAAATCTGCTACGACCACGCAGGTTCAACCCCTGGCGGAAGCACACCACCTCAGTCTCCAGCAAGTAACAAAGTGGGTGGCCTAAGTGCTCCCAGTGCTCCCAGTGCCCCCAGTGCACCCAGTGGGGCTCCCAAGAGTTCAGGGCTGACATTGGGGCCGTTGCTGATACAGAGCGTTCAAGGTGTGGCGTCGGCGCTGTACGTTGTGTGTGTGGCGTGTGTGGCGCAAGTGCGGACGTGGCTTGAAACATTGCGTGGAATATTTGTGTGGCATGGTGTGGCCTGTCATGATGTAACTACAATTGGCTCATGCCAGTGATATTAATCTACTAATTTGAGCCAAGTGCTATAAGTGAGATAAATGTTAGAGTTACTGTATACATGAATATTTGTATACCTTGTAGTAACTGAAAGATTAGGAGCTGTAGCAAAACATTCACTCTTAATTTATTGATATTATCCCCCAATTACCGACATGCAGATTGCTTTACGAAGGTAACATGACAAACAAAGAAATGTACACTATGTAGTGTTCCATGAAGACGTTCCTTTATTTAATTTCTCCATACTTTCCCTTAACATTCCACTTTGCTAATTGTCAAAATGCTTTCCTCTCCTCTCAACCCTTCTAATATATTGCATCACTTGGTAGCTAAAGTTAGTATAATGATACTTGTGATTTCTGGAAAGGGCATCATCTATTAATCACAATCTTGGTCACCGGATACACTGTTATATTTGGCAATGTGGAAATGTAATTAAATGCTATCTAAAAATATACCAGCTTACAATTGTAGTCATCAGAAAGTTACTGATGACGTTTAACTCCACTTTTAAGTATCTTGACTGCATTACTTATGGGATTTCCCATCCACACTTCTCAATTTCATCTGCATATGTTTAAATATCATTTTTATTGTCTCTGGAACAATATTGTGGGCTTCAAATTCTAATAAAAAGACTAAACAGCCTGCAACACATTGTTGGTTTTTAAAGAAAATCCCCAAAAGCTGATGTCAATTGGCTGATCTTGTTTTTTTCATCAGTGGTATTGTGGCTAGTCTTGAAAAAGAATTTACTGAACCAGTGAAGATTATTCTCACAGTAGGTAAGAGATCTCAGATTCCAGTCTTGATCTCCTCCTTAAACAACTTAGTTAATATAATCCCACAGAACCATCATTTTCAATAATTATCAATACAACATTCTCCATGTGACAATGTCAAAAAACTGAAGTACTGGTATACAGGTTCACTTTTCTCCAAAGATGTATCTTCAAAATTATGGGTATGTATGTCTGCTTAGCTTGGCCCATTTACTCTTTCCATAGCCTCACTTAATCATTGTCACGTGTTTGTTCTCTGCCAAATTATGCTTCTATGTCTTAACTTACCGTAAACTAAAACATGTTGCATACAAAATCTGTGAAGATACATATTGCTGTTTATCTTCTGCAACAAATTTCTTTGGTCAATGAAATAAAGCAATTTTTAGCCCCAAGTTTTAAGAAAATTGGCAGTGTTCTTCAATCTTCATATGGTTCATAACCATTTGTGTTAATTTGAAGTCATCAATTAATAGAAATTTGTTATTTCTTATACTATTTTTTATCAGCTAAACGCCAAGCCACTGGGTGATTTTTCATTTTGGTAGCGATTGATGGTCACTTTTTTTGCTCTACTTTAGTCAGACACCAAAACACTACTCTGTCTTCACACACGCATTACATTCCTCTGCACCCTATTTTTATCATACTTTCTCTTAATATTCTACCATTTTCTAAAGAATTTGTGTGGTTCATTGGTTTCTTTCTTCTGTCTGACTCTCTTTGCATGTTCAGGATACCTTCCCAAACAACAAACCGTTCTCTTCAAGTCTGAGACTCCCCTGAAATTGAACGACCCTACATGTTTTAGTTGCAATGGAAGTGATTCATCTGGTAAGACCAATAATGTGCCAAGTCAGTCTCTATTTTCTTTTTTAAATCTCTCAATGGCCCCTATCCGAGGGGTACATCACTCCGATTCTGGGCGTACACCTACTTTTAGTCGATTTTTTTGGGCCGTGACTTTTTGACTTTTTTTGACTTTTTTTGACTTTTTTTGTACTTTTATTTGACTTTTTTTTTGACTTTTTGATCAAATTTATTTGACTTTTATGATTTTTTCCCTGCTATTTTTTTTAAATAAGGGAGAGTTGTAATTTTTGGGCTAGTAATAAGGTTTTTCCAAGACTTTTTGGTACTATTTATAGCATGAATCGAATAAGAAGAAAATTCGTTAATCAGAGTACACCCCCTAAGTAAAAAGAACAAGGTATTTTCAGTATTTACGTTTTTTGGTGAAGAAATCCCATGAAATCCGATAATTTTATTTTTCTCTCTTCACCCACCACCCACCCCCCTCCCTCTTTAAAAGACAGTGATCTAGGACTTTCCGATACAATCACAGTTCCGTAGCTTTTTGGCCCCTTACAGGCAGATATTGCACTCGCATGTTGACTTTCTGTTGACTTTTTCAGTGCCTTTTCTCTGACTTCTCGTCGACTTCTCGTCGACTTTCATTGCCTTTTTTTTGACTTTATTTGACTTTTTTGACTTTTTATTTGACTTTTTGACTTTTTTTGACTTTTCAAATGACTTTTTGACTTTATCTTGACTTTTTTCTTGACTTTTTTAAGCGCGTACACCTACTTTTAAGAGTGGTGTACCCCTCGCCCCTATCTCAATAATATCTTAGCTCTGCTAGAAAGAAATTTAGGACTTTATATGAAACTATTTAATGCTGTAGCACATGTGTTAACCACATGCCATGTGTTATTCTGAAACATTAACATGGTTGTTGTCCCAATAAGTTACAATTTTGTCTAAAATAAGCACGAATCCTCCATACTTTAATTGATTCCACACAACTTTGAGGTGTTACAAGTGCGACATGTAGTTCTGCTTTCTCATTATTTGTTAAACTTATTTTTTAAAAGTTTTGTATTAAGCTTCTTTTATTTTTTATTTACTCACTGTTTTCTGTTTTTGATTTCTCTTTTTGTTTTAATGCTTGTGATTGTTATTTTTGTTTGTTTGTTTGGTGCTGTGTGCATGTGCTTGGCGTTTCACTTGGCATACACATGGTGCGTGCGCACTTGCTTATCTCAGAAGATCTGGAGAACTCACATTACATCCCCCTCACTGGAGAATCGGATGAAGCTGATGGTAAGTCTATAAACTCCTGGATAGATTTTACTCACACCCGTCCGCTTCAACTAATCACTGGAGAGCATAAACTCTAGCTTACCATGAATGCAATTCCTCAAATGTCAAAACCCCTCCTTTGTTACGAATCAGTTTATTTTTTTGGTTACTTTTGGGAGGGCTTGTGAATCTGAAATTGATTGTAATGGTTGCCAAGGTAAAACAGAAATCATACATTTATTGAATAAATATTTTAGGTGTACATAGTTAACATGAGTGCCATATCTTACTTATTTTAACAAAGAAATTACTGAAAACCCATATCAGCAACCTTACTCATAAAGATTTTGAATTACAAACTTACTTGAACTTTCTGAATTTGTCTAACTGCTTGAAAAACTTCACACCATTTATTCACCTGGTTAGAAAACATTTGTGATTGGACATTTGCGTGCTGGCCATACCCTTCGCTGCTTGAGTTCAACCAAGCAGCACAAATTAGTTATACCCAAAGATGCACTCTGTATGAGTTAATAGCTGGAGAATAAACATGTAAAATCATTATCAGGTCTTGTAATCTTAACTGAAGCTTGGATACTTAAACCAAAACTGCTGGACATGCAAGTGTTCATACATTCTGCTTCTGACTTTACATAAAATCTTCTTCCTTCTTTGCTTTAATTTTCCTCTTTTTCTCTTATACATACTGCACCATCTATGTTAAGCTTTTTGTCTAATCAACTAATATGATGCTTATTTGGTCCATCTAACATTTGGTTTGGATTTGTCTGATCTGGTTGATGCATAGAAATAAGGATTGTGTGCCCAAACAAGACATGTTCGCAGCTCTCAACAAGTTCCTATGGCTCAGGTAAGAACGGGAGGATTCGTTGTAATACAATGCTTCTTTTCCTTGACTTTAAATGCCTGCTTCCTTTTTTTCAAATTCCAATTCAAATTAGAACAATATTTTGCTCTTGTTTTGCCCTATTTCAGAAAAAAGAAAGAATAATTTTCTTTTTGTACAAATTGTTCTTATTATTTTATCTATCTCTATCATTGCTGTATAATTGTGCTACATTTAATTGAATGAGCTTCAACATGAATTTGCATGTTTTGATTGTAAGGTTATTTTCCTTTGCCCGCTTGTTCATTTAAATGTTGTGGCAGTTCTACTGTTCAACAGGATTCATATTTGATCCGGAGTAATACCCAAATTTATCTTTATTGTTTTGTGTTTTTCTTATGCAGTACTTCATACCTACCGACATGATTGTAACGCCTCAAAAGTCTTTGGCAGTATTGTAACACTTTTCAATGTTATAGACGTGTTTAATATGTTTGGGTTCTAATTTCAACCACAATTTTAATGTTTTAAAGTTGCCTCCGTGGTCAGTTATAAAAGTCGTTACAATTTTGTGAAGATCAATTGAGATGCTGCAATTGTGTTTTATTAAAATACATGAGCTCTGTATAATATTTTTGTCAAATACAAATGTAATAAAACTCCTCATTCTTTACGCTGAGTGATCATGTATCCTTCCTGAGATGAAGATTAATCAAGTTGGATACAAGAAGTTCTTATCTATATAAAGTATTGTTCCACAGAAGAAACAGAATGCTGGGTGTTGTTGGAAGAAGTACATGTAGTAATATAACAAGCAATTTGTAACAAATGCAGCTTTTGTTAAAACTGTGAAGAGAAAATTCACACTTCAATAGTCATCAATGGATACTGAGACACTGTTCTGTTATTTCTTTTCTTTTCTTTTCGATAATGTTTGGTTAAACGTTCTGTGTGATTAGATGTTCCTATGCCCTTATATATGTTTCCTCGGGTATTATTTCTACTTTAACCATATTTTTATCATAATACCTAATTCATACATCTTTCTTATCTTCAGTAAAATCCTAATATCTGTTCATTCATCTAGGTTCTTGATCCTTTCCCCTTTTAATTTTCAGTGTACTATTGACTGAATCTCTTGGTTTCCTAATAATCCTATCTGGTTTTTCAACATTTTCTGTGTTTGTTCCAGCTCGAAAGCAAGAGATTATAAAGATGACAGAGCAGTTGATTGAGGCAATTAATACTGGAGAGTATGAAGCATATACGTAAGTAAATGTTCATTAGAAAGTTGTCAGCTTATTAAATGGATATTCTCCTTAAAAATATTTATTCAATATGATAATTTTTTTGTCCATAAATGGATTTTAGGAAAATTTGTGATCCTCACCTTACTGCATTTGAGCCTGAAGCGCTCGGTAATTTAGTTGAAGGGATGGATTTCCACAAATTTTACTTCGACAATGGTAACTATTAATTTGTTTTCTACTTTAAAAAAAAATTCTGAGCTCCTTCATTAATGATTATTTTTATTACTCTTTGAGTATTAGGTAAAAACTGCAAGGCACTGAATACAACCATCTTGAATCCTCATGTGCATCTAATGGGGGATGAGGCTGCTTGTATTGCTTATGTTCGTCTCACTCAGTACATGGACAAGTAAGTTGCACTGCTCATCCTCTCCACTTTGAAATATTAAATTAACGCTTAGTCCTTAATCATTATTTTGTTTTAACAGGCAGGGGCAAGCACACACTCATCAATCTGAGGAAACACGTGTGTGGCACAAGCGTGATAACAAGTGGCAAAACGTTCATTTTCATCGATCAAGTGTGACCCCACCTTTTGCCATGAAATAGATTTTTATTATCTAAATGGTGGCAACATTTGTCACTAGAAAATCTTTAATCAACACTTGGAACTTTGCTGAAATCCAGCCTAAGTGTGTCATGCCAAGAAAAGCACTATGTTCTGTTCTACTTCTTGTTGACATACAAAGGATCTCTTGGGTTGAACAATGATTTAATTAATTTACCTGCTTGTTCACCAGCCTAGTCACTTGACCCACTTGCCATGGACTTTTCAGTATTCTTGTAATGTAGGGTGTGACGGGTAAAAGTTAAACTGCCCATAATTTGGGAAGTGTCTTGTGTTTTTCATCCTTGTTTTTTCATGCTGTTATACATGCAATATAACATGTGAGTTCTTTTACTTAATGAAATGATTGTCAGATTGTGCTGAGCACATTTTGTGTGGGGATGCTTCTCCCAGTTGCATCTTATGAACACCCATTAGTTGAGCATTTGTATTATAAAGAGTGTTATATTCAAGTTTTTTCGCCATTGTTTTTCATTGTGCTTTTATTGAGATTTTTGTGATATGACATTGTTTTAAACTATTTCAACGAATCATTTTATATACTGTAGTTTCATGTTACTTTTAATTGTGTGAAGGTGTACTTAATGGGCGTTTGTTAAAGAAGCCTTTGCCCCAGCACCTGTTATGGAACCTGTTTTGCTTCTGTTCACAAGGCTATTTGAAGTACAATTTGATTGTTTCTATTATTATTTTTTTTATACCCTTGTTAGAATATAGCTAGGGACTGCAGCACGATTTAGTACCACCAATTTGTCTTACCTTAATCTAAAACAGTTTCTATTGAAAAAAAATCCAGATATCCCCATTTAGGCAAATAATTTTCTAATTATCAGAAGCATGCATAACTTTCAAGATTGAGAAAGTATAATTTCATTCTGTAATGGATACCATACATCCCTTGAAATAAGCAGAAAAATGCACTTGTCAAAGAAAGACCCCTTAGGCTTGTGTTAAGTCCTTAACCACCTACCTAATATTTCTTAAAGCAAAGTCTCTAAGAGTCTTCTGTATTACTTTGTTTTCTGAAGTAAGTAATAATACCCATTGGCTTGGGCGATTGTACTTTACCTCTGTACTAATTTTCATGGAATGAAACTAAAATTGCCGCAAATCAAAGACTGAGATTGGATGCAATGGGAGACATTTTGGAGAGAAGAAATGGAGTTGCAGTCCCTGATAATAGTTAGGATGATGAAATAAGCTGGTTACTGGAGCTCAGACTGTATGGCAGTCCTAATTTGGTAGTTTTACTGTTATGTCAGGAACCCAAAACTCTACTTTCCCAATTGTTAAATATTTAAAGTGTGTGATAAAGCTAAAAAAGGAAAAAAAAAACTGTCAAAAAAAAAAAAAAATGATCATGTATGTTCACCATTTTTTCTCAACTCTCACCCTTACAGGGTATGCTACTTTTCCTGACACTTTCTTGAGGTTTCTTGTTTTTTCTCAGTTAATGCATGGACCTGAACATTTATCAGGCTGCTTTCTATTGTATTTGTAGTTGGTTTCCCTGTTTTAAAATTTAAACATTAATCCTACTGTTTCATGATAAAACTTCTTTTGCCTTTCATTCACCTTAGACGTTTAACAGATTTTGAATTAACCACCAACATACTTTTGAATGATAACCTTTTATTTATTTTGTTTACATATCTACATTACTTTGTTTCCTCCATGATGTAATATCACTGATGAGAGAATTGTAGTGTTTGCCTATGTGATATGTGTGTACATGACAAAACAGCATACAAGTTTGTGCAGTTCAGGAGCTCTAATTTACAGATACAATGTTGCATAGATTATTTGTTTCTATTGTTTAGTTCTCTTAGTTTGCTCATATTCACGAGGAAGTGATGTCACAAAGCTACACCTAAAAACTGAGCATTGCATAAACTTCTGATTTTTAATCAACCTTTTGACTGTGTTTAAGGATCAATGTGAATAATCATGGGACTTAGTGCTGGTTGTCTTCCCAAGCAACAGCCATTAGTTACTCCAAAATACATGCTGAAGTTTCCTATTTGGGCAGTAAAACTGTTCAATCAGTTTACAATTAGCAATGTCGATTTGACTGATAACCCAACGACTCAAGATAAGTGTATTGTAACGACTGCAAGTAATGAACTGCAACTCTTCTGTGTTGCATTCTGTTCCCACTAGTCGTTAATGTGTCTAATATTTTCCACAATGATTCTACAATATGTAGTAGAGTTTGAAAATCGTCTGTAGGTGTCTTTTTCTTATTCGCTAGTACTTACCTCTTTTTATTCCAGTATCCTGAGCGTTGAATGCGTTTTGGTCTGGTTTTTTGTGGCTCTTGGAGAGTGTCATGCAATGCTGTGTACAACTATTTATAATATATCCATGTTCCCAAATTTATGTGGTTGTTATTCAAATTGTAACTGTTAAAACAGTCAACAAGTTTCTTATTATCTAAGCATGTAAGGTATTGTGCTGTTAAAGACTTCAAGTTTTACTTACAAGTTTTAATATTGTATTATATTGTAAATCAAAACAAAACTACAAATCATAAAAAGGTATTGTCCTTAATAATATTTTAGAAGGTTCAGAAACAATTTGCTGAGCTATTTAAATTCTAGCAATTTGCTAAAAAAAAAACTAACTAAAAATTAAATCCCTTAAAATTTTTCAATGGTTATCTCTCTTGTTTTGAAATTTCCATGTAAGCATAATTACAGGAGCTGTTCCATTTTATAAATTCTTGTGCTTTGTGTGCTTTGTAAACAATTCTGCTTCATTTTAGTTTGAAATAATGCATCAGTATCAAGTAAAGTATTGAACTTCAGATTGTACTTAACTTAATTTTTCCCTGGTTTCTGAAATTTGGATGTATTTGCACATAATTTTAGGTAATAAGCTATGTGACATAGCTGTTAACATTTCCTTTTTTATGTGGTGTTGTACTGCAAACCTTTTGAGGGATGTTAATGGTGTTGTGAGGTTTAGGAAAATGATGGAATGCCTCTGGCCAAAGGGTTGATGCTGTGGTTAGCTTTATGACAGAAAATTATCTTCCCTCACATAGTTCCAATTTTACTTACCACAGCATTGGAATGTATGAGCCTCAACAAATTCCAAAGAGCACAAGTATGAGTATGCTTTCTCTCTGAACAATTAAACATTCCTTGCGAGATAATGTTGATTTTTCAGTGGACATGACCTCCTATTCTAAAATTTGTTATTGAGCCAATTTACTCTTCCAACGAAAACCAGTATCAAAGTGTCAAATTGAATTTTATTTTAACTGAGCCAGTTTCACTTAGGGAAGATTACTGCCCTACTCTACGCTCTAGCTACACAATTCAGAGAGATTTATTTCGTCTCATGTCTAAGTTAATTTGTAGAGTATTTATTACAAAATTTAATTGTTAATCTTCTCACTTATCCAATCAAAGTCAGGTATGATCACAAAATTGTATCAGATATTTGAATCAATAAACGAACTGTGTAACAAAACATAAAAATTGTGATTATTACAGTGAATTTAATTCTGAATCAACATTACTATCATCTCTAAAATATTCAGTTCTCATTTCCTTGAACTGTGATCTCAAGGTTAGCAGCATTTTAAAATCTGATTGTTTTGTGTAAGTGTATATGTTAATTTTGGATCAGTTCTAATTTTTGAACATTTTATTCTTAGATCTATCTCGCAAGTGACAGCTGAGAGCTCATGTCATGCTGAGGCCTTTTCCATCAGATATAATTTTAGTGGAAAACAACTTTCTGATAGTTTCATTCTCCCTCTCAGAAAGTATACATTGCGACGTAAAACATAATTAAATTCTCTGATCTCACAACTTCCCTTTCTTTGCTGTAATCCTAAACTATAATAGACATATGTGCAAGATGAATACTAATTGTAATGCAACAATGTGTTTGTAGATTGTATATGTTGGACTCAGACTTGACGTGAGCCAATTGAACTTCAACTCCTACTTTTTAAGTTTGCGTTTGAAATTCAGCTCTTTTTCAAATCGATAGGAAGATGCTTGAGCTGTCTGGCTGTCCTTGCTGTCAAAAGTGTTGTTAAAACTCTCTAAATAGAACTTCTTGCCAAAGGTAATACATTTCTATCAATTTTTCTGACGCTTATATTAAACAGAAGCATTTATATATTAAATTTGGGGCAAGTATTTCTTCAAGCTATGGATACCTTGCATCCGTAAGCTTCTGGCACAAAACCACATAAGCCATAGAGTAATGGAGCTCATTCAAGGTTATTGTTCGTTATGTAATGAATCATGTAATGGTTATTTCTCTTTTTTATTATGCAATGCGTTTTAATAAATGTTACAATTGTTACCTTTCAAATTTCATTATTTACATATTTGAGTAATGGTTTGAAAATATGTGATGTGTGTAGTGGTGACATGTCTCTGACATTGCCACACCAAATGTGCACATTTTGCTGTCCTTTCTTTTTAAAAATGTGCCCAGACCCTTCTCAGCTAACTTTTTTTAAATTATTAGCTTCTTCTTTTTGCATATGTGTGTAGCTTTTATTGAACTTCAGAGAAAACAAACTGATGATCCTGTTATTGGTATAAAATAAGATCTAAATAAGATGTTTATTGTCGCTCTCTTTATCCAGTCACATATATTTTATTTATATCAAAGCATAAGCCAGTTACTTTTCTGTTCATTTAACTCTAGCCATTTTACAACAGTTAAGATAACTTTCAGCTGTTTGCTGAGAGGGTATATCATTATCTGCATGAGCTGATGCTACCTGCTCTGGTAGATTTTAATGTTTTAGATGTGATTCACTCCCATATGATCATGTTTGTGATTTCTTTCCCTTTTTTCCCTCTTGATTTTCAGTTAAATGATTGGCTGGCCTAATTGTTAATACAAATTTCATTTGAATACACTGAATTTCGCGGTGTACATCGGACTTTTTATTAAAACTATCATCCTCTCTTCTCTACACCATATGATTCCTGCTCAGTATTGTTACAACTACTAATGACAGTTAAAATATAGGAGATAAAAGATTAGGCAATAGTTTTCCACAAAAAATTTATTTTAATTCAAAATATAATAACATTGCAAATTGAAGGAGTTACATTACAGACAAAAATATGCACATCTTATCCAGGGGATTGTATTTACAGTCACTTAAATGATCTTCTTCTTCTGCTTAGTGTTCGAGTGTCTCCAATTCCAGAAGTGACAGATGAAAATATTCGTTGGGTACTGGCAGTGCCAGGTGTCAGTTTTATCATTGCTGAGTCACTATCATCAGAATCATTTCCCCGGGTGGAACTGTCATCAATTGCTTTCAAAGCTTTCAACAATGCCTCTTTGTGGGACGCTTCCATTTCTTCATCTGTGCTTTTACTGTGACTGCACTCTTCTTGTACATTAGGTTCTTTTTTGGGAGGACTCATGGGACGTAAATGTGATAATGGTATACTCTCAATCATAAAACCACCACTGGAATCATCATGATCTAGGAAGCTTTCCAGATTACTTTTCTTTCCTAAAATATTTTCATTTTGGGAATTGGAAAATTTAGACAAGTCAGTCTCTTTGCTATGACTATCACTGTTAGTACTAGATTGCTGGTTACTGTTTAAATGAGCTGAAACTGTAGAGTTCTCTTCAAGTAGGTTTATTTTAACTGGAGATGAATCCCCATCCGGTTTAATTTTAATTTTAGTTGTAGAGGGTTTTGCCTGATGACACTCTCCCTTCAAGGCAAAAGTAGCATTTGCCAAGGTTGCCACATGCTTTGCAGACTTCAAATCAAGAGATGCCAGTGATTTCGAAATGTCCTCCTCAAAATTTGTACCATGTTTTGTTGACAATTCAGAGAGCATAGCAACAGCATCTTCATATTCTCTCTCTAAAACTTCATTGCATACTGTCCCAAATGAGCTGCTGCTTTCTGTCATTCTTTTTGCTCTATGAGCATCAAGATTTATATTGAACTCAGAAATTTCTTTTCTTTTAGCATCTCTATAAAACTGATAAGAACTTGACTTCATATTAATAGGTACAGTTGGACTATTTTCCTTGGTGTCGTTCACAGTATGCTCTGGTGACGAGTCCAAACTTGTAGAAAACTCATTGTTTTTTTCTAAGTAAGTTACCTGGGAGAGGAACATGTTTACACTATAGGCAGGTATATATTAACCAAATACCTCGTCACGATTATCATAACAAGTTATACTCACTGGTCTAGAATCTAGCTCAACTAAGCTTGGAGTATTGATGGAAGATATGAGTAAACCAGTTTCCTTGTTTGTTTTCGTAAATCGAGAATTAGGAGGAGGGTTTCTTTCAACTGAAATTCTCCTAGCAACTTTATGATCTCCTGGAAGTCTGAAAAAAATCCAATCGATGTAATTTTGTATTTTGTGCACAGAAATGCAAAATTTAGTTTCCAATGAGCAAATCATTGAAAGAGCTGCTCAACCACAGTATAATTTCTATTAAATGCATTGACATACGAAGTTCAACTTACTTTATAGCAGATAGAGATTTTCCCACACGATCCATTGAAGATGGTAAACTATTTCTCTCCTTTACCTACGAGGTCAAACTCCATTTTAATAAACAGTTCAGTCATATTCAAGAGCTGCTTACATGTTTCTCACCTGATCTAACTGCATTTGAAGCTGTTCCATTTTTGCAAATGTTTGTTGTAATTCTGATTGAGTCGTTTTATGTTTCTGCATTTCTTGTTGTAATTGAAATTTTAAATTCTTTGTTTCTAGAAGCACTTTTCGGTTGAGCACCTGAAATGGATGTAAAAAGTTTTGCTTACTATACATTTTTATTTTTTTTATTTTTAAAGAGCACAGTCCTAGAAATAAATATGAATGAAAATATATCACATATGTGGCTTACTTGAATTGTACTAGACTGATTTTCAACTGTAACTTTTAGATCATGTACTTGTGTAGTCAAAGCTTCCCGCTCCCCAAGATTTCGGTCTTTTGAGAGTCTCAACAAATGGGCATGCTGTTCCTTTAAATTCTGGAGCTCTATGTCACGTTCTTTAAGTGTGTTTGTTACACTTCTAAGTTGATGTTTCAGCTTGAAAGCATTAACAAAAATGGTCAATTAGAAACATGCTCTACAGAAACCACCAAGTGTACACCCAACTCTAGACTCACTGTTTTGTACTTGGTTCGTAGAACTCGGACTTCCTCTTGATGTGACCTTACAAGTTGGGGAAGCTGAGCCTGTGTACCCTCATATCTGTCAAGAGCCAAATCTTGCCGCTTTTGCAGAGATCGAAGAAGTCTATTCTCTGTACAGAGCTCCTAAAATCAGAAACAAGGGAAACTATGTACACAAAATAAATTTTGTGCTAAGTAGGAAACTCGTTCTTTAACCAAACCAGGGTAGTTCTTCAAAATCAGTTCGTGCTTTTATCTCAGAGTAATGGGGGAGAAGTGTGTGACGATAAAAGGTACATTTTAAACGCCCGCGCGCTCACTGTGAAGTAGTTACTATGTCCGTCCACAGGTGGCAGCATGGATGGCGCCGCCATAACCTCACGTACTCCTCCACCGTCACGGGACTTGCAATTTTTTAGGAGGAATCTATTAAGTAAACTCGTTAAAATGCTTCGATAGCGACTCAAAACATATTAATAAAACAGTTTCATTAACATCTCAGAAGTTCAAAGATGCATGCATGATACATTTTCGTTGCTTAACACTACGTTTTTCAACATGCTCAAATAAGCTCTGGTCTGGGACTTAGAATGAAAACACGCAAAATTTGTTAAGAGTGCTCAAAATTATGCTATTAAACCTGAAAAAAGGTTCGTTGCTTTAATTGAGACCAGCGTCCCCGCTCTACAGTGGTACTATTGTCATGTCTGTAGGTGTTGTGTGTTCTGAGATGAAAACAGGAACAGGAAAAGCGTGACACCGCACTGAGAACAATGCTCGTTCTTCCTACCACCACGAAGGTGAAGTGGGATGGTAAAGAACGAGTAAAAAAACTATGACTTTTAAGAAGAATGCTTTTCTTCCTGCAAGCCTATAAGAGCAAATTTTAATTACATTGAGATGAAGATGCGCCTCTGATAACTGATTCTGTAATTGCTTCAGTCTAAGCAACTTTGCTGACATGACTCTCTGGGTGAATGAGCTCAAATTATCTTTCGATGCTATGTTCAAATCTAAGCGAGTGCAGTTAGGATGAGATGACTGATAAGGATGATGATCAAGACCTGAAATGTGAAAGGAATTAGCAATCTGAGGAAAGGCAACACAGTTCACAAATTTCAGAGCATAATTTCAGTGCAAAACTAAGCATTACATAGCTTTGGGATCTGGTGAGTCTAGAGCAAGATGGGGACTAACAGCATACTTTGGGAAAACCACGTGTAAAACTTGCTCAGAACATTTTATAAGAAATCCTCAGGAAGGACCTGAGAAAAGTGTGAAATGCTTTTTTAATCCTTTTATTTTAATAAGGAAAAAGTTAGCATACCCTTAGTGTGCAGTGCCAAACAGCAAAGAGCATAAGCGAAGTAAAATGAAAGATTTTGCCTCTCTTTTTACCTTTGATAATGAATAAAAAAAATTAACTCTCAAATAAAAATTTGATAAGCACCCCCTGGAATTATTCTAGGTTGTGAAGCTGAAAGCTGATTTACCAGTATTGTGTGAATGTGTACTATTGCTATGCATAATTAGTGTCGGGAAAGGTGAACTGGAAGAGATTAACAATATTCATAACTTGAGCCAGAGCAGTGGGGGAATTCCCTTTCAGAGTGGTACTGCCCATTATGTGGCTCACTCTTAACTGGGAATAATATTTGATAAAGTGCTCATGAAGTAATTGTGTGTGCAAAGGAAACTGAATGTCAAACCAGAATGGCCCTGAAGTCGTTTCTTGCATAGAACAGAACCAGTGGCAACAGCACTTAAACTTTTCTTCTGCCGAGCAGATTTGTTAGAGAACTGTTTAATTGGTGCTATCAATTCTGCTCCTTGCTCTAGTGTCAATAATTTATCAGATGGTTGCAAAGGAGACTTTGTACCTCCACTTTCTATTTTCAAGGCAATGAAATGACAAACAGAACAGTTAAGGAGGATAGATTATAAGGGAGACACTTTTTAGAGGAGATCAAGCAACCAGTTCGACATAAAAATATGGAAATTTAAATCATTTAAAGTGCAGAATAGATTTACCTGCGGCTGTTCGCTGCATATTCCTACGTATTTTATGCGACGCTAAGCAAATATAAGACGAATTATGTGAAATATCCTCTGTCCAATTGGGCTAGCAGAAAATTCTGATGATTGTTGTTGATTGTTGTGTTCGTCGTTTGGTGTTAACAGTTTGGGCCAGCTGCGTCAGCTGGCGCAGCTGCTCGAGTAGCAGAACATTTTAGTCAAAGGCGGAGGGGGTGCACCATACTCCGATATGAATGGATCACCATACCCACACAAGGCTGGAACCTCCACAAAATAAATCATCACAACTGCTAGAAGTGCGAAATGAGTTGCCTGTGCATTGTTTTGTAACTGTTATTATCAGACCCTTAATCCAGCCACAAAATCTCTATCGGGTGCCGTTCGTCTTTCTACTGTTTTTCCAATTGGAGATGAGATATGAAAGCGTTAGGTCGCTGTGTGACGGTTCCAGTAGACTGCGCCACCGCGCGTGCGCTGCCCC
>NW_026267145.1:1188946-1190394 GCF_000697945.3 Frankliniella occidentalis | reverse complement strand
CCCCCCAAACCCCCCCGGCGGACGGCCGGGAAGTCATATTTTGCTAGCTTGGCCCCCTCTTTGGGGACCGGGGCGGGCGGGCCGGCGGGTGGCCGTGGTGGAGTGGAGGACGACGGGTAAGGAGGGGGCGCTCGTCTCCCTGATGATTCAGCTCGCAGGGCGGTGCGTGGGCGGCGGGGAGTGAGTGTGCTGCCGTCACTGCAGGCGGGTATTTATCGAGGCGTCTCTTCTCGCTACGCCCCCGCCCCACGGCCCGGCACTCCTGGCGACAAACACGACCGCCTTCCTCGCCCCGTCTCTCTCGCACAGCCCCAGCCAGCCGGGCCGCCGGGGCCGCCGCGCGAGGAGTGCGCCAGGGTCCCCGTCACGACACGACAGGACACGCGGGGGCCGGGGCGCGGACCCTCGCCGTCGCCATGCCAGCCGTGGTGTTTGCGTTCCCACGAGCACTTGGCGTGCCGGCCGGGCGCGCCGGGGGGAGCCGGGCGTGGCGGGGTGGAAGAAGAGAAATGCTCGGATTCATCCCGTGGAGTTATTGTAGCGAAAGGCAATCGTTATTGTCCCCCTTCCTCCTCGTCGAGCCCCGGGCCTGGCCGGGCCGGGCCGGGCCGCTCTCCCATTTCCATTTTCGCTGCAGACAGAGCGCTGTCACTTCGTGTTCACTCTGGTGGAGAGATCAGGCGGGAGGGGAGCTCCTTATTGGCCGGCCTAAGCTCCCGCTCCCTCCCGCTCCCTCCATCACCACACTCCAGACGCTCCAGGCTGAGGAGGGAGGCGGAGGCAGACGCGGCCGTCGCGTTTTTATTTCTTTTACGCGGCTTGCCCAAACCGCGCCCCTAAAACGCGAGTCGCTGTGTCGGGCATTCCGCCGGTTATATGCCTCCTGCATCGTGTGAGGGAGACGTTGTCGGGTCCCTATCGATATACGACCTCTTAATGGCACTGCAAACAAAAAAAAATGCTTGCCTAAAAAATTGTGACGTCGTAAGAATTTCACAGCTTGTAAGGTTGAACGTTGTGAAAGCGTGAGGGTTCGATTCACCAAATCATCGCACATTTTGTGAACTTTGCGTGGCAGGGTGGGATAGGGAAGGGTTAATTCTCGCTCCATCCCTAAGGTTGAGTCCAAGGACAATCCACGTTTTCTTCCACCTAAATTCATCTCTCTTTCGACGGCCAATGTAAGGGTAGGGTTGCTCCTATGGGGGCTGTCACTGTAGGTACGTTGAGCAGAGCCTTTCGATAATGTATATAGAGGCGGGGGTGGGGCAGAGTGGTGGGTAGAGGAGAAGAGGGGGCAGAGGGGGCGGAGAGGGTGGGATTGCGTGACCGCAGTGGTGTGTCGTAGAGAGAGGAGGGGGAGGGGAGGGGGCTGGCCCAGATGGCCGGATGCTGCGTGGGGTAGCGGTCCAGCGATACTGCGGTGTGGCGTGGAGGAGTGGGGCTGG
>NW_026267145.1:1182064-1182566 GCF_000697945.3 Frankliniella occidentalis | reverse complement strand
CCGCCCGCCACACCGCTTGGTGTCGTCACTGCCTCCTGCTGCTAAGTCGTCCGGTGTAAATAAGTTAGACGCGGCAGCTCCTCGGCGCCCTGCGAGGCGCGCCTTTTCCTCACCCCGCCCCGCTTACATCAAAGGGGTGGCGGGCAGCTGACACGCCCAGCGGGGAGGGGGGAGCGGGGACTGTTGACCGAGGGGGAAAGAAGCGTCGGGGCTGCTGAGGCGAACTAACTTTTTGTCTCGGGGCGGGGCAGGCGGGGGCGCCACCTCTGCCCTCCTCGCATCAGCGACCTCCCCCTCCTCCACCAACCCGCCGGCCTCCAAGGACCAGGCCGGGCGGGATCGTCCTGGTGGGCGGGGCGCGGCGGGGCCCGACAACGTCGTGCGGCATAAGCGGCACCTCCCGGATGTCCTTCGCCCACATATCGCGGCAGAAGGGTCCGCGGGGGGAGGAGAGAGGAGGGGGGGGTGGAGGGAGAGGGACCCGGACGACAGGCCGGCGGCG
>NW_026267145.1:1178201-1181274 GCF_000697945.3 Frankliniella occidentalis | reverse complement strand
CGAGGCGGCAGTTAGGAGGATGGTTAAGTTAAGCGTCATACCCGCCCGCACCCGGCGCAAGTGCGAGTAGAGCGGGGGCGGCGTGGGCGGGCGAGGCGTTAAAGGGAGCGGAAGGGAGCGGCGTGGGCGAGCAGTGCGGGGGCGAGGCGCGCACACGCCCTCATGGTGAGCGAGCTGAGCGAGCCGCGGCCGCGCTGTGAGCACTGCGCACCCGTTTCAGCCGCGCTGGGACGCCGCCGCTGCCGATGTGGCACGGAAAGGGAACTGAACGCTGAACCCGTAAACTTTGTTGAGAAGCGTGTGTGGATAAGGCCGAGGGGGATGGGGGCGCAGGCAGGAAAAAAACGTGCGAGAGTCGGTGCCGGTGAGACTGTGGGCCTTGGGGGAGGCCGGGGCCTGGAGCCGGGGCGCGCACTCATCGGCTCCACTCTCTCACACGTAAATGATTGATTCTTCTCTCCACTCAGCCGCTCCCCTCTCGGCGAGGGGTGGGCTCCGGGCTTGGAGCTGGCCCGGAGGCACCCCGGCAGCGCCCCTGGAGGCAGACCTCCTCGTGGCCCATCGACAGTAGTCCTGCGGACCAGTTCGACGGGCTGACAACTGGGTGGGTTTGTTCGGCAGTCCTCGACTCCAAATCTTCGGGCAGCACCAGATCTTCTCAGTGCGAGAGGAATAGCGTTAACCTGCGCAGTATTTGACATGTAGGACGAAGCTGCTCGATAAGAGGAACACGAATAAGGTCTGAGGAGATGGCGTGGGGTAGCGCCGCGCCGTCCCTAAACGAAGCAGAACGCACGCGACCATACTGTGACTGTGTTTTGCCGCGAGCCGCGAGTGCATGTGTGATCAAAAACCGTACAATTTGTAAAAGCAAATTGGGTCTTGATTATATCGGAGTAGCATTTTTGTCTCAGTAAGTGGTTCTGTGAAGTTTTGCTTCGGAAAAGTAAGTTTACACTATCCTCTCAACCATTCTCGTTGTCTAGGTTAATGTATGGACATACTTATCACATTAGTTCAATTTTAACTCAATGATAATGACTCAACTGTCGCAATAAACCTTGGTATAGGCGGTACCAAGGTGCGAGATGCATAGGCCCGTTGTAAACTGTTTGAAATCTAGCGACACCCAACCTAACCTCTGCCTGCTCAGACCGTCGCTCATCTTGTGCTTTATTTGGGAATGGCGCTACGCCTCGCCATCTCCTCAGCCCTACCTTCTTGTTCCTCTTATCGAGCAGCTTCCTCATACCGGGGTGGACCCATGGACAAAGTGTAGAAAGTGTCCGAGTAGGATATTTCACCAAGCTTAAACCGGATCCATAGAAACACAGTTATGCCTTCTGGACCGTTTCCCACTTGACGCATAGTACGCGGATCCGCCACGAGGTCCCCGACTGCGACTACCCTAGTGACGGGTCCAAGACGTCCACGTCAGCCAATGAGCTTGATGGAGGAAACAGCTCAGGAAGCAATGATTTTCTTCTTTGGACCGTACAAGGTTTCTGGGCCCGGTTTCGACCAGGTGAAATACTCCATTCCGAATAGTGTGGCTCTACGAATCGGTGCGAATAGGTTGGAATGACAATGGGGAGGCCGTCAAAATGGAAGGCAACCTTCGGCCTTCCGTCGCGAACTGCGACCGACCTAACTTCGACGACGTAAAGTCGGTGGTTACAACCAAATAGTTACTTACTGCCAAAGCTTGATTCCTGAAGCGACAAGACAAAAAGACAGACGGACGGAGCCGTGATCGATTTATGTCATTATTCTGCGCCTCATATTTCCTGACGGTTCTTTCAAATCATTAGCGAAACTTGTGCGCTGTGGACGCTGTGCGGCCGGCGCTCGGGGCCGCACGGGGGTCAGCCATGAGCCCCCTAATTGCCTTCGGTGGTGCAGCTCTGGAGCTGCTGCAGTGCGCTGCTGGGGATGGCCCGGTGCGCTGCTGCACCTCGACCTCCTCGAGGCCGCACGGCGCCGGGCCCAGCACCGCGCTGCAGCACAACCACCACCCTGTCTCTCTCTGTCTCTCCCTGTCTCTCCCTGTCTCTCTCTGTCTCTCCCCATCTCTCTGTCTCCCCCCCTCTCCCCACTCGCGCTGCGGGAGAGATGACGGCGCGCGGCGGTAGAGCTCTGGGAATAAAAATACATGCAGCGGAAAAGGTACAAAAAAACAACCCAACATGGCGGGGGATCAGGGGAATGTCGCGGTGCTTGCCTGTCGCGGTGCAGCTGGCTGGCCCAGCGCAGAGCAGAGGAGCGGCGGAGCCTGGCGGAGCCTGGCGGAGCCAAGCCACCCCCGCGATCGTTTTTCCTGCTTCTCCTCCCGTTTTTGCGTCAAGCCATTTCGCCCCGGTGCATTGCAGGCCCGCATTAACGTGCCTCAAAGAGCTCTGCCATCTCTCTCCCCGCTTCTTCTTCTTCTTCTTCTTCTTCTTCTTCTTCTTCTTCTTCTTCTTCTTCTTCTTCTTCTTCTTCTTCTTCTTCTTCTTCTTCTTCCTTTTCGCTCTTCCTCCTCCTCCTCCCCTTCCTTCCTCCCCTCTTCTTCCTCTTCCTTCTCCTTCGAGAACTAAAAAGATTGCGTCGAGTTAAGGCGCGCCCCGCACAAATGATTCTGTCTACATTTACCGCGGTAACGATTCGTTTTTGTGTTGTCGGAGGGAGGCCTCCCTGCTCGCCTCCCGGGCTGGAGTGTGGGAGGGGCCGTGGAGGGGCCGGGGAGGTCAGGTTGTGCCCCATTGGAAAGCGCTCCGCCACCGCCGCTGCCGCTGCTGATTGCCGTGGAGTTCCTGGGGGGGGGGGGGGGGGGTATGGAGAGGGTCACGACGGGGTTGCAGTCCTGTGTAGGGTTGGTCAAGCTCCCCTCCCCTCAGGCTCACGTACCCTCGGCTCCTCTCCCCCCTTCCTCTCTCCCTCCCTCTCTCTCTCCCTCCCTTTCTCTCCCTCTCTCCACGCCCCCCCTCCCTTTGTGCCACCGCCGGAGCTCTTTATTTATACCGCTCCCAGAGCTCCTCCCTTTCCGGTCCGATCTGTCCATAATGAGGGCCGTAACGAAGGGCACGTGGCGGGG
>NW_026267145.1:1168324-1173007 GCF_000697945.3 Frankliniella occidentalis | reverse complement strand
CGCGAGCAGTGCCGTCGATATGGGGCCGCCGCCACTACTGCCGCCGCCACTGCCGCCACTACCGCCCCGCCTGCGAGGGTGAGCGCCCCCGCGGGTGTGTCAGGGCTTTGGGGCCGCACCGCCCCGGCCCACCGCGCCCCTCAACGCTCCGGGCAATGGCCGAGGAGCATAAACAGAGTGCGCGCAGCCCCCTCCCAGCTACTACTACTACTACTTCTACTACAGAGCGCTCCACCCCGCCACGCCCCCAGCGTGGATAGAATGTTGGCGAGGATTCCACTGCCAACTTTTCGTTGATGTTTGTTAGAAAAAATTATATATAAATCCGGGCGCCGGATGGGAACACATAGGGAGGCAGTGAGCTGCGGACAGATCACCGCGCCGCGGCGCGCCTCACCGGATAAACGGGTGAAATTATTCCAAGCAGGAATGTTTATTATATTAAAATCGTGGAGGACCCTCTTATGTTTAATATTATTTGGCAGCGGAGGGAATGAACCACCGCCTCACATTAAGGCGGCGTGGTGGGAAACAGTGTAAGAAGGAGCGGCGAGGGGAGCGAAAATAATGATAAAATGGATGAGGGGAGCCCGAGGTGTACACGGCGCGACAGCGGGGCCAGCAGAATAAGTTATTCACTGCCGCGATATTCTTAGCGACCGGAGGAAAGAATTAAGTGGAAAGAGTAAGCCGGTCAGGCCTTGGGGAACCGTGGCGGGGAGGGGTCGGCGGGGGTTGGCACCCCTCAGCCGAGCCCTCACCTCACCCACCGGCCCGGCCGTGGGCCCGGCCGTGCTGAAGGTCATCACCCTTCGGGTGGGTGCCCCTCCTCCCCCTCCTCCCCCTCCACCGCCGTAGGAGCCGCACGATGAGCAGGGGGGCTCGCCGTGGGAGGAGAAATGAGAGAAGAACAGGCGCGTCGTTGTGAATAACTGTGCCGACTTTCCATACCCAAAAGTTGTGTATATTTTTATTTTATTGTCTAAAAGGGACTGCCTCGCTCTCTTACCCCTTTTTCCTGGGGTAGCTGCTCAGAGAGGCGGGGCGGGCAGGGCACGAAGGGGGCGCGGCTGGAGGGGGAGCAGAGCCGGGAGGGCAAGGGAGTCGCTCGAATAGAGCCGCTCGGGGATGGCGAGGCCCGGCCCGAGAATGGTATGGCCCGAGGTGGCCCCCGTTTAGCCCCCACCAGCGTCCCCACGCTGCCGCCGCCGCCGCTCGCGTCCCACGAACTGCCCTTTAAACAGTCGTGTTATTGCGATGTGATACTCTGCCGAGAAACTCTATACGCGCACAAGGAGAAACGTGCACAGCACTTAGAGCAGAGGGGGTGAAAGCGGACGATGGTCTTTGCGGTGTAGGCGTTCAATCCACCCTCCCACCTCTCCGGGGCGCACGGCCGCTGCGCGTCCAAGAAGATGTCTTGCCGTGGATGATAAATGTAGCTGGCCATGTTCTCCCTCTGTCCTCAACCCCCCACCCCACCCTCCCATGCGTCCAGAACGACGCTCTGCCCGCGGCGTGGCGTTGGCGTAGCCCCTCTACTTAAACACTTTACTCGCGCGGCCGTTCTTAAAAAAAAAACAAAAACAAAAAAAACACACACAAAAAAAAACATCATTGCTTTTGTCTATTTTTTGTTACTAGCATTTGGCGGTTTTCAAACTTTTTTTTCGGCGTTCTGATTACTTTATTTCGAGCATGCCGTCCTGGAAATAAAGCCGGGGCCTTTACCAGCGCCGACCCCGACCCCTGTGGAGAGGAGAGGCCACGGTCAAAAACTTAAACGGAACTCTACTCCTGGCCTGAATTATGTCGTCTTGGGAGGAATAGGGAACTTGACTTGTCGCCGCTGGGCCTTCCAGGCCTTGCTCTGCTCGGCTGGGCTCGGCTGGGCTCGGCTGGGCTCGGCTTGGCTCGGCTCGGTTGGATGGGGATGCAGTAGTACCCCCGTTGGGAGGCACACCTAACTTTTCCTTACAGAGTTCGTCTTTCTCCCTCGCGCCCCTCCCCGAAGGTCCTAGCTAACGGTAATTATTCAAACTCCCGAAAATGGTTTCACTGCCCCATCTTCCTGTGTATACAAATAATCGTTTTGACGCTTGTTCTGTTCTGCACCGTTCGCTGACGGCAATTACTTTTTTTTTTTAATGTCGAACTTTTCAAGTGTCTCTGCTCTTGCAACTGCCTTTTGTTCCGCCCATGATGGTGTGCCGCGTCTGCCCCCCCCCCCCCCCCCCCCCACCCGCCACACATCCGGCTGACAGAGCGACGGACGTATTCCATTACGTTCCGCTCGGCTGGGTGACAGGCTTATTTGCCGTGCCGTGCGCGGGCTTTTTCAAATAACGGAATAATAATAAAAAAAATACAGCTAAAGGCAAAAAGTCTTTGCTGCTTTCATTGAACCCAGGATGGAAAGAGGGAGGATTGACGAGGGGGGGGGGGGGGGGGGCAGGGCCCGATGAGGCGAGCGGGAGGGTGAGAAATGTGAGGTCTATAGGGCGAGGCAGCGAGGCTGTTTGGAAATTATTGTTTTTATTAATTGAGTCAGGCTGGGTCGACGAGCTTTCATAGGGTTGGCTTCTGTGCATTCATCCGGGTATCCAACGACGAAAGCTTTTAGCCTCAGCTCGATATCTTCTTGTCGTGTCAACCAACAACCGCGATGGCCTACGCTGCTCTAAAGTAAGTGTGCTTAGCACTTGCAAGTGTGCAACTCCTCTGTTGAGCACTTCCCACACAGTGCGCGTCCACTCTGAGAAAGTGTTTAACCGAGGAGCAGCACACTTGCAAGTGCACAAATACCGAGTTGAACGCTTGCAGGTACCACGACACCCAGAAAAATGGACCTTTGATTTCACTTCAAAAATTGCTACCGTTGTGCCAAAGGAAATTTGAATGGCGAAGCGGAAGAAGGGGATAACTTGACTTACCCCCAAAATGAGATTTTTATGCCATGTTATAGAACATTATAATCCGCTTCTGTCCACTAAATATTATGGGGATATCTCCCATAGAATGGGAAATACAGTGGTTTGTAAAAAGAGATAAGTCTACTTCACTCATTTGGCACGATAATTTTCACACACCAATAGGGGATAAGTCGACTTAACCCAAAAGTCCTCAAATTTCAACTAGAGCAAAAAGAGTTAAGTCAACCTATCTCTTTCTGCCACAGGTGGTCAAAAGAGTTAAGTTGACTTATCCCCTTTTGCATGTAGTGAAAACATTGACATGATAAAAGGCGAAGCAAGTTTTCTGGATAGTTAAGTTGATATCAAGTCTGGCATATTACCAGTTAAGAGTTATGTCGAAATGTCTCCATGTCTTGCTGGTCAAAGGGGATAAGACCTGAAACTCCATGAAGGAGTGAGATATTGAAAAACTTCAAAGTGACTATAATATTCTTGATGAAAGTACATGCAAACCCAATAATAATATTTCTTAGAATATGAGTGCAAATAGTTTTTTGCGTTTCCTGAAAACTATGGTTTTTGGACTTATCCCCTTCTTCCGCTTCACCATTCATTTTGTCGTTGGTGTAAAGCTAAATTCAGTTGGGTTAAAGGAATTCCCTTGAATTAACGGAATTTAGATTTACACGAAACGACAACATTCCCTTTGGCACAACTGAAGCAGTTTTTGAAGTGAAATTAAAGGTGGGTTTTTATAGGTGTACGAAGTTGAACTCTTGCAAGTATTTAACTTGAAGTTGCACACTTGCAAGTGTCGAGCAGTTGCACACTTGGTTTGTCAGTGTATATTTCTCACCCCACGCCCGCAATCAAATACCAGCCATAGCCGGCAGCTGTAAGCTCTTCACTGATTGGCCGAACCCTGACAGCTCCGAGTCGGGCAGGTCCGAGCCTAGCTCGCATAGCCCAGTCGAGTCGAGCCGGGCAGACTCACCATCCATGCTGCTGCCAATATGGAAATGCGGCGGAACTCGCCGCGAGCGACGTCGGGACGACCACGAAGGGGCGGAGCATGGTGGGGAAGAGGAGGGGGAGCCTCCCGTCCCCCATAGACTCGCAGTAGGATAAGACGCTCCCTCTCATGGCAGAGAAACAAAGACGTGCGCGAAGGGGCCTCGGTCCACCCCAGCCCCCGCCCTGGATACAAAAGCCCGGCCCGTCCCGGCTGTCTAAGTGGCTCTCCCTGCTACCCCCTCCTCCTTTCCTCCGCTACCCCCAACCCTATCCAACAAAAGCGAAATTATTTTTTTCCCCTCCTGCTCCCTTTTCACGCCTGTATCTCGCTCTGTTTCATTACCGGTCTGCGGAGGGGTAAAGAGGTGGCGGGGTGGAAGAGGGGGTAGGGGAGGGGAGGGGGAGGGGAGGGGGCAGGCCGCATTCTGAAGCCAGCAAGAGCCGCCGGGCCCGCACTGCGCAGAGAAGAAGGCTCTTGCTTTCCTTATTCTTCATTTATCCCCTCCTCTCGCTCTCTCTCCTCCATTGTTTCTATCTGTCTTATTTCTATCTTCATCACCGCTGTGCTCTCCCTACCGTGTCTTGCACCCCCGCCTCCCTCTGCCCCTCCCTCTCCCCCCTGCCAACGCGCTCAAGACGTTTCTTATTACTCGCTGATGACATTTCGGTAGCTTCATTTCCTGCTTGAGCTGGTCAGGTCTCTCCGCCTTTCGGCTGTCTGTCGAGGTCCACGTCTCCCTCCCTTCCTCCCTCC
>NW_026267145.1:1165503-1168274 GCF_000697945.3 Frankliniella occidentalis | reverse complement strand
GGGAGCCACTTCTGGCGCCGCTAAGCAGAAACTCGCCGCGCCCGCCGCCCCCTCCGCGAGGCGTGCCGATTCATAACGCCTAGCCCCCCAGTGCGGCTACACTGGAAAAAGCAATGGTGGCAACGGATTAATATAATGCCTTTACAAAACGTACAAAGGTTTAGCACCTCTAGATAGGCATTAAAATTATCCGATAGGTGTCAAATTAACGCCTGGATTCGATTGAGGTGTCTTTGCAAAAGGCTTCTAGTCGCACCTTTGTTATTCCTGTGTCGTCGTGTACGGCCACAGCTAAAAGGAAGCATCAGTCATTATTGTCAAAATCTCGGTTAAAATTGATGTCGCACCTTAAATTTACAGTTTTAAACTAAAACTATACTGTGTGTCGCTCACCCTATAAATCAGAATAAAAAAATGTAACAGTTTCGAACGGAGTCTTCAAGTAACTATCTCAAACTGTTGTTAAATTGTGGATATTTATTTTTCATCAGTGGCGTGTAAAGAGCGGATGTGCGTGTGTGTACGTGTGTGGTGGAGGGGCGTGAGCGGGTGCGAGGCTTTATAAGTTGTCTAATCCCCGCGCGAGGCTCAGCCCGCCGCACCCTGCTCCTCGTTGCCGAGGTCCTGCCCGCACAAGGTCGTTGTCACTCCCTCCTACCACCTCTCTCCGCGAGCGAGTTTTTCTCCTCCGTCGCCTTGACGACTCCCGCCCCCGCCGCCGTTTCCTCCTATTTTCTCTCCAGCAGCCGGAGGCCGCCCCGTGTTTACACTTGTCGTTATTATTCGTTAGCACGTGGCTGCAAACAGCCCGGCTGGCGGCGGTGGTGGTGCGGGGGGCGCCAACGACTACCCCTCGACCTCCCCCTCACCCACCCCCTCCCTTTGCGGTGGGGTTGTTACCGTTGAAATATAATCCATACCCGTCTCCTCTCGCCCCCTTCTCCTGCTGCAGTGGACCAAACGTGCCACGTTCTCTTCACGCGGCTCGCCTTTCATATTCATGAGGACTGGTGGCTGGTGGTACGCACGGGGGCGCTTCGCGTGGGGCGCGGCGGGGTGGGGCGGGGCGGGGTGTTCCGGTCATACGCAGGACAGGAAGCGCCTACCTTTGCAGTCGCGACGCTAGTTGCGCTGTCGCACCTCACTTGCTCTCCTCGCGGATTGTATCCGTGGTAACAATGTATTTAGAAACGGCTTTACTCCAAATTACAGTTGGTACAAACATTGGTTAGTTAACCTATGTCTTGATGGTCCTAATTTTAAACATAGTCTAAAATAAAAATCATTTTTAACCAGTACTTTTGTACAGTGAAGGTTTGTCCTTTTCAACGACATGTCGTGAACCCATACGGTCCGAGACCTTGCCCCTCGACAAGAACGCCGGTCGCGTGTGGGACGCCTCCTCCGCGCGGGTTTGTGTGTTCTGTTTTATTAAAACAAATACATTTGTCGCCCCCCACACATTATCTGTAGCGCGCGTTATTTACGGCTGGGGGGAGCCCTGGAGGCGCCGGCGCTGCACTCGAGGAGTCCGTGTGAGCGCGGAGGGCGTCCCGTGGGAGGAGCAACCCCCCCCCCCCCCACCGCATGCCCACTGGAATACACTGGCAGCCTGAACGGACGGCCCACGCACACGCAGGGCGGCGCGGCCGGTCCAGCTCGGGCGGGCTGTCGGCGGACAGGTGAGGTCGCTACGCCACCGGCCGGCCGTCACCGCCCTGCTGGATGCTTGCTTCTTATTAATTTAATGCTTTTTCCAACGAATACTTAGATTGATTTGAGTCCCGTCTCGTCCCACCATATATATATATATTTGATTTGCACACACTTTAGAGTCGGTATGCGCGAGTCTAGACAGTATATACGTAATTATTTTTTTTCGCACTCGCCAGGACGACGCGACGGTCAAGTTTGTATTTAACCTCACTAAGCCTTTGTTTGTGTCAATGATTTTGTTGACAACAGTTTGTATTGTCACGCCAAAGTTTTGAGAGCTTGAGAACACAAAAGTAAAATAAGATGATGTCTTGTGTACAGCTGCCAGAGCATTCGGTGAGAGTGTGTGTGGGGTCCTTTCTGTTGCAGTGTACCGGCATGCACTGCCCGAGTCCCCACAGCGGCCCCGGCCCCGGCACCGGCCACGGCTCCGGCCACGGCCTCGGCCGCTCGGCCCCGCGCCCGCACAAGGGTCCCTACAGCGTCAGCCAGCACAGGACTAGGGTGAGTCCAGGGCCAGTCTAGCAGAGCGGAGCAGGGGGTCGCAGTCGCCCCTGTCGCATCATGTGTAGAATGTTTGCCAAGACATCCCGTCCAGGATGTCTTTTTCGAGTCAACGACGAGTCAAACAGACTCCCGGTAAATTTGGAATGTAAAATCATGTGAAAAAGAAACCAACACACCATCACTATTCCTCTAGTTGCAAAAATAGCAGAGCGTCTTCCTGCAACTTTCTCTTATTAGTTCTCGCTCTTTCGCATATCGGCAGTAAGATGTCATGTAAATCTGCTTCGAGCAAACTGTTTATTTCTGTCTCTCTCTATGTCTCTCTCTCTCTCTCTCTCTCTCTCTCTCTCTCTCTCTCTCTTCTCCCCCCCTCTCTCTCTCTCCCTCTGTCTCTCTCACTCTCTGTCATAGCTCCTGCCGAAAAAATGTAGAAGTGAATGTAGTTGTCGGGCTGCGTGCCATATTGGCCCGGGCGGGAGCAATAACTCGCCGGCCTGTGACGGTCCTTTCCGCCTGGCCATTCATTAGTGTTCTGTGTGCAGCTGCCC
>NW_026267145.1:1158292-1158808 GCF_000697945.3 Frankliniella occidentalis | reverse complement strand
CTCGCTCTCTCTTGCTCTCTCTCTCTGATGGTGGGCGCGAGGTCGGACTTAAAAGCTCGCTCCCGCGAGTGCAGCACTCGTGCTTTGTACAGGAGAGAATAAATAATGATTCATTGCATCCCCTTCCCCCTTGCCACATTTTTTCCTTGCTCTCCCCCTTCTCCGCCCGTTCGCCTTCTCAAGATGGTGGATTTTTCTGACAAGAGCGCTCCCGATCCCTCATCCTCGTCGCCGCACAGAGCTCCACTTTTTCCTCTCCCCTCGTCTGGCATGTCTTCTTCTTGCTGCGGCGTGAGACGGATGTTCTGGGCAGCGAAAATAAACACCAATAATTAAGGAATATATTCCTGATATTTAAATACTATGCTTAAACTTCCTCTGACGCGGCCCATGATACGGCCCCGACGGGCGAGGGAGGGAGGGCTGTTTGGAAATTATTGTTTTTATTAATTGAGTCAGGCTGGGTCGACGAGCTTTCATAGGGTTGGCTTCTGTGCATTCATCCGGGTATCCAAC
>NW_026267145.1:1146954-1153522 GCF_000697945.3 Frankliniella occidentalis | reverse complement strand
CCCCCCCCTCGGCCCCGCACCGGCCCCGCATAGGCTGCGGTTCTGCCCCCCTCGGCCCGGAGTATCGATCTGTGCGTGGAGTAGCGCGGCGTGGCGTGGCGAGTCGCGGCGTGCTCTGTCGTGTCGCACTGTTTCGGGCCGCATGTCCCAGGGCTATGTTATCGCTGTGTTCTTTATCCTGTGTATCAGACGGATCTATTCTACGAACATGTAATCGTTGCAGTGAGAACTGCATTATCAATGTCAAAGGAAAACAAGCTAACCGGGGCACTGTCGGCCGATGTGAATGCGACACACTGTTTCTTCCCTACGCGCTTTGACACGCCGGGGCTGGCCTTCGCAGCCGCACGAGGCTCGGCGGGCACCCCGGAAACCGACTTCTCGACTCCCCACCGACCCTCACCCTTCCCAGTCCAACTATCGCCCCCTCCCCTTGGAGACGCATCCGGTTCCTGCGCCAGCTGCACGCCAGCCTCAGCGTACTTACTTACTGACCAGCTGCGCCGCCTCGCTTCATGACTCTTTTTTGTGTCTGCGAGCAGTGCTATGGGTCGTTTGGGTTTTGGGGCTTATTTTGACCTGGTATTCAGGGTGAACCACGGACCCTTGAGAATGGGTTGCCAACTCGCTCGGCACCACGGTGACCGGACCAACCTTAGTTAGGCAAGCCCTGCACGCCTGCATGTGGTAGTGAAACCGTATAACCGAGAAAACAGAGTGATCCTCTCTGTATGGCCTAAGCGGTTTTCACTCCAAACTTTGTGTGGTTGTGGGCGAGGAGTCAAAAGGTTCGGGACCGTCATCTGAATCCCACGCGCAAATATGAGAGGTATATGGAGGGGTTGGGAGGCGAAGAGGGGACGAAAAGGGGGGGGGGAGTACACAATAGGAGGGCGGGCCCATGTCCGCCGTACAGTCTCGTCCTTTATTCATGGAGAGCGGGAAGGACTCGGCTTTATTTTCGGACGATTCACCTCGAGTCGTGAATTCACCGCGACAGCTCCATCCATTCTGTTATTATTCCTATTTTTGGGAAGGGGCCGACAACAGTCGATGTGGCGACGTGGTGGTGGGCCGCTTTTGTTTTCAGCCCAACGGTTGCCTCTGCACCGCACGCTCGTCAACTCCTCTTTGTGCCCGCTCTCTTACCCTTGCCAAGCCTTCTGAAAGGCAAACCCGACCGCACCGGCGCGGCGGCGCGTGCACCGAAACACCATGTACAATGGGGCGCTGTGCCGTCGTTTTTCTGGTTGGCTGTAGCTACCACCAGATGCAGGCGTGTCTTGAATGCCTTTGCAAGAGAGTACGTTCGTCATTCGCCGTTGCGAACCCGGTCCAGAGGCCCGCTCTGCAAGTTACCATAGCGCCCGGCAGGTAGGCAACATATTCCCTGCAGGGCATGCGTGTACTGCGGGTCGGCCTACCCGGAGTCTCGCAGGCGCTGAGCTCCCATAACTTGCCAAATGAATCGGAGGGAAAAGGGACGTGCGCCCATGCAACTTGTATCCACGTTTCACGTTTCACTGGTAAAACAAGTGCAAGTGCGCAAAACTTGCATACCAACGTGTGCAAGTTATGATTTTGAACATTACATGGTGTTTAACTTAAGTTGCTCACTTGCCTGGTGTGCAAATTTTAAACGTTTTATACATGTTTAAATTCTGCACCCTTAGGCACACACAGTTTCATGCTATCCATAGAAACCATGTGGTGTGCAGCTGCTATACTTTTTGGAAGTGTCGAGAGTTTAACACCAACTGACGTTTAACCTAACCGCAAAGTGTCGAGAAAATGCACACTTGAACTTAAACATCAATTGACGTGCAAATTCAAACTCTTGTTTTACCAGAGTTGCACTACAGATGTTCTTTTTCGTCGCTCCGTTTAAGTATGATGATTATGGAACATTACTCCACACGGGTGACAAATTCGGACCATCGCTCATACACTGGAAAAACTCCCGCCTTTAAGCCACTAACCGTTTAGTGCCTCTACAAAGGCCTTTACAAGGCACTAAAACTGCTAAAGGCAGTAATTTTTAGCACCGGGGCTATTTAGCACACTGTTTTTATTGCCTTTGAAAGACATTAAACTGAAAATCGACGCATCCGTGCAACACTGGCGAATCTGTTTTGGACGGACGAACAAGGGCGTAACCAACATTTTGGCGATTTTGAGATTTTTATGCCAACTTTTCAATTGAAACCTCCTCTTTCCAACCGCACTTACGAAAATTTTTTAAAAAATTCTTAAATTCATCGTTTTGTTGAAAAACCAAAAGACGTATCTGCATGGCCGCGCGAGTACGGCTTGCAACAAAGGCGGATCTGGACGGCCGCCCGAGAACGGCTAGCAACAAAGGCGGATCTGCCTACGCCACCGGCTCGGCAGCGCAGTGGCAGCTTGACAGCAGAGCAACGAGAGTGCGAGGGTAGGTCAGCGTCGTCTTAGCCGGCCAGCATTTTCGATAATGCGTGAAACTTAAAACTGTCGGGGCAGGGCCAGAAAGGTCGCGGAAGGGTGCAGGTGCAGATTCTGTGTTTTTTCAAGACTAGTGGAAAGGCAACCCACCCGACACACCAGTGTGGCGAAGCAGAGTGATGCCTACCCTCCAGGATTTCTCCCCCTAGGGACTAATTTCCGAAGACTGCGGTACAAATAATAAACATATGCATCGGAGGCACTTTGGTGTCCTTCATAATGTCAACATTTTGGAATCATCGTGATAACTTCCGAACTACATATGTTAGCAAAATGTCACTTTAGCAAAAGCTGTTCAGAATTTTGCAGGTTTTTAAATGAGACACCTCACAGTTGGATACGACACCCCTGTGAATTGTGAGAGGCCTTCAAAGTTCATTCCTTTAATATCTCGGAAGTCGCTTTTAGCAGATTTGCCCTTGTTCGTCCGTCCAAAACAGATTCGCCTTTGTTCGTCCGTCCAAAACAGATTCGCCAGTGTTGCACGGATGTGTCGAAATGTGTTTAGTTCCCCTAGGAAAGGCACGACAAGCGCCTTTGTTTTACCAGTGTTTTTAAGCCACATATGTCGTTCAAATGAATAAGCTATGTTCTGAAATCGTCACTCAAACGGGCTGACGAAAGCTCTCTAGGCGCGCGCGACTCCTGCATGTTTGTTTAGTGTTGGCGGATGGCGCACGTTTGTGACACCTGGCATAGAACATTTTTCCGAGTGTCTGATCGGGTGTTCCTCGTTCTCTCCCCTTCCCTACGAGGCGTGTGACACGAGACTCTCTAACTCGATCGCCAAACTCCCAGAGTAAAAAGTTTGATTTGGTAACCCCTCCCCGCTCCCCGCTCACCCCTCCTTTCTCTCGCTGACCTCCACGTCGAATCCTCGCATCGCTGCTCGGACTGTACCTCTGCCCCCCACAAGAAACACAACCACCTCCAGGTGCTTGCGGCGGCCGGGCTGGCCAGAGACCGGAGCTGGGAGGAGCGAGGACAGTGGACAGTGGTTGTTTTTCTAACATTGGCCGCCACCACTACCACCGGATAGGACAAGCTTTACTTTGTTAACCCGGTGGGAGCGGGAGAGACTGGTAAAGGGAAGGGGAGAGGGACTAGTGGGTGGCAGGTCTACACAGAAAGGGAGGGATGGGTCTCAACAAGTAAACAACGCGCTGTTGTTATAATTTTTTCTCGAATTTGTGGGATAGGGTTCGGCTGAAGCAATCATAGCCGAGGGCCGTGTGGGAGAGAGGGGCGCAGCAGCGCAGCACCTGCACTCCCCCGGAGGCTCTCCCGCGCGTCTCTCCGTAGCGCAGGCTGCTGCTCTCCGCCGGCACTCTCTCTCACACACACTGTATCGCCCACGAGTTCTCTCACACCGCCGCCTTTTGTTCGCAGCAAACTCACCCCCCGCCCCGCCGCCGAGACAAACTCCATAAATACTGCTTTGGGTGGAGGTGGCCTATGGCTGGCGATGGGGATGTCGGGTCGGGGGTTGTGCGATGGCGCGCATGTGTGTGTGTATGTGAGGGGGGGAAGGGGAGGTGCTAGTTCTCAGAACACGAGAAGGGAGGTGCTGGTGCTGGCCCGCCACGCTCTCGTTTCCTTCGCGGCGTCCTCGACTGGTTTGCGGGTGAATGGGTTGAAGCACAGCGGGAGCGCAGCCTAATGCATCATGTGGGCTCTGCCGGCTCTACGGCCACACCGGGAGAGTCGGGGGAGATGGAGAGACTCTGGAAGGAAGCGTGGGAGCGAAGAGGGAGAGAGAGAGTTGGGCGAAATACAACGGGGGAAACGACGTCTTATGGTTTCCAAGCTCTGGCCAAGGGTAGAAAAAAACAAGAAGCAGTTCTTTGGGTAACTTAACACAGTGAGGCTGCTCGGTTTTACCCGACCCTGACCGGCTTAAAAACCAGGACGTGGTTTTCACCGTGTACATAAAGGGGGTCACAGGGGATGCGGCAGGCCCCGTGCCCGCGGGCTGCTAGGGGTGGGGGTGGTGGGGGTGGGGCGTTCATTTTCTCTGCGCAGCACTGTTAAAAAATGGCGTGCATTTCCGGAAGGTTTAACCGTCACTGTCAACCAGTGTTGGAAATTCTCAGAGAAGTTTGTTTTCTAGCCTTTTCAAGTGGTTTGGGAAGTTGTAAAGATGGTTGAAGGAGGTACGCTTGAAGCCATGCTAGTTGTGTCTGCTAGGTTTGGCAGCAACTTGTAGTTTTAGCAGGTGACCTTAAAATATTAAAACATCAATAATATATTAGTGGCTTGAAGGTGACAGCTAGCTTTTACTCTCGATAAGGAAAGAGAATTAAGAAAAGAGAACCAAGCGGAGACCAGAAAACAATTTCTTTGGCGCTGGGGGAATTGTGTCCGGGTGAGTTAGTGAGTGTCGCGGTAGGCTCCTTTACAAACATTGGCTAACAATACTGCGCCGGGCAGGACCCAGCCAGCAGGAGCAGGCCCCCTGCCCAACAATACTGGGCCAGCGACGCCGGCGGTTCTGCTCACCGTCCCCCTACCTCCTCCTGAATAGAATAGAAAGATTGCAAGTTTGTTGCAAGTAACAAGCAGCCACAACAAATGAGAACTAAACATTAGAGAAAATAAGAACACAGACCTATTTTCGACTTTGTATCATCTGCTTTTAAGATCGATCCGAGTTTTTACCTATTTTTGTTAGTTTGTATTGAACACCATCGTCCTTGGGGAGGGGGCGGGCGGTGACGGCGGCACACTGGTAGCGAGCGAAACTTGTCCGTTCTCCCCCTAATGGAATTCTACTGTTTTGCCTGCCAGCCTTCCGTCCGAACTCTGCAGCTGACGGCTGCAGCGGTGTGGGCGGTGCACCGCCCACCCGTGCCTCTGGGTATTGTATGAGAAACGAGAAACGGAAGAAGCGAGAAGACTATACTGTTGAAAACTTTGCGCCGTCAATGGAAATCAGTGATTATTGTAAAGAGACAATAGTGTTCCTAATACAACAAGAACATATGATAACCGTGGCATGTATCAGGGCTACGACAGAGGAGTATCAGGACTTGCGTTCGTGCTCCACTTGACATATGGTGCAGAAAATGAGACACCATCTTGTTGGAGTTGGCTTTACTAATTGATAATTCAAAGCTTCGTACGTAAATTTTAAACGCATTTCTACTATGTGTGCACACTAAACTCATTAACTTTTTTATTCATACAGAGTGGTCCACAGACCCCTTCCTTTATTTTGCTTGTGTGCGGGCGGGATGCCTACTGTGGCTCACCATAGGCGCCTTATGGCCCCGTGCGAGTATGCAATAACCCATCCGCACGCGCTGCATCCGGTACAGTATAAGCAAAATAATGGAAGGGGTCTGTGGACCACCCTGTAAAGCTTATGTATCATTGTCAACCTGCGCTTACTATGTTTTTTTTAACACCCCGGTATGAACAAATTTGTTCAAAGTGGCGTATGAAAAATTAAAGATGTGATGTTATACAGGGTGGTCCACAGACCCCTTCCTTTATTTTGCTTATACTGTACCGGATGCAGGCGTGCGGACGGGTTGCATACTCGCACGGGGCCGTAAGGCGCCGCGGGGAGCGACGGTAGGCAAACCCGCCCGCACGCCTACATGCGGTACAGTATAAGCAAAATAAAGGAAGGGATCTGTGGACCACCCTGTATGTTGTCGGACACGCAAGCTGATCTGAATCGTGGCAATTACCTGACACACACAGACCAGACCCCAAAAAGTCGCCACTAACCTCCTCTTTTCTCCGTTTCCCAAAGCACACTCTTTTTTAACTACACGCCTTACTTGTTCTTTCTACCATTACTTCTACCTTAACCACCTCCCGCTCGTTACCTTTTTCTAACTACCGCAATCATGCACGTAAAACTTTGTCGCACGTAATTGGGAATCTTACAAATAACTTGCTCACCAACAACGCAACAGAATTGGAAGAAAGAAGAGAACTCGAGGAGTTGTCACGCCTCCTTCCCCGTCTCTCGGCCTGTCCCTGGACACGTTCCAGGAAGATGTTGCACGGTGCCGCACCACCGTTCCTCTTGATGAGGCTTTCAATCGCGCGCACCCCCTCCCTCCCCTCCCCTCCC
>NW_026267145.1:1145262-1146904 GCF_000697945.3 Frankliniella occidentalis | reverse complement strand
AGAGAGAGAGAGAGAGAGAGAGAGAGAGAGAGAGAGAGAGAGAGAGAGTGAGTCAGTCCTGCTCTGGACGCCGCCGTCGGCATCCTCCTGCTGGCCTGGCCGTCGCGCCGCCGGAATCTCATCGAATAACTCGCCGTTCTGCGAAGCAGTGCGATTCCTCGGATGCCTGGGCGCCTATGAAACACACGGCCAACAGTCCACTTCCGTGAGCTTCTCCGCCTCCTGAGCCTCGGGCCGCGCCTCCCACGCGCGGCTCAAGTGTAGGCGGCACCAGAGATGATTATTGGCCGGTGGCCGGGTCGGCGGGTGGATTGGGGGGAGGGGGGGGGCGTAATTTTATCACTTCTCCAACTCCACCCCTGGCCCGGCAACGCACCGGGGGGTGCTTTTCTTCCTGACAATGCACGGGACGCGTTCTCTCTCCTTCTCTCTCTCTCTCTCTCTCTCTCTCTCTCTCTCTCTCTCCGGGACGCTTTTTCTTTCCCCCTCTCTCTGTCTCTCGCTCTCTCTCTGTCTCTCTCTGTCGTTCTCTGTCTCCCTCTCTTCATCTCACTACTCCACACTCTCTTACTCTCTTTAACAAAAATCAACATTGCATTCTGGAAAATTTTGCGCGCCAATTCACATTGGAATTTTTTTGCTATCACCTGTGAAAGATCAGCGGAGATCATTGTGCTTTTCGTCCATCTTTTTATGCCCACACTGGACGTACGAAAACAAAACGTCATTAACTTTTCTTTATTTGTCTTTCCCAAGCAGCGGAAGAAAAGAATTCGTCTGGGTTTGCCGCGTCTCGTCTCCACAACGCCGCCGTAACGCCCCCCCCCCCCCCCCCCCCCCGGGAAAAAGGGGCGGGGGGGGGGGGGGGGGGGGGGGGGGGGGGGGGGGGTGCATGGGAGGTGGTTGGGGCGCGTAGCGGTGTCTGCAAAGTCGCGCTGCCAGCAGACCAACCCTATCGCCCCGGAAAAGGGAGTGTGGAGTGGAGTAGTGGGTAGAGCGGACTGGAGGGGCGGACCGGAGGGGCGGACCGGAGCGGCCTGGAGCGGACCAGAGCGGACCGGAGCGGACCGGAGGGGGCGGGAGCGGACGGGAGGGGCCCGGGGACCGAAGGGGAAGTCCCCTTGCTCTGGGCGCGCTCTGCTCCGCGCTCTGCAGCCTGATTCCGTTATGCAGATGCAAGTAGGTCACCCGTCGGCACTCTAGACAGCCTTCCTCCCCCCCCCTCCCCCTGCTTTGCGACTTCCTTACCTCGCTATCGGCAGCATATCAAACCTACTTCTCCGCGCCGGGGGCCTCTTTTTCCTGCACTCTCTTGCCAACTTACGCTCCATACGCCTATACCGCGTTAGCTTTTGGAAACTAGAAATCACTTCTTATTTAAACTCAACGAGGTGTCTAGTTTTGCACTGAACACTACACCCGACGAACCTACCCGCAAGGCCCACACTCTCTATGTGTCTTGTGATGTAGCAGTGTGGAAACCGGTAGAACAAACGTAGGGCATCGCACCTTGCTCTGAAAATAGTTTTAAAAAGATAACACGAAAAATTCAAACTTCGTCATTTTTGACATTTCCCATTTTTCCGACTCGCTCCTTCTCTCTCCTACCCCACCAGGTCAGCCCGTGTCTCCGGGGTGCGGG
>NW_026267145.1:1142904-1145112 GCF_000697945.3 Frankliniella occidentalis | reverse complement strand
GGTGGGGGGGCACATCCTGGTGGTGGGTTGGTGGGGCACCATGCCATCTGCCAGATTGGTGCGAGAGGGCGGCTCGGGGGAAAATGTTGTAGAGAGGTAAAGGCAAAAAAGAAAAAAGAAGAGGAGAGATCACAAATTAATGAGAAGCTTTTGGGCCGTGATTCGCCCGAGGGTGCGCCGTGTGGCGGCGTGCCTCTCTGCGTCCGCCCCGCCCCGCCGTGATGGCTTTGTAGTCTGACGTGACCCTCTTGTTAGGGTAGGAAGGGGGGGGGGGGCGCAAACGCATTTTCAGCGCCCAACATGAAGCCGCCAGGCGAGTTATCTGAAAATGAAGTGCGCGGGCTCGGTATGATGAATTGGCCGGTGGCCGCCGCGGCGAACCCCAGACATAGACGCACTTGGTAATCTCTTACGCCAAAGAGATTATTTGCAAAACGCTTCGCACATTGCCATGGTTCAGATGCTTTGAACGCTTTATAGATATGTAGCATTTCTTTGAGATTTTGTGAAGCAAATGCTTTCATTTGCGAAAAAAAGTAGATGCTTTGAAGGCCACAAAGCGCGCGTATAGGCTACGGCTACGCACTGTAAAATGCTTGCAAACTTTATTCTTTGCAACGTTGCAAAGAATTTGTGAGCATTGTATTGCAAAGAATTAGTTCGTATTGCAAAGAAGTTCTTTGCAAGCTGGCAGAATCCTTGCAAAAAATGTGTTTGCATTGCAAAGAAATAGTTTGTAAGCTTGCGAAGAACTAGTTCGTATTACGATGCTTGAAAATTCTTTGCAAGCTGCAAAGAAAATAGTTTGCAATACGAACCTATTCTTTGCAAGCATTTTGCAGTGCGTACGTAATGAACAACAGTGCGCTATATTCAGTGTAGACACGACTTTTACCCACTCGTGCTGTGTTAGACTAGACTACACTCGAATCGACCAGATAAATATACTATTTTGTTGTTGCTGAACTCCACTCACCAGCAAAAGGTAATAGGATTCAAGCACTCACGCGTTCGCGGCTGACAACTAACCATTCTAAAGATCGATACGTGTCGTGCCGGGCCGGGGCGGCCGGGCCGCTCTCCAGCCGTTGAGTGCGGAGCCGTGTTGCAGTATTGACTGCGGGGATGACTTATTCAGCGCGACCCGATGGCATCGGCTGCAGCCGGCTACCGGAAGCGGAACAAGAAGCGGAGTGACGCCGGCGCTTCCAGTTAACTCGCAATGAGGCGGCCGGCCGGGCGACGAGGCACGAGCCACGCACGCACACTCACACACATGTGCACACACGCACACACACACGGGAACACAAACGCACGCACACTCACACACACCTACACACGCACAGGCACACTATCACACACACCTACACACACGCACACGCACACACACGCACGCACACATGCGCCTGCGCGGGGCGGGCTCCAGGCGCTCCAGTCAGGCAGGCAGGACCTTTGGCAGTGAGCGATGAGAGCACTCTTGGCTCCCCGAGGAGGACCCCCGCCCCCGCCGCGTACCTCGGGCCCGGGCGGGGGGGTTCGCTCCGCCCCGCCCCGCCCCGCACTGCTTGGCCATGGCTCGGGCCGCGCTCCTGCACACTCGCACCCCCTCCGCCTCAGACAGTACCCCCTCCCCCCCCTTTCCCCGCCGTGAGGAAGAACCCGTCGAACACCGTCAGCGTGCCCCGCCCCGCCCCGCCCCATGTGCCAGCGCGTACATTTGCGTTGCGCTGGGCGCGGGCCGTGGCCGTGCCCGTCTGTTTGTCTCCGCGCCGAGGAGAGAGGACCGGGAGGACCCGTACTTGTCTTGCGTACTTCCCGCCCGGACCCATTAGCAGCGCAAATGTTGACTCGGCCGATGGCGGGGCTGGCTGGGCTGGCGGGGCTGGCGGGGCCGGGCGCGCTCATACAGCGATCCAATAAAAGTCGTTCGTCACGGCTCCGACCTGCGCTGTCTAAATACCCGAGGGCAATTAATGTATCGAGCAAAGGGAATACTGTTGTGCATAACTGAGTTCAGATACGACTGTCTAGTTACCTAATGTGTATCATCATGTCAGCCACAATAATGTTTGTATCTGAACTCGCGGCTCCGACCCATCGCGTGGTCAATTTTCGCACGGAAATTATAATCGCAAATGGCGGACTGCAAAGAACTGCATGTGACTACTTCTGCTGAAGCCGCCGCTGGCTGCACTGCTGTGACCCCCC
>NW_026267145.1:1132721-1135034 GCF_000697945.3 Frankliniella occidentalis | reverse complement strand
CCGCCCCCGGCCCGGCCTCTGCGGCTGACAATCACACACTCGACTTGTTGCCGGCGGCCTGACTGCTGGCCTGGCTGTGAGGCTACCTCGTTAGTGTCCGTAGGCCCACGCTCACCCGCCCCGGGCGCCCGGTGACATGCCGAGTGTGCAACAACGGACTAGGCGCCAAGGGGGATGCACCGCAGCCAACCAACACACACTGTAGTACTCCCAGATGTATGAATGTTTGCTGCGGGGCAGCAGAGGGCCAGACACACTTTGTTCAGATGGGAGCGAGGACATATCTTTTGCAAGCGTGCACAGTATTCAGTATTTACCGCATATCCTCAAAAATGCACTTAATATTTCCAAACCAAAGGTCAGCCTTGTTAGTCAAATTTGCTGCTTGGACATTGGCTGCGTTGCAATGCCAATAATGCTAGTATCATCCAGAAAGTACTTCCGTTATTCGCCTAGCAGTTCACAGCTTATTCTAGTACTCAGCGCCTAGGAGGCAGGCCACACATTCCCCTGAAGTGCATGCGTGTACTGTTGGATGGCCTATCCTGAGTTTCGCAGGCGCGAAGCTCGCGTAATTCACCGAATGCCAAAACTGAATCTGAGGAAAACGGGCGTATCCTTGCTGGATGATCCGCTCCCTATGGCACCTCCACAAGAGGAGGTGTAGCGTAGCGTGTAGCGTAGTGTTATATACGAAGCAAGGGGTGCAAGGGGTAGTGGAGGAGGGCTGAAATGCATCACACAACGCTGCCTCCTGTCTCTCTTCCCCTCCTCTCCTCTCCGCCCTTCTCTCTCTCTCCCCCCTCTCCCGCCTGTCGCAGTACCACTCCACTTGTGGGGCCTTAGGGCTTCGGTGACCACGCATTGTGGGTCCTGTCCGCCGCCCAGGTACACGCAGGGGACGCAGCCGGGAGGGGGTACGAGCTCGGGGAGGAGGAGGGAGTTACGAGCGAGAGAGGCGCGGGGAGGGGTGGGGAGGGGTGGACGGCCGCCGAGCGCGCCGAGCGCGCCGAGCAGCGCCGTGGTGGCGGAGGGGGCAGGGGAGGGGGCGTACCTTTGTCACACCTGGGTGATGGATGACGCAAGGTGAGGCTGATCACCTAATCACCGAGCACGTTAGTTTACGCCCCCTGGAGGGTAACGTTACGGTGTCGGGTGCGGCAGGGGATGAGGTGGTCGGAGACAGGGGGGGGGGAGAGAGAGAGAGAGAGAGAGAGAGAGAGAGAGAGAGAGAGAGAGAGAGAAATAAAGAGAGCAGGGGAAGTAATGAAGTTTGGCCTAATAAATTGGGAAATCATGGCTATCGTGCCGCTCGCCCTGATCACATCATCGCGCACCCCGAGAAGTTTATCTTTTGCCCGCTGAGGTGCGTTGTGGCGTAGCTACCAGAGCTTGGTAGCTTTTAATAATTTAACCTGGTAAGAATAACACCAAAACATGCCCAGACGTCACACATTTTCTGTAATCTTTTTCCGGGTTCCTTTCTCAGACTAAGGATCAGTGTAAAAAATATTCGTATGTTTACAAGAAAAAAATTCTCCTACGGAGTAAAGTTTTAACTCACACTGTAAAATTACAACGAGAAAATTGTCAATTCCTCGAATAAATGAAATTTCATAACATTAAAACACGCTGTCAGTGGGGACTGGAATCCTTCCTGACGTCACTCCAGCGGCCCTCCCCTGCACTCTGCTGCGTCTGGGGCAAGAGGGTGGGGTGGGTATAGGGTGGAGGAAGTGCATCGCTCTGCATCGATCGGCCTCCGTCTCTCCAGGAACTGTAGTAAACGCGGCAAACGAACGGCCTTCTAGGAAAAGTAGCGGGTCCAAGAACCGCGCAGAAACTCACCCACAAAGTTCTACTATGTGATTTCTTGTTAACGAAAGATACGATTTCTGAGGATATCATTTTAGTTGACAGGGTATTTTGTTTCAAAGTTCACATTGACAATTGAAGATGAGAGATGTGGTTCTGATTTTAGGAAATATGGGAAAATGTCTCTTTAAAGAGGAAAACTGAGAAAAATTGTGACTTCTTTTGGAAATTGGCGTTCATACTACGTTTGACATCTCTTAAACCAGGATCGGGTAGGAAAAGTTATTAAAGATGTCCTCCACCGCACGACTCGATATTTGTGTCTACAGTATACTGTCCTGATCGTATTTAAGTGTTCGGAGCTACCCCAACCGTGCTATGTGCACGGGCTTTGCCCCCTCCGTGGCATTATTTTTCGGGTGCGGTTTATCAGACATTAAGTGCCGTGTCGTGCTGGGCTACTGCTGCCGGTGTTTCCACCCAAAACACCGGCTGCCC
>NW_026267145.1:1130743-1132561 GCF_000697945.3 Frankliniella occidentalis | reverse complement strand
CACCCCCGTCTCACTTGCCCCCTCTTTTATTTGCCGCTATTTTGCCTCCACCGCTCTTTTTCCTCTCCCTCGCTGCCTCTCCCAATGCTTCTCCTGTTTCCCCTCTTTCGCACTTTCTTTTCATCTGTAAGCAGGGCAAACAGAGCACCGAACGCCAAAGTAGTCATTAGCCTGCACTGAGAGGGTCTTTCTCTGCATTCATTCTTTAAAGGAGGCAGAGAGAGAGAGAGAGAGAGAGAGAGAGAGAGAGAGAGAGAGAGAGAGAGAGAGAGAGATGGAAAAGGGGTGGAGGAAGTGGAAGCGGTCGGACTCAAGATGAATTCCTTTACGTCTCTGCCGTGACTTATTCATGGCCTTGGTCCTCTTCGCCTTCCTCCTCCCCGGTGCCATGGTCACCTTGCCCCCGGGGTGGAGGGGTGGTTCACATGCACCATTATTTACGGGCCAACTTTACAGCGGGCCGGCGGGGGGCGCTGAAGGCTATGTCCATGAGGGGGGCTGTCGAGGCGGCTGCAGTGCGGACGCAAGACTATCGCCAGGTTATAATAACGGGTTTGGCGCCCCTCTGCCCTCCCCCCCCCTGGCCCTCCTCCTTTCCATTAACCACCTCAGTACACCACCTACCCCCGCCCTCCATCCCCCTCTCGACCCTCGGGGCCCCTGGGGGTCGGTGGGAGGGCCCCCGGCCCCGTCTCACCTTGCCCCTTCCAAGAAAACCACCATTGCTGTAATTACACATTCATAATACGTTCCCTTTCCTTCCAACTCTTGTTCTCCTCTTCGCCCCGTGTATTTAATTCACTTCAGAAAAAAAATCGGAAGAATAAGGGAGCTGTCCGTCGAACGTATAGGCTAGCCTAAATAAAAGTTGGTCCTCGTTGTCGAATCATTATCGTTGCGATCAAAGTTTAAGCAACATGGGGAAAAAAGAGTTAGTGCCCCCAACCTAAGTGTTAATTGATTCTCGGATAACTAACTGCTTTTAGTAGTTCCAGAAACCAGTTGGTTGTTGCAACCAACATACCGTCGCGGGAGCGAGGCAGTTGCTGGGAGAGCAAAATCTTGCTTTGTCTCGGCTTTGTCCACCGGAATAACGCAACAACCTCGTTCCCTCGACTAAATGTTAATTTCCGGAACTAAAATTAGTTAGTTATCCGGAAATCAATTAAACACTTCGTGAACCATTGGCGACAGGTTCCTTGAAGTCAGGTTACCCTTTCGTCAAAGGAGATCGGAAATGTCATTTTGTTATGTCATGTGTTTATATGTGTGCACATAATACTTCAAAACTTTGGCTATCAGTTATAAAAGTTGTCTGAGTGGATACCGGTTGGCTACAGCAGCCGGCAATAAAGTAGGCGCATTGCATTGAACTTGTGGATAAAGATATCGGGAACGTTATTCAATTTGTGGATCGAAGAATGTATTTTTTTGAGGCAAGATTATTCCTTGCGGCGTCGTGTGCTGTATCTGCAGCAGAGCGCGCAGGTTGTGCAGGGCGGGGCAGGGCGGGGCAGGGCGGAGTGGGGCGGGGCCGGACGGGTCGGAGTGCAGCAAGACAATGCACTCTGCGAGATTCGGCCCTCTCAGCAGGATTGATGATAAATGCCTAATGAATTGGTCAGAGAGGGTCGCGGATGCCAGACGGTCAGCCAATCAGAGACGCGAGACCGACTCTCCAGAATGGCATAGCAGCGCTCGACGTGGCGCCACTTCGCGTCAGATCCAGTCCGACATTGAAAAAACACAACAGGAGCCTCTGACTGAGTGACGGGTGGGTGGGACGTGGTGGGGCGGGGCGGGTCCCCCGGGATGGAG
>NW_026267145.1:1129008-1129413 GCF_000697945.3 Frankliniella occidentalis | reverse complement strand
GAGCGAGCTGGGAAGGGCGCTTCCAGCAAGTGAGAAAGAAGGACAGCTGGGTCTGGGGTGGGGGACAGCAGACAGATGCCAGGCAAGCAGCAGCCCACCCGACAGGCAGTCCAATAGCAGCCCAGCTCTCCCGAAGCTGTGCCGGGCCGGCAACCCCTACCGGGCATCAGATATCGCCCTCATGTGGCGGGGCGAGGCGGGGCCGGGCGGGGTGAGCACAGCCCGTGTCCGGATATCAGCGATTCTGCGGCCGGGCCAGCGGCCTCGCGGAGCCCTGCTTGCCGATGATGGTCCGGCTGCTACCGGTGCGCCCCGGCCCGCCCTGCCCCGCCCCCTGGTGCCGAGCCTGGTGCTCCAGATCGCACATCGCCAGGTTGAATTGATCCCGGGCGCGCGGTGGGGTGG
>NW_026267145.1:1125352-1128943 GCF_000697945.3 Frankliniella occidentalis | reverse complement strand
CCAAGGAGCGGCGACCATTCCATTGCATTCGCTATACGACCCGCCACACACACTCCGCAGTGATAGTAGTGGCGGCAGCTGGGGGGTTCGTGTTGAAAAAGGCCAACGGAATGTCCCCTTTGCCAGAGAGAGAGAGAGAGAGAGAGAGAGAGAGACGTGCGCTTTATGGCAGACCGAGTAGAGCACTCACAGAGGGACCAGAATGCCGAAATGATCACTCTTTGCTGTGTATGTGACGGTAAAGGGGGTTGGGAGGTAGGGGGGAGTTTCGTGAATTTGAATAGCGGGCAGGTGTGTTTTGTTTATCGACAAGCAGTATACCGGGAACGATATGGCGGAGTGGTCCGAAACATCCCCCCCTCCTTCCCTCTCCCTCTCGTTCTCCCTCCCCACATCACTACCTCCCTGTCCTGCTCTTGCCAGTAGTATACGTGGAAATGAGGATACATCGTTCGACCCGTCGTTGGTACAAACGACGAGCAATATGTCCTGCCGGTGACCATTCACACTTTTGTAATACGATGCTTTTCTCTTGTGCATAATATACTTCGTTGTTTCAGCAGAAAATGTAGCAGAATCTCAAAACAAAGGTGTGCTCGTCGTACTTGGGGAGTCTCCTACTCGGTATTTTGTTTGTTCGTTTCTTGGAGCTGCAAGCTTTGTGGCGGCCCCGCTCGCTCGTCGCCTCGCTCGTTGCCTTTGAGCGGCCCGTAATCTTGAGCGCGCTTTGTGTTGCAGGGGCTGCGGGGCAACGCCACGGATGCCTGCGAGGAGCACGACCCGTGCCAGCACGGTGGCATCTGCATCTCCACCGACAGCGGGCCCATCTGCGAGTGCAGGAACGTGGACTACGAGGGCACTTACTGCGAAAAAGGTAAGTTCAAAGCCGGATCGAACACCGGGACAAATTTTAACGGTCGGAAGCTGGAAGCTGCGAATCTGACCAGAAGACGGTCTGCTCCATTCAACGCGCCCAGCCCAGGGGTTAGAGGTGGCGTTGCAGCTCGCCTTTCGCCCGGCGGTAGCACACCCCGCTGCTGACCGCTCTGATCTTGAGAGACGTCCACCGCACGTCCAGGGGAAAGGGGAAGTGGGCGGGGGCTAACCCGCAGAAGCACGACGACTTGCTACTGTTCGGCTGAACAGGCTCCTAGAAAACAGATGTTTTGTCATCTTCCTGCCCCATACACATTTTTAAAACATCGTTTTCTAAAAGCACTTTTGTGTTAAGTTCACAATTTGAAGTTGGTTCGCGATCGAATATCGCTTTGGTTCTTCCCTTTGAAAACAAAAGACGAAATATGCCGACTTAGTATGTGCGATTAAACACTTTCACGATAATAGTAATGCTTTTTTCTAACTATCATGCGTAAAATCTTGGTGCTGATAAAAAAACTTAACCCTGATGCACTGTTAAAAGATTTACAAAAATGTTTTGCTGATCCTTAGAAATGTGTATCTCACAAACATAGTTCGACTTCCCTGGTACACCAAATAGTGGAGATCGTTCGTACAGCGCACAGTGTAGCTTGCCGACTCGCCGACTTGCGTGCTAGACCCCAGACACAGCCCCCTCCCCCGACCCAAAGCCCACATGAACGCCACAGCCCCAAGAGGGAGCGTCGGACGAGAGGAGGGGAGGGGGAAAGTGCACGAGGCACAAGCAAAATAAGGAACTCTCTCTCCTTGGCTTTTGTTTGAGCGTCCCGCCGGAGGACAGGGGTGAGATAGATTTTTGTCTCCTGGATTTGACGCGTATGGTCGAAAATGGTCCACGAGGCGTTCGTCCCAAAAAACGCGTAGACAAGTTGCGATATTCGCTACGTTTCACAGTTAAAATCAAAATACTTTGTCGTACAAAAATATGTGCTTCTCGAACATAGCAATTCCGTCGGCGTGGTTTAACTGAACAGTGCGGAAGGCCGTCTGATGACTGGCTAGCTGGCTGGCTGGCTAGCGTGGGCAGGTCTCGCAATCTGGCAGGACTAGCTGAGGCAGAGCCGGCCAGAGCCCCGCTCTCAGCGGAATTGGGCACGAGTGCGAGCGGGGCGAGCAGGGGTGGCCGGTAAACCCGTCCCCAACCCGGTACCCTCCCCCTCTCCGAATATAACCACCTCCGGGACACAGACTGCCACAGATTACCTTCTTTTCGCCTGCAGCTCACGGAGGGGTATCGTCGAGCTGCTTCTCTTTGCTTTTTCTTGATGAGAAAGTGCTGCTTCTACTGCGGGCTCCGTGCTGCTGCGAGCTCCAGTCTGCCAAGGGTGAGGGGGGCAACGTGCAAAGGGGTCGGCGTCCCTCTGCGTTGAAGCCCTGCGAAGCAAAGAATTGTAATTACAAAAGCAAATAGTTTGTATGCGAAGCTGCGAAGCATTAGGCTGCATGCTTTGTTACACGAAGCATTTGCATTGTAGTACGAATCATTTACATTGTGATTTTTATTGGACAGGAAATGCTTTGCACTATTACAAAGCATGCCAAATGGTTCGCAACGTTAGAAAGAGATTTCGCAAGTCTGCAACAGTGCGTTGAAGCACAGAAAGTGGAGGAAGGAAGCACAAGCCGGTTTTAGAGACAGGGAAAAAAGATAACTTTACAGACGTTAAGATTTCTATGGTATTGTAATAATGTTTTACGTGTGCGTGTTCTGCGAGGTGGGTGGGCCGCTGCACCGCTGCGGCTGTGGCCCGGGTCTCGCCGCGGTGCGGAGCAGTTGCCGCTTCAAAGGGAGGGGAGAGGCGGGCGGGGGCGACAGTGAAATATGATTCGTGGTGCCCAGGATGTGAGGATTTGGGGAGTGTCGTGGTCGAGTGGGGCGGACGGTAAAACCAGCAGAGCGGCAGCAGGAGAGGTACGGGTAGACGGCGGTGGGGGATACTGCTGTTGTGGCGGTACCCTGCGGGTCAGCCTGGAGCAAATCCGGCCGGAATGAGGGAGGAGGAGGAAGGAGAAAGTGTGCACTGATAGATTATGTGTTCAGCTGGTACACACTTCCAGATGTGAAACTGGTAGTCGAACAATTTGCAAGTGTTACGACTTTGAATTTGAACACTAACAAAGTGCACACTGAACTTGTTGATCAATTTAGAAGTGCAAAACAATCGTTTGTTGGGCGCTTGTAAATAGTGCCAGTGCCCGGTTTGAGTCTTGATTTCCGTGTAAAGAGAACCCGAGAGAGAACCTCATACAGAAGACAAGAATTTCGTAATTCATTATTATTTTATCACGAGTTGTGGTAAAACCTACGCTGAAAGAACATAGGCCACGAACACGGCCGCTATGGTGGCATTGGGGGAATAATGTGAAATAGTGGGACAGCAAACAGGCTGGCGCAGAACGCGCTGAGTAGCAGTATATATTGGTTCTATTATTACGCTTGCACGTCGCACACAACCACGACGGGGATGTGGGGCGCATGCGGCCGCGTGCGGCTGGTAGGCTGGCGCTTGCTACTCTGGCAATTGCATCCCTGATCGCAAGCCCCGCTGTGTTGTTGTCTCCGGCGCTGTTCATTAACTACCCCGGCTCACGGCGGCTCATCCGCAAGGCTGCCGCCGCCAGACACGCCGCCTCGCCTCGCCCCGCCCCGCC
>NW_026267145.1:1123522-1124772 GCF_000697945.3 Frankliniella occidentalis | reverse complement strand
GGTCAGTGCTTATGAGCAGCGTGGCCGCGGCGGTGGGGGCAAGGGCGGGGGCCGCGGGCAACAACAGATGAGCTCGGGATCGTGATGGTGAAACTTTAACCATTCATATCCGTGCTGGCCGCGGCTGGAGTGGCGGGGCGGGTCTGGTTCGGAGCTGCGTCGCACTGAACTCCCACGCAGAGGATGCCACGCTGCCACGCTCGCCGCGGCAGCGCGGCAGCAGCTTGTATCGGCCTTAATCTCCGCGGGCTGAGTATCTAATACTCGGGGTTGAAATCAGCTCTGTAAAAAGCTTGCGAAGAACTATCTTTGCATTGCACGAATTTTGAAGCTTTGTAAAATGATTTGCATTGCGAACTACATCCTTTGCATTGCGAACTAATTCCTAATTCGCACCTAACGAAGAAAATTGTTAGTAACGGCTGCAAAAAATTAGTTCGTAACCTTGCAAACCATTTCTTCGCAACTTACAAAAAAAAAGTTAGCAATGCAAAGAAAATAGTTTGCAATGCAAACTTCATAATTCTTTGCAAGAATTTTGCAGTGGGGAGTTAAAAGATTGCGGTATCCAAACGAAAATAACAAACAGATAATACAATGATTCGTATAGTTTGATGCATTTGTGGTGGTGCGCACGCACCGAAAACAAAATCGTGCAACTGGCATGCACATGGTATTGTTGAACTCGTTGTGCACACTCTTAGGTGTTAGGTTAGGTGTTGAACTGGAAATTTGAATTCTTAAAAGTGCTATTCAACTTTCCTGGCAAACACTTTTTTAGTATTTAAAATGTGCAGTCGACCACTTTGAAGTGCACAACGTACTATTGAGCACTTGCACGTGCACGCCGCACATGCACACTTTATTTGCGGATGGGCGGTGTGATGAGGAGAACCGCACAGCGTATCGAATGACAGTGCTCGGCTCGCGGCGCCCTGAGAGTGAAGAACGCTGTACATTGTCATGCTCGTTTGGCGTCGCGACCCCGCGTCACTGCCAGCGGGAATGGCGCGGGCGTGACGCAGTTTCACACTTAGGCTCGGCTGAATCATGCAGCGGCCTGGAGGGGGGCGGGGCTGTCTCCTCGGCTCGGGGGAAAATAACAAAAAAAAAAACAAAGCTTCTCATTTAAAAAAACGGGTAGGAATTTAAGATTTCAGTTCGAACTACGACATCCAGCCGTCGTTCTTGTGAGATTTTATAGCGATTAAGCTGGGGGCTGTGTCTGCCTGGACGCGCCTGCCAACGGC
>NW_026267145.1:1121706-1122227 GCF_000697945.3 Frankliniella occidentalis | reverse complement strand
GAGCCGGTCCCGTCGGGTTGCGGGGGAGGGAGGGGGAGGGGTAGGTCGGGAGGGAGGAAGAGAAAACTTTGTTGAGGAGAGTGTAACCGAGCGGGGAACGGACAGAGAATAAGAAACGCTGTAACCTGCTCCCCGCCCACACTGCTGCTGCTGCGTCCGGTCCGATTTATTTAACGGAGCGAGATAACTCGGTGGGAGTCAGTAACGGCCGCAGGGGTGGGGCCGCCGTCTGCCGTGACGGGACCTGGACACGGCGACACGGCCGCGGGGCGTCAATGAACACGGCGGGAGCTTCAAACATTTTCACAAACTCACACACTCCAGCCAGACGCATTAGCGTTTGATGCTCGGCGTTGGCAGCTGTCGGCGCGACACGGCGAGAGGAGCGGGCGTCGTGTAGCCGTGTGATTAGCCGTCACCAAGCGCCAGGGGTGACCTCGCGTCCCCGCCCCGCTCCGCCCCGCCCCGCCCCGCCCATCGTGTCGTGTCGTGTCTCACGGGTTCGCGGCGGCGCGGCTTCA
>NW_026267145.1:1119075-1121246 GCF_000697945.3 Frankliniella occidentalis | reverse complement strand
CCCCGCCCCCGGCTCCGCCCTCGCGCCCCCACACCGCAGCGGCTCCTCTCCCTCGTGCACACGTTAAGCCTCGCTGTAGCGAGTTGTGTTTTATTCTCGGCCCAGCGTCTGTCAAGCCTCTACGCTCCGCCACCTCAGCGGTGTCGCGCGCATCTGCTGGCGCCTTTTACTTTTACTCATAAGTGAGCTGCTGCCGTCAACTATTTAGGACTTTGCGGAGGATGTGGTGGAGCAGCTATATGACGAACAGCTTGTTCAAGAAATTACGAACAGCTTGTTCAAGATATTCCAATTAGAGCAGAACACAGAGCGTTTTGTGTGTAATACAAACCTGACGGTTCACCGTGTGTCATGTTATGAAGGGAGGTGTTTATTTCTTGCGATACAAGATGAAATCCATCGTCGTCGTCGCCAAGGCCATCAGCATCCTCTCTCCCGGACACGCGCTACAGTTTCTGCAGCTGCTCTCCCTCTGCCGGAATAATTATGATAATCACGGCGAGTTCATGACATGAGCGGAGGCGCCAGCCGCGCCAGCCGCGCCAGCCGGAGAGAGCAGGAAGCGGATGTGACTTCGGCGAGGGGGGGGGGGGGGGGAGAGATAGGATTCGACGAACTCGCTGGCATGCCGTGCCCTGCCCCAGCAAAGAGAGTGGGACAGACACACACACACACACTAACACGCTCGTACGCTCACACGCACACGCGCAGGCCGTTTTATGGTGCTCGGCGCAACCGCACCATGTTGTCTCCTCGGGGCGCGGCTGGCTAACGGCGACCCAGTTTCCAGTGCGGAGGGCCAGGGCCGTGGGGAGGGGGAGGATGTGGGCCGAGCCGGGCTGCCCCTGCTGCTGGCCGGCTCCGCGCCCGCCGCGCCAGGTGTGCCCAACGCCTTTTTGACAGAGAGTGTACCTGACGGCGATGCTGGGTTCATTCTCAAGCCACTCCGAGCAGCTCGAGACCGACGTGACGCCCGTCGTAAAGCCGCTTGCAGTGCGGCGAGTGGCCTGCGAGCCGGGCGCGCGCGGACTCGCGTCGCCACGGCCGGAAGCCGGAAGTGGACGGCGGCGCAACCGGAAGTAGAACGAGGAGCGCCTCCTCCTCGCGGCGTGTTCCTCTCTGCAAGGTGCTCTCCACGCCCGAGTGGCGGGCGGGCGTTACTAATGACGCGCCCGCTCTGCGCCGCCCCGCCCCACCACTCTTCACCACGCCCCACCACGCCCCACCACGCCCCTCCCCGCAGAGCCCCCCGTTCGGGTTGGAGACCCGGACGCCGCCGAACTCAAAGTTTGGATGGTTACGCGCCAACAACTTGCAGTGCTACGTCGCCGTGGCGTGGCGTGGCGCGTCGGGCGGCCGCCAGTGAATGCTCAGCACGTGGTGTGGCGGCGGGCGGCAGCGGGCGCGGCGGGGCTGGCAAGTTTTGCCCCCTATCTCCGAAGGGAAGGGGGTGAGCGCGCGCGGCGGCCCGGGGCCAGCCTTTGCCAAGCCATCGCTCACTTTGTGCGAGGGGCAGCCCCCCCCCCCTCCACCACCCCACGCCGGGCCACGCAACGCCGCCCCGCGCCGCGGCATATCGAATGGCGTGCGGTGGCTCCGGCTCTGGGCGGAGCTTTCTTCCTTCTCTGGTCTCCCCTCCGGTCTACAGCAGCCTGGGTTTTTTGCTCTCGTCGCAAATAAATGAAAGACAGTGGGGATGAAATGCGAGCCAAAACCTTAAGACATACTAAATCAAATTGAGTGTGTGCACTGCAATGACATCAACAAATAGGTAACATGCTCAGCAGTTAATGGCCAACAATTTTTCTTTCTTTATCCAAACATTTGTATGTATTCCTATTTTGTTTTCGGGCTATGCCTAATGTATAGATTGTACGGGACAACGCCACCCCTTTCTCTCTTTCACGCACCCGCATAACAAAACTGAGAGATGCCGGGGAGAGCCGGGGAGGGGGAGAGCCGGGGAGAGCGGTGATGAGAATGGATTATGCAACCTGCGCTGCGGTGGGATTGGCTGGGAGAGCAATGTGAGGCAGCGGCGGCATTGGCAGGGGGTGGAGGGAGCGGGTTTAAGACTTCAGTTCGAACTACGACATCCAGCCGTCGTTCTTGTGAGATTTTATAGCGATTAAGCTGGGGGCTGTGTCTGCCTGGACGCGCCTGCCAACGGC
>NW_026267145.1:1107147-1117805 GCF_000697945.3 Frankliniella occidentalis | reverse complement strand
TGTGGAGCGACTCGACCGTCCTCCCCCCCGCTGCGCTCCGACCTTGTTAATCCCGTCAGTAATGATCGCGCCGAGCAAACACAAAATGAACGGCGCGTCGTGACGGAAAATGAGGCGTCCCGGGCGGCCCTTTAATTGAAGATCATTTTACCCAGGCGGGGAGCGTACTCGGCTAGGGCGAATCGGGAAAATAAATACTCTCTCTAGCGTATCTATATACTCGGCTGAGGGCTCACTGAGAATCTACGTCCGTCATTAGCCCTTACGAACCTGCCATGCCATGTTCCGCCTCTGCTAGCTCTCATAGCGCCTGGTGGGTAGGCAATATACTGTATGCAGTGCATGCGTGTACGGCGGGTCGGCCTACCCCGAGAATCGCAGGCGCTAAGCTCACGTTGTTATTCCCCGGACGAACCATGAACCGAACAAAAAAATAACGGACGTACTCTCCGGATGTTCCGTATTATGCTCGGTATTGTGTATTATGTCTATGGTGATGGTGAAAGTACAATCCACCTGGAACTCTGGCAGGAGGAGGAAAAAAGAAGTCTAACCAAAAACCACACCTCCACCCTATTTTTCCTCGTTTCTCTCTCGCAAAGACACAGAGCATTACTGGAAAGTTTGTCCTGCCGTCGTCCCCGTCGCCTCTCCTCGGCTCGGCGACAGAGCCACGTATGAAGGCAGGGGCCAGGCTGGGGTGCCAGCTGTGGACGGCGCGTCACCTGCACCAGACCGGCAGCGCCCGCCCGCCAGCGCCCGCCAGCGCCAGCGCCAGCAACAGAAAGAAATTTGGGGAGCTGTGAAAGTTGGACGAGCAGGACTAGTTTGTTGGTAAGCCACAGCAGGAGTATGGGGATCGGGCGAGGGGCGGCCGGACTGGGGGGACAAAACACGACGGCTCAACACTACTCTCCCCGACGGATAGAGAAACAAACCGGTGAGAGAGATCACGGCCAGTCGGCTCCTGTGGGTGTGGCGTGACCACTCCGAGGGGAGGAGGCGCACGACCGGACCGGCGAGAGGTCTCCGACTCGCATATGCCTCGCTCTCCACTTGCTAACATTGCAATCTCTTTGTCTGTGTTACTTTTTCCCCCACCGAAAATATAGATTAGAATTATTAAGATGCATCTTTGCCCGATCTTTCGTCTCTACTGTAAAAATAATAATTGGTTGAGAAATTTTCATTTTCATTTGTTTCGTTTCGTGGCTATCATTTTTTGGGGGGGAGTGTGTCAACCAAAACCGGACCACCCCGACCACCGAGCTGCGAGGACGTGGTCAGTGACAATTTCGGCGTCGACAAAAAGCATTTTGTTGATCCCCCGGCTGTTCGCCCATGTTCGGCGCGTCCGCACTCCCGGGGCCCGGGCGGCGCCTGGCGGGGCTTAGCGCGGGGAAGTCCGCGGGCTCTGTAATCCGTTCGGCCCTCACCGGCACTCAGTCACGTGCCTCTCTCTGTCTCTCTCTCTCTTCTCTCACCTTGTATCTCGCTTTCTCTAATCCGTGACCCCCTTTTCCTCGTACACCTGTGCAGAGCCAGGCAGCGCACGCCGACCTTCCGCTCCCGATGCGCCCTCCACACATTCCGCTTGTTTCCTCGTGTTATGATTGCGTTCTGTGGTGTGTGAGGCCGGCCCTCGATTTGTGGCAGGTGACTCCAGCTGCCCACCTGACTTTCTACTCCAGCTGCTCGGAACTCCCACAGCGGAAGAAGAAGGGGGCAAACAGAGAACTGAGGAGGGGAGGGGATGGCGGAAAAGTCATGCCCCTCCTTCCCCTGCCCCCCACTCCCAAACAAACATCGTTATCCTGCTTCACATCCTTTTCCGATGTTTGTTCACGCCCTCCCCCACCCCCGCCCTAGTCTGTGTTGCTGTCCTTTCTCTGCTTAACTTTACTGCGCCGTCCCCCGTCCCTTTACCGAATCTTTTTTTCCCCTTCCTGCTCGAGTAATAAAATGGTGATTCGCTACCATCACCATCCCATCTGATTAGGTAGGCAGAGGCCAAAGCAGGAAATGGTGCTTGGTCAATCATTTTTTTGCAGTTCTTTTACACTTCTGAGATCAAAAACGAGGGCTCGGAAGAGGTATACCTACGTAGTCCTCTGAGAATCCAATAGTATGGGATGGGACTGTCCCACTGCTGCAATCGTCTGACACGGTTGTGACGCCCTAACGGCTCACGTTTGTCTGACTGTTATTATGGTTATTGTATTGTTGTGACTATAACAAAAAACAAAACACTTTTCGTTTTTGCTCTATGAAAGTAAACCCTACAACACCCCTAAAATTTCAAGTCTATGTATCCAAGTGCAACAGGCAAACAATCAGGCAAAGGTACAGACACCAGTTCGTTTTGCACAAGTCCGCTAGATTCCTTTATCAAAGCAGAGGCGGGCTACAAACGTCAGAATTTTTAACGTTATTATTGCCGTAAGTAACTCTATTAATTATTTGATCCCTCTATTCGACCTTTTGCCAGGAAAGTTGCGTCGGGGCCGGGCGTGTGGAGGGAGAGGTATGGTTCTGGCTCACGGGGGGCCAACGGTCTGAACGCCCTCTCAGAAAGTTAGCAAACCCCAGCCAGCCCAGGACGTCATACGAGTAGCCTCTTGAATAATGAAGCGGGACTGCTGTCTCGTGTTTGTGTGAGTTGCAGAGGGAAAGAGAGAGAGAGAGAGAGAGAGAGAGAGAGAGAGAGAGAGAGAGAGAGAGACAAAAAGCAGCGGCCGGCGCGCGGGGGCGCTGGCCTGGCCTTTGTGTTGGCGGGCAGGTGCGAGGAAGGCGCCACATTTATAAATTAGCCGGCGGTCAGCGCGGGACAATTCAAAAGGACAGCGGGGGGTAAATCATTCCGAATGAGTCTCTGGAATGTCGTGTTCTGGATGCGTAACTGCGGGTATACCTCGCCGTGCTTGGAGTCGGGCTACCCGAGTCGTATAAACCAAAAGCGTGCCGAAATTGTATGTAAAAGCACTGCGTATCGACTTGGAACTCAGTAACGAGCAAAAACGAGATGCCATAAATTTACACGACAAATTTCGTATATCTTAGTAAATTGCAAAATTTATCTTATGCAGGGATATTTTTCATGCGTGTTTGAGAGGCATGATAGACAACGCTCGTGCAACTGCTCAGGTCGGGACGCCATGCGTATGGGCACGTGTGCATGGTCGTGTGGGGGGGACGCTGAAGTCGATCTTCAAGTCGCAACAACCCGTCCCTCCCACACTCTTCGCTGCCCGCGGGTAATCCTATAAATCCATCCGACTTTGCTGCCCCACACCTCGTCTGCAACACGGGAGAGCGGTGGTGGTGGGCTTCTCTATCTCTGTCCCTCTCTCTCTCTGCGCCGTTCCTGTTTTCCCCTTGCTCTCATTTCTTCTTGTTCTTGTGCGTTATTCTCCTTCTTGAGTGCACTCTTTTGTCCCTGTTCCGCCTCTTCATAATTCACCTCAGCTTCCCCTCACTGCCCCCTCTCTCGCTCCAGCTCAGCTCTCGCCCCCGCTCTGCTTTCGTGCTTGCAGCGGTGTGATGCGCTGTACGAACACACTTTGCTTGGCTCGCAGTGGAAAGCGGACGAGTATAAACAGTTCGGTGGGAGAGCGCTGGCGTGCCTGGAGCGCGCCGGCCCGCGGCGTGTGTCGTGCAGAGGGCGCCACCGGGCACCGGGCACCGCTAACGGGATCCGGACTCGCGCCAACTACGGGCGAAGCACAAACATTAATTGCGCCCAATACTCCCGCCCCGCCCCGCCCGGCAATGCCGCGGCATACGCATCGCACTACAGCGTGCGGCTCCGGACCAAAATAATTGGCGAGCGCGCCGCCTTGTTAGGGAGTTTGTTTAAGTCGGATTAATTGTGCGCTGGTCTCGAAGAGTCCCGGCCCGGCCCGCCCCCCTGGTATGGCCTCGCAGAAACACCCTTTCTATCGTCGCGTTCAGAGCTGCAGCTTCTTTATTTCACCACTACCATGGTGCTATGGAGTCCTTTCCCCTCCCTCCCTCTCTCTCCTTCTCTCTCTCCCTCTCCTCCTCCCTTCCCTCCACTCCCTCTCTCCCGCTCATCCGCTCTGCCTCCCCCTTTGGTTCCTGCTCTTCCTATTTCTGATCTTCTTCTTGAGTCGACTTGCCCGGCCGTCCCGCTCCTCCCTCTCCTCCTTCCACTCTGCGTCAACCCCCTCTAAGCCCCCGGGGACTACCCCCGCCCCTTCAAGCCGCTATCCTCCCCGGCCTGGCCCCTTCTCCCCCCTCCACTGACCAATCACTAAATCTTGGCCCAAACCGGATTTTCGCTTACCGACTGCGTCGGTCTTGTTTAATGTTATTGCCGCCCGTTGCTTACTTTAACGTTCGATTAGAGATGTTTATCGCCGGAGGGCGGGGCTGGCGGGGCGCGGCGGAGCTTGCCAATCCCCTGAGCGGCAACAGCGCAGCCCGGCCGGCTGTGACGCGCCAGCGCTTATTGAATCCTGGGCCAAGTTCCATTCAACTTCCTTTTTAGTCGGAGACAATTTTTTTTCCCACATTAAATTCTACGTGTCGTCGTACTTTTTTTAAAGGAAAAAGTGAGGGTAGAGGGTGTGGTATGAAGTACCCACCGACCAGACGAGCCTCTCACCCTTCACTTCACACACTCTACATAGCGGCAACAGGAGAGTCGCCTCCCCTTCCAACCAAAGGGACGCGAAGCATCGACTCTCTGTCTCCCTCTTGAGGCGGCCGTGGAGGTTGAGGGGTCTGGTCGGCGGCTGCGGCGGTGGCTTGCGGCCGGCACCAGGCCCGTGGTGTGGTGGTGCGCGCGGTGATGGAGCTGCTGCCGCCGCCGCTACTATGTTGCACACCGCAGCCCCGCCCCGCCCTGCCCAGTGTGCTCGCCCAGTATTGTGCTCCCGCCCCCATCGTGCGCCCGGCCCAGCCCGGCCCAGCCCGGCCCTCATAACATGTGTAACACGTGTGTGTTGTGCGGCGAGAGGATCGTCGGCGCTCATGATTCCGAGCGGGTAGCGATTGCGGCGGACTTGGCCAGCACAATGAGGGCGGAGGGCGGGAGATTGAAAGGGGTGGGGGGCCCGGCCCGGAGCGGAGCGGAGCGGCCAGAGCGGAGAGAAGCCAAAAGAGGACAAGCCATTAATTTCTCTAGTAGTTGCTCCGCGGGTAGAGTTGTTGCTGCGCAGAGCGGCGCTGAGCGGCGCGGAGCTCTACGCTCGCGGGGTGGCTTTGGCGCTTTTCTCTCCCGCCTCCTTTTTTCTCCACCCTTGTGTGTTCTTGTGCGATCACGTGCAGCTCCCCGACAGCGCGGCGCGCCGCAGCCTTGCACCGCCTGATGGGTGGGGCGTGGGGTGGCGTAGCGTGGCGGGGCGTGGCGGGGGTGCCAGAGTGGTGGCAACGGGTCGGTGTAGGCGCGCTGCTCAGGGGCGGCGGGTGTGTTGGCGAGGTAAGGGGTGGTTTCGGGACAAGGGGGTGGGCGGCCGGCTCCCAGCGCCCGCCCGCCCGCCAGCCCAACCCGACCCCAGCGCCCAGTCCGACCGGTTTGGAGGTCAGCGGTTCCGCCAACGATTCGTGACCTCTTAAACAGGGCTCCTGGCTACGCTGCTCGGCTGCTACGCTACGCCCTCGCCCCCTCGGTGCGCGGCGCGGGCGCGGCGCGGGCGCGGCGTGGGCCTTGGAGCCGCCCCAGGCCAACCCCTACGTGGAGGCCGTGTGGCGGGCGGGCCCGAGGGCGGCCCCCGTCTCAAGGTCATCCCCGTGCCCCAGCCCAGCTGCCTGGGCCTGGAGTGACCTCCTCCCCCTTCCCTCGGGCGATCTGTCTCTCAGAGGGTTGCGAGTCGTACGCAGACTGGCTGCCGAGCGCTGGGCGCGCCGGCGCGGCTCTACCTCACCTTCAGACCGTCACTAATAAGGGAACCTTTTCAGGTGTAGATCTCCAACTTCGTTGAAACTTGAAAAATTTGAAGGTTTTTTTTTTTGTAGAAATCGGACGGCACTTGAATTTTTCCCTAAACCTGACAATTAGTTTTCCTCTATATCGGGTAGGAGTAAGGTGTTAGAAAAAGATATTTTTAAAAAAAATGCTCGGAAAAATGTAAGGCAGTGTTCTAAGGGGTAACTCGTCAAAGTAGTGCCCTTTGAACCAAAATGTTGTCCGTTTTGCTCTATTTTGAATCAGTAAGGCGGTAGAGGGGACTTTGGGACAAAAAACAGCATCAGGCTTAAGTAAACCCCTAGTAAATGTTAAGTTTTGGAAAAATTTCAAGTGCCATCCGACTTTTATTATAATAACCTTTAAATTTTCCGAGTTCCAAAAAAATCGCAGTTCCAAAGAAATCTCAGTCATTTAAAACGAGACACGCAACGAATGTGTGCTCTTCTTCACCGTACCTAATTTTACTGGTGGACCGTATTATTGTGCACAGTTCTTTTGACTGTGAATATCCGCCCTGTGCGCGCCCGCTATGAGGTGGCGGCCTCTCCTGCGGCACGGCTCCGACTCATCCGACTTCTTGTTGTTTCGCCGAAGTCGGTGTCAACCGACTTGGTTTCTTTTTTCACCCGAGAGTTGTATGTTTCCCCCGTGCGGCGCGTCCAGATCTGCAGACGACACGTCGCAAGCGGCGCGGCGCGGAGGGGCAGGAGTTGGGGCGCGGAGAATAAAAGATTCGTCACGGCGAGGAAACTTGTTATAATCCGGTGCCACGCTCTGCTGCCGCGCCCGCCGTCTTGAGAGGGATTCCGAGCTGCGCAGTTGGGAGGAGGGAGTGATCTCAAGTCGATAGCAGAGCAGCACTCGTGAGGTGGGGTTGCGCTTCGGGCGGGACTTCGTCTCTCAGAGGTGGCCGTGCAGCTGTCTTCCCGCCCGCTTGTCACCACTCCGTCACTCGGGCTACCTTAGGATCTGGCTGTGGATTCTGGCCGTCGTGGTAGTGGAAGATGAACTACCGACGAGATTCCTCCCCACTCCGCACTCTACAAGCGGGCAACTAGTGAGGGGACGACGACTCAAATTTTCGGGGGGAACACAGGGAGTACTGAGTACGCGCCGAGTACAGTGCACCCGGAGTACAAAGGGGCGCACCAGTCGTCGACCCCTCGCCGCCCGCCCGTCCGACGCGCAGCTCTATCGTGAGGCGCGCCCGCCCCGCCGCGCTCGGGACGCACGGGGGGCAACGTACGCGCCAGACAGGCTGCCAGCAACACGTCGGCACGCTTGCCGGCGAAGACAATCGCACGTTTCTATTCCTCCGTCCTGCATTTTACTTATTTCTGCTTCGCCGCCAGGAAGAGTGACGTGCCGCAGGCGGCGCTCGCGTTGGGAATGCAGCCCGCCGCGCTGCGGAATGCTAGCAAGAGCGCCATGGAGCTAAGCCCTAAACCCCGTGCTGTCCTCGCCAGCCAGGCGTTCCTAGTGCGCCACGGAGAGAGAGAGGGGGGGGGGGGAGACCCACCCGGCGGCGTAATCCCAGCACTACACATTGCATGTTTATGTACTTTTCCTTTGTGCCTTTATTTCGAGTACGTGCAAACGCAGCTTGCACAACATTTCTCACATAATTATAAATAATTCTTTTACTGAGCTATGCGTACGCTCGCGTACGCGCACAGAACCGCACGATAAGAGTTGTTCGTGCACGTGCAGGTATGCGTGCAGGTGAGACTAAGTCGTCGACGTGTTTGGTGTTCCAGACAAGGCGCCGCCCGAGGCCACCTTCCGCGGCACGGAGTACCTGTCGTACGACCTGAGCCGCACCGGCGGCGAGCCCATCGTGTCGACCCAGGACACCGTCAGCCTCAGCTTCAAGACGCGCAGCCCCAACGGCCTGCTCTTCTACACCGGTAAGTCGTTTACATGTGAACTGCGCACACTGGAAATCCTGCTGCTTACATTGCAACAAACTCGCGTTCTGCTCGATTTTCAAAGTACTAAAAATGATTAAGGAATACCGAAAAATATATACAGTTGATTCAATAAAAAAACTGTTTGACCACCTGGATACTCATAATTTATGCCACTAATTTCTGAAAATGATAAATGTGGCCTCTTTTAGTACACTGTTAAAGATGTGATGGGGATTTCCCGAAGACTCGTTAATTTGGGCATTCGCAGAGAACTTAGTCTCCGGGGTTCTTCGTGGTTTTAGGTCGTATAGAGATCGTCAAAGGGAGCGCTTTAGGACAGTCCCATTGGTTTCCGAGCTTAACCCAACAGTTCAAATAGTAATGGTCAACTTTAAAACGCGCGGTTTTGCGCTTTCAGTGGAGTTTTTGTTCAGCACAATTATTACAAAGGCTGTTAGCAAATCTATAGGACTTCTGGCAATTAAATTCACGACTAAGTCGACTGCTTCGTGAAATCAAAGAGGGTATTCGAATAGTGAGAGTGTGGAAGCACTGGGGGGCTCTCGGCCCGCGTGACACGCTGCGCGGCGCCATGCCGTGCCATCTGCGTGCGATCGAAGCGTCGTGCAATCCATTCCGGACATCTGAAATTGGCAACAAAAATACATGGAAAGAAAAACAAAATACAGATAGAGGGCCCCCTCCCCTTTTTCCCTCCTTTTCCCACCCCGGAGCGACAGCCCCAATACGTTAGGGCACGACGCCCGCCCCGCCACCCCTCGCGAGCCACTTGCAAGCTGATGGGGGAGATGAGGCGGTGGGGCGCTAGTAGGACCCCGACCAATTTCGCACACTGTCCCTGGCGATATGTGCTTCCGCACTCTGGGCGGGGGAGGGGGAGGGGCGGACGTCAAACTTTGTCCGATGGGTCGAACCGTTATAATTTCTGCAGCGGACGCCCGCCCCCGCTGGAGTGTGCGCGCCCCCACCACAAGCAGGGTGCGAGCCCCACCCCCTCCTCTTCCCCCCTGGCATGGCTGCCAGTGCTGTGACGGGCATACACAATGCCTCTGGCCCGGCTCGGGCTGGCCGCCCTCAAACTGATTCAATCAATCAATCAAGCGTGGTGAGCCAAGTGGCGCCCGACCCCCTATCCGACCCCCTTTCCTGCTATCTTTTGCACCCCCCCCCTCCTCGGCAATCAACCTCTACCCCACCCCCTGCCTTGCGAACACCCTGCGCCACCCTCTCACACCCTGGCACCAACCTTAATATCCTCTTTCTAATTTGTGCGCACCTGACCTAAATTGATTCTCAGCCCCTCCCCCCCTTTTCCCTTGCCTCACCCACTCCAATATCACAGTAATTTCATTCTTCGAGTGCCTGCCGAGGAGTGGGAGTTGCCGTTAGGGGCTCTTGAATAGAGCAAAGCGTTCCTCGGGGGGGTTGGTTCAAGCCACTTATCATTTTGACCACAGCTTTCAGTGCTGCAAAGGCGTCCCGCACCCCACCCCTATTCATGTTTGGTAATTTGCTGAAGATGGGTGATTTATTTCGCTCCGAGATAAATTAAAGTAGTTATTCGTATACTATGCTCGAACAATAATTATTATTGATAGAGATGACTCATAGCTGGTCCTCAAAAAATACGGCAGAGAATCAAATATAAATATACAGGGTGGTCCATAGACCCCTTCCTTTATTTTGCTTATACTGTACCGGATGCAGGCGTGCGGCCGGGTTGCATACTCGCACGGGGCCATAAGGCGCCGTGGGGAGCGACGGTAGGCAAGCCCGTCCGCAAGCCTGCATGCGGTACAGTATAAGCAAAATAAAGGAAGGGGTCTGTGGACCACCCTGTATAGATAGTTCCCATACATTTGTGCATGAGTTTCTGATGGTTTATTTTTTCCTTTTCTTGCTGCAGGCGAAGGTGCTGACTACCTCAACCTGGCCCTCAAGGACGGAGGGGTGATACTGTCCATGAACCTGAGCAACGGCCGCGTCGAGCTCAGCGTCAAGCCCAACCGCGTGCGCTTCGACGACAACGCCTGGCACACCGTGGTGGTGCACCGGCGGGTGCAGGTGGTGAGTATCCCCATGAGGACCGGAGGACCCCGAGCAGCCCGTCAGCATTCCCCTCACGGCCTCCCCGGGCTGGGCCGGGCTGGGCCGGGCTGGGCCGGGCTGGGCCCCACAGCTAATCACAGGGCTCATGTCCTCTGGCGGCCAGGCCCAGGGCCAGGCTCCAGGCCCTGCAATATCCTGACCGAGCCTCGTCCTGCAGGAGTGCCAGGCCCTGCCCCCGCACCGCCGCCCACTTTTGCTGGTGCCTGCTTCCGCTCCGACTTCCTGCCACCCTCTCCGCCCCCCTTGTTGCCGCCTCTCTTGGTCCAGGCGACTCCTATCGGGGCAATGTTTGCTACCTCCCATCGCCAAACCCACGAAATCGTACCGCATGGACACAAAAGAATGGTGAAGCCAGTCCAGCTGCAAAAGACACATAAGTGCGGCGCAGGCCGTGTGGCTGGCAGCGGTTTGGTGCAGAGGTAAGGTGGAAACATCGTAAACGTGCCTCCCTGTTAACTGCGCCCAATCGCTTCCTTTGAAACTTTGCCACCCGCCACCTCGCCACCCTGCCTCGCCACCCACCCCGCCTCTGCCCAACCCTCCTCGCTCCCCCAAACGGCGCGCACCAACGCTCTGGCTCGAAAACCCCTTCCACTGCTTTGCTTCAATTTAGTGGCTGTTGTCAAGGCGCTGTGGACCAAGTAGAAGCGGAGTCTGCGGCGGCGCGCGTGGTGGTGGTGGTGGGG
>NW_026267145.1:1103556-1107046 GCF_000697945.3 Frankliniella occidentalis | reverse complement strand
CCCTGGAGCAAATAATGGCTCGGTTCAGATCGGTCCCCCCCCCCTTACCCTCTTCCCCGGCCCAGCTGGGTGGTCCAGTGTACGGAGGACGGAGGTCACAGTGCAAACTCCGCTGAGTAAATAGCGGACCCATCTAGTAGCAGCAGCAGCTGCTACCGTGTCGTCGCTCCAGTCGATCACATCTCTTTCCTCCACGTGCCGAGTGAGTGGCAAAAACAAGCTGGTGAACTTTTATCCCGATACGGCAACGTCCTCCATGAAAATTAGAAAATTAGAGTCCATGTTGTCGCACTGTAATCTTATTGGCGTCAATAGTTTCCACCAATAATTTTGCATTCAAAGTCGCCAAATGCCAAAAAGACGGGGGATGTTGTTCAAAGAAGAAGAACGCCGATATTTAGTATTCTTCAGAGGACGCCAATAATTCAACGTTAAAAGACGCCAACTAGTTAACAGTGCGTTATTTGTAAAAGAAATGTGTTCGCCCAAACACCAACGCACGGACGCAGCGCGTTTTATTTACCCTACACGTCCACCCACACATTTTTCCCATTACAAGATATACTACGCGGAGAGGAGCACTATACCGCGTCGAGGACTTCATTCGCATTGCTCGAAACGGAGAGCGAGAGTGAGGGCAGTCCGCTCCACCGTGGCGGAGGCTGTGGCGGCTGTGGTCGTGGGCGAGGCCCGCCGGCCGCAGTCCCGAAGACGAGTGGTCGGGCGGGTCAGGCCGTGAGCGCTGCGGCCAGAGACCTCGCCAGAGACCCCCCGTCCCGGTAGGCAGCGCGCCGCGCGGACCGGCCGCAGGGCTGCCTACCCCGCCATCCGCAGGCGCTCTGGGCCGGCACGTCTGGGTCGTAGACCCGACCTGCGGGCGCCGCGTGCCCTCTCGGACACGACCCCCCCCCCCCCTTCCCTCAACCTCCACCTCCTCTCTCTTGTTTTTACAGAGTTTCTCTTTCATTGCGTGACCGCGCGGCACGGCGAGTCTGACCCTAATTTTAGTTGGGAACCGTGGCAATGAATAACTGATGGTATTCTCCCACGCGACATATATGCATGAGCCTGTGTGTGTGTGCGCGCGTGCATGTGTGTGTGTGTGTGTGTGTGTGTGTGTGTGTGTGTGTTACATGGTCGTCCTTCTCCTGACGAATGGACCGCGCAACTTGTCAGCCTCCGGCGCTACCCCTCCGCGGCACGTAGCTCCCTGGCCAGGGCTGGCGTCCGTCCGAACGACGGACAGCAAGGGCACGTCCGTCCAAAGAGGGAGCATATCTCTCTCTCTCTCTCGCTCGCTCGCTCTCCCTCTCCCTCTCCCTCTCCCTCTCTCTCTCCACCCCCCTCCCCCCAAATCCCTCCCTGCCGCGCCGCGTCGGGCATCATGTCTGCATAGGGCAACGCTATGAATTTTTCATGCCTGGTTCTCATGCGCCCCCTTCACGCCTCCTCCCCTCTCCCCTCCCGCTTCCTCTCTCCCTCTCTCTCTACCCCTTCCTTCCTCGCTCCTCCTCTCCCTCTCTCTCTCTCTCTGCCGAACACACACAGACGCACAACTGGACACTGCTCTTTCTCTCAGGTCGGCCATCCTAGCTGACCTCCTCTACCTAGAACGCCATCAGTCACCGACCTGCCTCGAGGCCCCAACCCCTGCCCTATACATCACCCCCTCGGAATCCTTAATTCACAATATCGCCACAATACCGTGCCGTGAGGTCTTTTCCACGGGGCTTCTACAGAAAACTCAATTCACCTCCTATTTTATCCACTTGTTATTCATCTTCTACAAAGTACTGTTTGAATAAATGGTATTTTATTTAAAAACTAAATGGAAAAATAAAATGTATGACTGTTGAAAAATTATTCTGCAGTCCACATGCTTGCGTACACGCCACACAACGGAATCTTTTTGCTCTCGAGAAGTAAACATAATTAAGAAAGTTTACCCTCTTTTTTCCTGGGGGGGCTTTGCTACCAGACAGACAGTGCGCCACAACTTTGGCGATGGCGGCGGCAGAAGGGATTCCGTTTGTGAGGTCTGAGTGACGGTCCTGACGGGGCATTATAAGTTGCAAAACAGGACGGGCCGCGCGTGGCGTGGGCTGGCGGGGCGGCGCCGGGCGGCGCGTTCCCACGCAGAGCAGAAGACAATATCGTGGTGACACCTCCCTCCAACCCCTTCCCTTCGCCAGGGCAGCTCTCTGTCCAACCACTTTTCTTGCTCGTGCCCCCCTCCCCTCCTTCCGACTCTTCCCGTCTGACTATAACCTCGTCGTTCGCCTCCCATGCAGCTTTGTCGCAATTGTTTTAGCTCCACCAAGTGGGTACGCCACGCAGCGTCAGGGCTGAGCCAGTCGGGATGGGATTATTAACTTCCTCATCGCGTTTCAGAGCGACCCCGCAGAATCGGGCCGAAATTTCCCTCTCCCCTCCCCCCCTCGCCTTTCCCTTCAAACCCACGCCAAAGTCCCGTGGCTAACAGGGCGGTGAAAGGGCGCGGCGGGGTCGGGTTTTGTGAATAACAAGCCGTAACAATAAACCATGCAGCAGTATGCGGGCGGGGAGCACTCACAAAACATGCAATTGCATAAAAATTAAGTACGATGGAGGAACCCAAGGACCCCGCACATATGCGATAGTAGGTGTTTTTGTGTGTGTTTTTTATTAACATTGCACTAGAGGTCCTACTTCACTCCCTGTGGTCAAAGTGACAAGAACTTTTTCTGATGGATTCTTAAGTAATATTCGCGAGTGTTTTCTCTCACCTGAATTACTACACATCCATAATTATACCTGACCTTTTGTGTTGCAGATATCGACGGTGACGACGTTCTGCCACGTGACGATGAACGTGGACGGTGTGTACACGGACCGCTCACACACGGCGGGCTCCGTCACCATCCTGGCCTCGTCCAGGGTGTTCGTGGGCGGCAGCGACGACACGGCCGCTCTGCCGGGCTCGCGCCAGGACAGCAACTTTGTGGGCTGCCTAAGAAAGGTGAACAAAAGTATCCTCATTTAGTGGACGGGAAGCAAGCGGATTTTTGAGGTTGTTTCTGAACGCTCTCCTATGCGCTCTTCCCCACAGGTGGAGTTCTCGGCGGACTCGATGAGGCTGAGCCTGATCGAGATGGCGCGCACGGGGCAGAAGCTCATCTCCGTGGTGGGCCGCCTCGACTTCCAGTGCCAGGAGGTGGGCGCCGGCGAACCAGTCACCTTCACCACGCCCGAGTCCTTCTTGGTGAGTGGACGCTTTTAATCAATGCCAAAACTGACTCTTTTGGTTCACCATAACCACCTGTTTGACTCGGACTACCAAGACCAAGTAGCCAACGATAACCCCCTTACTCTTACGGGACTTAAAGCCAAAGAACAGGAAGTTGTTCTAGCTTCAGGCTGTAGCTCGCAGTCGCAGCCCACTGTCCCCTCACCTTGTTCTCCCCCATCTCATGTGCCATGCGACCCTCGTGGGGTTTGGGGTTTGGGGTAG
>NW_026267145.1:1102477-1103446 GCF_000697945.3 Frankliniella occidentalis | reverse complement strand
CGCTCAAGCGTAGCAAAACACTTTGAATCGCATAAGGTTAGTCAGAGCAGGCCGACCACGGGCGCGAGCTCACAGGGCTCTGCCGAGGATGCGAAGGAGACGTGGCGCGGCGGGCGAGCGGGGCGGAGAGGGAGGGGGGCGATGTTTGGTGTGTTGGAACACCCCCCCTGAGGTTGCAGGTTTGGAAAGAACGCGAAAGATGCGTGGGAGGGAGGGTATAGTAGGCCGTGGGTGCGGCATGGGGGAGGGAGGCGGACGAGAAGCGGTGCTCGCTCAACTTGCGTTTGAGCAAACCGTTTTACCTGCGCGTACTATTTGGCAGGCACAATATGTCAGTTCGATGCGTTCTTGTTTGATATCTGTCACTAGAACACTGGCTCTGTTTTTCCCCTCAGATGTTGCCGAATTGGGACGCGCCACGGTCCGGTTCGCTTTCGCTGAAGCTGCGGACCAACGAACCAAACGGACTCGTCATCTATAGCCACGGTGCCAACTCCAGCCACGTGAGTAAAACGGTTCACTTTTTATTTATTTCACACCGTCAAAATTTAATCTACCTTGAACAGTTGAAAACATGTTAATTATAAACACTATGAAAACTGTACAATGTTATTATGAATTGAGGGACGAAAGAATGACACTGAAAGTACAGTTTTAAAGTACATGTCTGAAATAAAGATCATCCAGAAAGTTCGTCCGTCATTTGGCGTTACTAACCGGGTCAAGTTCAGGATATGCAAGCTCTCATAGCGCCTGATAGGTAGGCCACATCTTGCCTCAGTGCATGTGTGTACTGCGGGCCGGCCTACCCCATGTTTCGCAGGCGCCAGGCTCCCATACTACTTGTTCCGGATGAAGCGAATAGAAAAAGGAACGTTCTTTCTGGACGATAACTTTAATACGTTCCCACCCATGGGAGGTCCCTCTTCATGCTATTGTGACCATATGTGCGCTCATATGGGACTTGAC
>NW_026267145.1:1095467-1096927 GCF_000697945.3 Frankliniella occidentalis | reverse complement strand
ACGAGCTCGGACCAGACGGCCGACCGCCTCGACCTGGTGCTGAGCGGCGGCCGGGTGCGCGCCACCGTGCGCCTCGGCGACCGCGAGAAGGTGAGTGCACCTTCCGTCATCTACATACGATGTCGCATTACAGTCATTGTCCCTAAATTCGGACGGTTTTTGAGGAAAAACGCCTGTGACATCTAGAATTTTTGAAATATGAAAAATCGCTGGGGATTCTACAATCCTCACGTCGAGACGCACCTACCACTCTCCGAAAATATTTTTTCGCGCTAACGGTATAGGGGTGAGGGCTGTTTGAATCGTGTCCGTATTTAGGAACCAATGCGTCCTAAATTCGGACAGCTTTGAAAAATTATGAAAAGTGAAATTTGTTTGGGGGGTGTAGAAACTTTATGAAAAAATTTGACCGTACCCTACCGTCCAAATTTTCTTATCTGGTAAAGTTTAGTCGCTAGAACTGCTTAAAGATCGCTTTTAACGTGCCCTAAATTCGGACAGTTGTCACTTTTGCATGTAAAAGCCTATGTCCGAATTTAGGGCGCATTGCAAAAACGCTTCCCAAAACTAAACTGTGCGACGAAAAATCAAAAACTTGGTGTCATATTGTAGATAAAAGTACCAAATTTCACATATGTTGTGGTCAGAATAACCCGGGCTTACACTGTTCGGAGCCCCAAATTCTTGCAAGACACATTTAAAAACGCCTGTTTTAGGGGGCTAAAAATACAAATTTCAGGAATTTCTGGAGGGAGCAATATCACTCCCACATTAATTTTTTTGGCAGAAATGGAAACTTGGTGGTCTTACCTTCCCATCAAACCCACAGAAGTTAAATTTTGTCAACACATTATGGATTTGGAGGCGACAATAGTGAAATACGGCACAATGTCCGAATTTAGGGCGCAAGTCCGAATTTAGGAACAATGACTGTACTCTTCCCTCTCTAACCACCCTGCCTCCCGCAGGCGCTCGTGTCCGGCGAGGGCCTCAACGACGACCAGTGGCACACGGTGCGCTTCTCCAGGCGCGGCGAGAACTTCCGGCTGCAGGTGGACGAGGAGACGCCCAGTTTAGGTAAGCAGCCCAACGACGTCCCGCGGGCCGGAGGGGTCGCGGGGTCGCTGCCTCGTGGTGGCGAGCCTCCTGGAGCTGGGCTGGGCTGGCGGGGCTGCTCCTCCGCCGGGCGAGCATTACCATCATTTACCCCGCCCCCACCCGCCCGCAGTATCTGGGAGGGTGCGGGGGAGAAAAGCCTCGCCTCGGCGATTGTGATGGCGGCGTGGCGTGGCTTGGCGCGGCGGGGTGGTGACGGTGTGAACGACGCGCTCGCGGGGCGGCGAGGGGCCGCCTCTAGGGCCGCCGGGCCCGCTCGCCAGCGAGTTATGGCGAGAGGCGGAGGGGAGGGTTTGCGGAATGAGACTGACGTCCGAGTAACGGTTGCTGCCATAAAGGCGCCG
>NW_026267145.1:1093277-1095417 GCF_000697945.3 Frankliniella occidentalis | reverse complement strand
CAATATTGACTGCAGTTTTTCTTAGATTGGAATGTCGTTGTTTTAAAGATCGATCTACGAACAGGCGGTTGTTCCAGTATCACGCCGCGTGTGCCGTCAGTAAACGCGTGTCGGCCGCCCCCCGTTGACCTTTTCTTATTGTCCTCGGCCCTCGCCGCGACAAGTCAGTACAGCCGCGAGTGAACCCCGGCCCCTGCTCGCGCCCCCTCCAAGGGCGCTGCTGCCTTCCATGCCTGATTTCCCTCTCCCTCCCCATCCACGCCGCTGGAGCCGCGCGCGCCGCGCCCTTCAGCGCGCGGCACTTGAACCGCGCGCGACCCTGTGACCCGTCGCGGGGGGCGGCGGCGAGTGTCCGTGTCCGGCCTGGCCCGAGGCCCGAGGCCCGAGGCCGACCAGGGCGTGCACCGCATCCCCGATCAGATGGAATAACTCTTTCGGGCGCCGCTCAGCTCTCCTCAGCTGACTGGCCGGCGGCGGCTCGGCTCATCCGCACGCCTGCGCCCGCCCGGCCCGGCCCGGCCCGCCATGCCGCTGTGCGAGACGGGCGCGCGGGGAGTCATTCCAGTTGAGAGGCACCCCCCCCCCTTTCCTCCCTCGGTCTCCTTTCCCTCGGCGGGGCTCTCAATGTCATGCAGAAGGTGAAGCGCCTCAGCCCCTTGGCAGTCGTGCCTCGCGTAAGGCATGCAAGCGGGCGGGTCGGGCCGGGTCGGGCCGGGTCGGGCCGGGGGTCGGACCCTCGAGCACAGCCTGCCCCCACGGCTCGCCCCCTGACACACGACCCAAGGCCCTTCTCCGCCAGCTTTGACAGAGTGCTATAGTTGCCCTTCACACTAACTGGATTTGTATCCTTTATTTATACGAAGTGAAAAAATCAATCTTTTCCATCGATTTCTGGGTTGATTTAGACACTTTTTTCACAGTCCCTTGTGGTCTGTCTCTACCCGAAGGTGAAAGTTTCCCGTTTTGATAAATATTTCCGGTTCTCGTTATCCAGTTGTGATAAAGGTTGCCAATCGGCGTTGATAGAGATCTGTCTTGCTATATTATATTTTGGGAGGCTGTGGGAAGGCTTTCTGTCCGTTTCCCGTCCTACGTTCCGTACCAAGCCCGGTGGCAGTCTCCTGTCATCGCTCTGCCGGAGTTTTTCATTGCATGTATATGTACGAAATCGTACAATTTTGCGCCCAAATTTGTGCAGATTGTAACGTAGAGTTTCACTAAGCACAAACATTTGTAAAGAAATCTTGCAAATACAGAAAGCGCGTTCGTCCTTTATGCCCGTTAAGGCCTTCTTTATTTTCGAATTTTGATTTTATACAGTTTAACTGCAGGTTATACGGGGGTATCCCACCATAGGCTCAGTACTTTTCTTCTGCTTTTACCTATCGCCGAGCCTATCGCCGTATACAGTACCACATGCAGATTTGCGGGCGGTCTTGCACCGAGAGAAGCTATTAGTCCGTATGACTAAATTCGTGTTGAAGGAAACAAAATTTACTCCCTAAATCCAATGAAACGTTTAATCGTTTAATCAAGCTTTTACAATTAAATGTGATCAGCCCAACCAAAAATATTGTCAGACTGATTACTTTATATCAACCTGACTAAATTATCCAATCAACACGATTAAAATTTGGTCGACGGAAACAAAATTTCGTTGGTTTTCTCAACACTAAATTTCGTTGAGTTGAACAATCAGTTTTCTGAGTGTGCCTCGAGGCTTGCCTGCCCACCCTCGCTCGGCGTGACGCTTTATGGTGCCGAGCGAGTAGACAACCCATCCACACGCCGTAGCGCGGATGCAGTGTAACCCCAAAATAGTGAACACGCTGTATTCTAAGGAAGAAGAGCGAAGGAAGCGTTTTGTGACGTGGGCGGGCGCGCTCGTTCACCTCACGCCCTTCCACTTATTACATACACCAAAAACTAACCCGGTCGGTACATCTGCCTCATTAAAAAGGAGACGGACCAACAAAAAGTCAGGTTCGCCCTCTCTTTCGCTCAAGCGTAGCAAAACACTTTGAATCGCGCAAGGTTAGTCAGAGCGGGCCGACCACGGGCGCGAGCTCACAGGGCTCTGCCGAGGATGCGAAGGAGACGTGGCGCGGCGGGCGAGCGGGGCGGAGAGGGAGGGGGGCGA
>NW_026267145.1:1082551-1087582 GCF_000697945.3 Frankliniella occidentalis | reverse complement strand
CCCCTCCCCCCCCGCTATCGCTATATACCGTCACAACGGAGTGAGCGAGGGAGCTGGTGGTGAATGGGAGGGGGAGAGGGTCTGCAGTGCCACGCAGCGACACCCCTAAATACTGCCCCGAGTCTCCTTCTCGTTTTTCAATGCTCATCAGAGTAGGGTATTTCACCACGAATCTCAATAAAATTTTGGGGTTGGGGGGGAGTGGCGTTTTTTGTTGTTGTTTTTTCTCCTTTAACTGTTACATATCTCGAGATAACATTATTTTCCCTCCCGCCGACACTCCAGGCTCCACCGCGTTCGTCCGCAACGGCATCCTGGAGTGGCGCACGCTGCACATCGGCGGCTGGCTGCACCCGGAGGAGGAGATGCAGATGACATCGACCGTGGCAAACTTTGCGGGGTCGATGCAGCAGTTTACCTTCAACGGCATGCAGTACCTGGAGCTGGCGCGGGCGCAGGTGTCTAGCGCGCGCGGCGGCGGCCCCGGGTCCCCCACCGCGGGCACGCCGACGGCGGCGTCTGGCGCGGCGCACATCACCGTGACGGCCACCATCGGCAAGCGCGACAGCCAGCTGGTCCACCACCCCGTGCACTTCAAGTCCAAGCACACGTTCGTCGGGCTGCCTACTCTGAAGGCGTATTCCGTAACCAACATCTACTTCCAGGTGAGAGTCAAAAGCCCCGTAAGCGCCGTTCGTGGGCAAACAAACTACGCAAAGGCTCCAACCATCTTCTAACATTTCACCTCCTTACAGTTTAAGACGCGGCAGGCGAGCGGCATTCTCCTGTACAACGGCGGCCGCGACCACGACTTCCTCGCCGTGGAGCTCATCTCCGGACACGTTCACTTCATCTTCGACCTGGGCGACGGGCCGGTGCGCCTGCACGACAACGCTCACTCGGCGCTCAACGACAACCGCTGGCACTCGGTGACCATCAGCAGGCCCGGCCCTCACGAGCACACCCTGCTCGTCGACGACGGCTTCAGCAGCGTCACCAGCAAGGGCAAGAACGAGAACCTGGACCTTGACGGCCTCCTCTATGTCGGTGAGTTCATTTGCACCAGCGACCTGATCGAGATGGTTTGTGACTTTTCTTTGGAGGATGTTATCTGACGTGTCCCAACCGTTTTCGCAGGTGGCCTGCCGGAAGAGATGTTTTCACGGCTGCCGCGTCAGGTGACGGCCCACCAGGGCTTCGAAGGGTGCCTCGCGAGCCTCGACCTCAACGGTGAGTCCCCCAACCTGGTGGCGGACGCGGCCATCCCGAGCCAGCAGGTGTCCGAGGGCTGCACGGGCCAGAGCACGCGCTGCAGCCAGAACGTGTGCGCCAACCGGGGCGTGTGCGTGCAGCAGTGGAACTCGTACGCGTGCGATTGTGACCTCACGTCGTACACCGGGCCGAGCTGCAGCGAGGGTGAGTTGCGCGTCGAGCTGACGCCCCGCCCAATGCCGACGGACACGTTCCCTGACGGCCGCCCTGTCCGCAGAGTCCCTGTCGTACGAGTTCGGCCCCGGCCGCGGCCTCATCACGTACGCCTTCCCGGAGGAGCGCCGCCCCGAGATGAAGAGCGACGTGATCGCCCTGGGCTTCATCACCACCAAGGAGGACGCCATCCTCCTGCGGGTCGACTCGGCGACGAGCCAGGACTACATGGAGCTGGAGATCGTAAGTGATGCCCACGACGCTGGGCCAGTCAGTAAGTGTTGCACACACTAGCGCGAGCTGTTCACTCACGATGATGTTGTCTGGCCTCCGCAGGTGGAGGGCAACATGTTCATGGTGTACAACATGGGCACGAGCGACCACCCAATCGGCGACATCAGCGTGCGCGTCAACGACAACCAGTACCATGTGGTGCGCTTTACGCGGTCGGGAGCCAACTCGACCATCCAGATCGACGACTACAACGTGCAGACGCAGCACCCGCCCGGCCACCAGCTGTCCGTCTTCAACAGCCAGTCCAAGATTCAAGTGGGCGGCCGGTGGAGCGCCAACAAGAAGAAGGTGGAGAGGGCCTTCTCCGGGGTCATCTCTGGCCTCGTCTTTAACGGCATCCGCGTCCTGGATCTAGCTTCCTCGAAGGACCGTCGGACCCTCGTCCGCGGCGAAGTCCTGGTAAGAGTTTGTCCCTGCCAAACACGACTGGCTAGCGGTGTGATGACACGATCCTCACGGCTGCTTCCTCCTCAGCCCCTGAAGTCGCTGGCGGGCCGCAAGCACGAGCCTCCGCAGCGCATGCAGCAGACCTCGCCGTCGGCCTCCACGGCGCAGGGCTCGGACGACCTCGTCTTTTCCGGCGCGGGCTCGGGCTGCAACGCGGACGACGAGGACGAATGCACGCCCGTCATCGACCCTGGTGGAAGTGAGTCCCCGTGCGCGAGCAGCGAGCGCGCCTCCCCCTCCAAGTCGACCGCTAATCCTGTCTGCTCCCCTTCCTGCAGGTGACGACCTCATCACCCCCGTGTTCGTGCCGCCGACGCGTTCGCCCGCGGGCGCGGGGCGCCCCGGTGCGGCCGGCGGCAAGGCCTCTCACCCGGCGGGCGGCGCGGCGGGCAAGCCCGCGTGCGACGACGAGGACTGCTTCGTGGGCTCGGGGTCCGGCGAGAACACGGTCACAGAGCCGGACAGCAACGTCTCCAGCACTGCAGGCAAGGGTAAGTACAGCAGCGGGAGTTGTCGCGCTGCGCCGCGGGTCTGACTGTTTCACGCCCATGACGTTGACGTCCAGGGTCGAGCACGCCGAGCAGCGCCATCGTCACGTCGGAGGCCGACCCTGGCACGACGTACGCTGGAGCTGGCACCTCGGAGGTGCCCTTCGTCGGCACGTTCACCCCGGGCTCTGCTGGGCCAGGACTCGGTCCCGGACAGGTGTTCACGACGACGGTGGGTGGGACCACCGGGCAGGCGGCTCCAGGATCCTCCGCGCAGGACTTCGGTGTGAGCAGCGTGGACACCCTTCCGCCAACGTCCACCATCTCAGGTGAGTAGTGCGGTGACCGCTCTGAGAGGTGGTGACTCTTGTCGACGGGTCCTGGATATAACTCATTTTGGGGTAATTTGCAGAAACGACGAGTACATCGGGCTCGACGCCGAGCTCGACGTCGACGCAGGGTACGACAAGAAGCACGACCACCTCAACCACCACGACCACAACTACCACCACGGAGTATCCCCGCCTCCCACCGACCATCATACCTCGACCCCCGCCCACCCCAAGGAAGCCGGGGCACGGCAGGGTACGTACCACTCTCGTCTCCCATCCTCTCCCTGTAACCTGCAACTCGCCTGCCGCCCGTGATCATACTTACGATCTCTCGTTGTCCCCAGGATCGCGACAACAACCGAATCACCTCCGAGGCGAGCGAGAACGCGGCCCTCATCATTGGCGTGATCGCCGGCTCTCTGATCGCCATCATCCTCATTGTGCTCATCATCCTGAAGGTGAAGAGCCGCGGTGACGGCGCGTACAAGGTGGACGAGAGCCTGGGGTACGCGGGCCCCGGGCACTCGCCGCACGCCGCGCTGCTCGCCGGCCAGCAGGCCTCGCCCCCGCCAGCCCCGCACGGCCTCCACCCGCACAACGGCAGCGCCAGGCAGCAGGTCCCCGGGCCAGGCCTGCAGGCCGGTCTGCAGGCCGGGCCCGTGTCCCAGCCGAGAAAGAAGCAAGGGGTCAAGGAGTGGTACGTCTAACGCGGCGTATGGGACTGTGCCTGTTTGTGCCTACGCGCTGCACTGGACTGTTCTCGGGGCACGCGGCATCGTGAGTGCTGAATGCTGCGCTGAATGCGCCATGAGTGTGCTCTGCGGCCTGCAGTTTGCTGGCCTATTAATTGTTGATATTGTTGTTGATTGTAAGTGTTTGTTGTGGTGTGTTTGTATCGTCAGTGCGTGCGCGTCCACTACATACCGCTCCATTTTATGAAAAAGAGATTTCTCATTTTGTACCTTATTCTTGTTTAATGAGAGTTTGTTGATTCCATCCTTTAGCCTGCCCGGCGCTATGCATACCCGAGGGAATGCCCATTACCTTCACCTTGTGACTTGGTTGTGTATATTTTGAGGACGTGGTCATGACCATACGTTGATTGCGGTTTGACTACCATATCGCTACGCCCCACACGCCCCGATTTATCAAGTATACCTAAACGAATCACTCATCATCTCATGGTTTTGTCCGTTTCGTTGCCGAGCAAACTAAGATCGAGGTGAAAGTTGTCTTTCTCTTCTTTTCAGCTAGACTCTATGACTGTGTACCATACGCCTTCGTTTATTTTAGACAAAAACAACCTGTTTTTGCTTCATTGAACTTGCTGCTTAGTAATTTGACCATGTCTATAGCAACCGTCCCATTAAAAAGCCTTGGCTGTCTGTTTGACCCTAAAATATTATGTATCTCTAAGAGCAGCTAAACTAAACTTTCCCTCTACACAAACTAAATTTCTTCTTACAGTTCTGTCTGAGTTTTATTCCTGTTCTCTATAATATTGTGTATGCCATGTTAAACATGAAATATTCAAATTATTGAAGCTGCTGAAACATCAGGCCAAGGCTCATTCCAACATCAAAATCGTCTTACTTATTTCTTTAGTTTTATTACACTATTTTTGATGTTTGGGTATGGTTCTGTTGAGTTATATTGTTTCATGTAAGGATGTAAGGTGTTGTGTACCCTGAGTCTGATGTAGCGGTTTGTGTGGATATAAGCATAATTGTATGAATGGTGTGTTCCTATACAACACATTGTGAAAATGAAATTTGTGTGAATGCTACTGATCATCAATGACTTCAAGGCTGTGATAAAATATTATTATTATTATTACTATTACTACTACTACTCTTGTAATAAGGGTTCATGCACTATAGGGACATTTCAAAACTTTTTGTGTATGAACATTTTGTCATTTAAGTTCTATATGAAGCGCTGATTGAGTGTGTTTTTTCTTTATGTAAGTAATATATACATATGCACTGCCTGTTGGAAATAGAGTAGTAAATGATTGCTTATACTTTTGTGGAAGGTCCAGGATG
>NW_026267145.1:1080150-1082501 GCF_000697945.3 Frankliniella occidentalis | reverse complement strand
AGAAAAAAATTTGAGGAACCAAAGAAATTTTTGGAGATATTTTGGTGACACATCCTTGAAATCTGAGGAGTTTTCCTCAAATAATGGGTTTTCCTCAAAGTTAATCCCTATCCATTCTGTAGGCATTATTTTAACAGCGTGAGCAGCCCAGTATAGTTCATTCGCTAAATGTAGACACACCGGCACGCAAAGGAAATCGAAACAATCGCTGGCCCTTCTTTGTCGCCCTCATAAACGGCCTGGTTACGCTCATTACGAGGGTCGATCCCTCGGCCTAGAGTTGCCGAAGACACCCGCGTCTGCTTCGCCCGCCTCCGCTCTTTCTATGAAAAGATGTTGGCAGGTCTAGCTAGGGGTCGGGCGGGGGCCGGGGACCGGGCTCCACGCATCGTAATGACGCTTACAATGGGGCCTTGGGTTTAGAGGGATGCCGGTGTGTCTACATTTAGCGAATGAACTATATCTCTCTCCTTCCTCCTCCATATCCCAACAACCCGCAACACCAATTTGTCATTTTACTTGCGGTACGTAACTGAAAACAAAAATCTCGTCCCTAATTGATGACAGGGGTCTCGCAGAGTTCATCCCAACATGCGTCGCGTACAAACAAACATCTCGCCAGGACCGGGCCCCTTTTCTTTCGCCAGCCCCTTTTTCTAAAAGTTTCAGTGCCGCCGCGATCAGTATTGATTGGACAGAAACATATTTCCGCACGCCGCTGTCCGCACCTTGCTCCCCCGCCCCGCCCCGCCCCGCAAGCTGCTCTAGTTTACTCCCTCACTAACGTCGAGTCGACACTGTTGTTCGGGCTCGTTACGCGCGGCCCGCCCGCCCGTCCCATTTATGGCCCGCCGGGACTTATGAGCGCCGGTCCACGAATTACGTGGCGGCCGTGACGCGCTTCAGGATGAGAGCGGCAGCCTCTGGCCGCCTCTGGCCGCCTCTGGCTCTGCCGGCCCTCTGCAATAATGGCATGGAGGGCCTGGCCTGCCTGGCCTGGCGGGTGCGCCTCGCCACGGCGCCGCGGAGCCCCACACAGCGCCGCCCTCTTGCCGTTAAATTGCTGCGGCTTAATGCCACCTGCCCACCTCCTCCCCCGCGCCCGCGGAACGGCGCCCCCCGCCCTCATACCTCCGGCTCTTTCTACGCAAACGCAAATTTGAAGTGAAGAACTCTAAGACTTGTAAAAATATTGTTGTTGTATTTAATTTTGTGTGTACTGTACCGGGTGATTCAGAGCACGCGCCGCCGTGTTGCGGGTTTGCCTATCCTCGACTCGGCGGGCGCACGGATGAGAGGTGAGGAGGGTAGGAGTGAGGAGGGGACCCCTCCGAGGTTCCTCCGAGTCGAGGATAGGCAAACCCGCAACACGGCAGCGCGTGCACTGAACCACCTGGTACTTACATTCTACACCTGCAGAGAAGGCGACCGAACACCACAAAGCTAGCTGCCTATGATCTGGACACGGCCCCTTGAAGTGACCGCCTTTCCTTTCCTTGTGTCTGCAGCCGGACCTGTTCGCGCTGGAGCTCGTCGACGGCCACCTGTTCCTGCACCTGGACCTGGGGTCCGGGCCGCTGCGGGTGAAGGCGCCCAGGAAGCGGCTGGCGGACGGCGCGTGGCACGAGCTCACCGTCAGCCGGTCGGGCCGCGAGGGCAGGATCACCATCGACGGCGCCTCGGCCGAGTTCAGCACGCCTGGTGAGTGTGGTCATGTTGTTTTCGAGGGTTCTTATTCAGAGTGCTCTGCTGCCCGAGGGGGGGGAGAGGGGGGTATGTTGTGTTGCGCGATGAGTGTCGCTGTAGTAATGGGAACACGTGTAGCCCCCTGGAGTGGGGTGGGAGACGCCGCCGCGAGCAATAGCATCGCGCATATAATGGAAATCGAGTTGTCGACCCCCTTTCGGACCGAACAGCGCCGCCCGCCCCCGTCTGCATTTACCACCCTATAATAAGTTGATAGCGGGTTCTGTTTCCCGGCGCGCCCGGCTCGTGTGCTTATTATTAGAAGTCGCGCAGTCGCGCAGCTTTTGCCGTGTTTTACAACCGCCGGGGGCGGCCGGGGGCAGCTGGGGCAGTCGCAGCCGCCCCTGCAGGGCGCGGCCGGGGCGCCCCGCCGCGTTCGTTATCGGTGCGCCCTGCAGGGGCGGGGCGGGGCCCGCGCCGCGCACACCAGCACACCTGACCTGCTTCCAGTTTGTGATTTGCGTGATTTGCCGCCGACTCCAGTGGAAATGAAGGCGCAGCACCTCGGCTCAGGGCGGGACGGGCCGCGGCCCGGGGAAGTTAATCCTGGGCCGTGTGCAATGCAAACTCAAAGGGGTCGTCGCGTCGGCGCGATAATAGGGGGG
>NW_026267145.1:1072908-1075360 GCF_000697945.3 Frankliniella occidentalis | reverse complement strand
AAGAATTGTATCAGGTGGGAAATTTTATGTAAATAATGACAAAGAAGATTGCTATAAACGTTGAATAAATAACTGTAATGAATTGTCAACTCTACTGGTTGACTTAAACAAAACCTTGCTTCTCGGTACTCTGCCAAAGGTGTCCCCACAATGAACGTCCCACGTGGCGACGTTGGTATCGCCTGCCACGCGCTGGGTAGGCTAACCCGCCAAGCAGCCGCGTGGAGCTGGCGGCCCATCCAGAGCGCACAAAGTGCGACGGCTTCGGGCAAAAACGAACTTTGACGCCCAATTTTTCTCCTCTCCCGTCACAACGGGGGACGTTCATTGCCGGATTGCGAGGGTACCTGAAAAGGTGCTGGTAGCTGCCACACCTAATCACAAATTAAATTGATGGCAATATACAACTATCGTGCTCGAAAGGAGTAATGGATAAAGAGAGGCCAATTTTAATAAATTAGCAAGAAAATATGTAATGAGCAATATTTGTGTTTGTCTTTGCAGTACCAGAATGGTATAGATGTGATATTTGATGTGTCGCACAAAAACCCACTTGCATACCAGATACATGAATATGTAATTCCATTAATCTTCTCATCAGTAGTTTAAATTTTAGTTAAGAGATATTGAGCAACAGACATAAGAATGAAATCAGTCACATAAGTAAGTGTGTCATACTTAAAAGCTTGTGAGGGCTTCGAAAACATATCCTTAGACTATTTACATTGTCATATTGAAAGAAGGTGCTATTTCTATAGAAAGGAAATAGCTCTTCCCCAGTAAATTTGTTCACTGAGCCAGTTTATGTACTAATTGTGTTTAAATAAACTTTCCTGGACATAACAACCTAAGTGTGCAGTTCAGCGATCATTACCTGCGATTCCTTTTTAAGTTAAACGCCAAATAACCCAATACGAAGTTAAACGTATATGCGGCATTGGGGGGGGGGGGGCTAATCACTCCTTCTTGTAGCTACAACCGAAGCGGCCATAGGCAGCTCCACACGAACCGACTCCAGACAAAAGACGAAGTCCGCACGGCGACGTAGCCGCTCCCGTTTAGTGCAACACTTGAGACTCGAAGGTCAGCGGTTCGAATCTCCGGCCTGAGCATTTCTTGTGCCGAGCGGAGGCCGAGCGGTTCGGATGAAGCTGCATGTGGTCGTGTCGATGGTAGCTACGACTGTGAAGCTACAAAAAGAGACGACGTCCCTGTTGTAGCGTCACCGTTGTAGCTACGACCGACACGGCCACAGACAGTCACCTTCAACCGAACCGACTGTAGAAATAAGTCCGGCATCATACTGCTCACGCCCCCTCCCCCAACCCAGACAAAAAATAAAATAAAAATGCGAGAGTACTTTCCTCATCCCACGGCAGGACGACTTCTGAGTTGAAGTGACAAACAGGGACGTTCCCCTTCATGCAGAACCCGTTCTTTGGCTTCTGCTTACAACCCTGAGCCTGAGGGCTTCGCATTTCATTTTACCCGAAAAGAGATCTTCTCTTGTGTGGTCGTATTAAGCTGACTCCGGACGATGAATATCCGACCACAATACTGTCCCTACAAATAGGGACGTCGTTGCTCTTACATTCGTTCTGCAAATGACAGGAGCTCAGCGCCTGCGAGACTCGGGGTAGGCCACCCCGCAGCACACGCTTGCTCTTCAGGCATGATTTTGCCTACCCATCAGGCGCTATAAGAGCTTGCATCGGCTGAACTTGGCAGGCTCGTGACGGCTATAATCACTTTCCAATCACAGTCCAAACACATATTTTCTGCATAAAATGGACCATATTTTCGCCCAAACTCCACAGAAAAGAACTTTCTAATACGAAATTCAGAAAATTTGTTCCAATCACCAACGAGACCTCCAACCAGTGTACGCTCATTTACTGAGGTACCCTCGGTCGCCCCCCCCCCCTCGCAAACGCCCGTGCTGCCCGCGCTTTGAAAAGTCGGACCGTACAAGGGAACTCATCTAAGTGTTAAGCTGGTCTCAGTATACCCAGAATGCTTCTCCTCTTGTCCTTTGTCACATTCTTTCGGGCAGAGGGAGACGCACGAGCCTCATCGCCATGCGGAATCACATGAACGTCGGTGGCTCTGTAAACAGCGCTATGGTGGCGATATCTCTCCGGAGATGGTGATTAGCGATATAACTTCACGCACCTGGAAAAATGAATCCTGGGCTGCATATTCGAAACTGCGGCCACTCACGTTATGAGAGGCCACTTAGTTCGGGGAGGGGTGGATGATACGCAAGCACACGTCCGGTCCTGAAATCGATTACGGTCCCAAATCACCCTCCTATCCTATTGCACCCCTCCAGCGGGGCGCTTTTGAACTTCCCGGTGCGCGGGGAATGCTCCCGTTTCCCGTCAGCGCCTTCTATCCATGCCCGCCAACATCTTGAGAGCGGCTGAAATTTTTACACCGAGCCCCCCCCCTC
>NW_026267145.1:1059360-1072858 GCF_000697945.3 Frankliniella occidentalis | reverse complement strand
CCCCCCTTTCCGTGCCCCCTCCCCTCTCTGAGTCGCTGTCGTCGTGTGGTCTATCAGGTAGGTACACAGGTACACAGCTGGATATTTATTTTGCTAGATTTCAATTTGTGACCGTTAACAAGCAGTCGATCTAGGTTCGCATGACGGAGGAACATTCCATGCTATCCCATACAGTATGACTTTCTTGCCTTATTTGTTTTGTAAGTAAATGTGACCTTTCAAAATGTTGTTCCTTGTTTTGTTTACAACAGGTAGAAATGCCATATTAACCTTTTATTATGATACATTTCTGAAAATCAAACAACTTTTATGGCTCATTACAAAATTTCACGCTTTTTCTTTTATAAATTTGCCAGGCCCCCTCTTCGTTCCTGGAAATATAATCTTATTCGCGACTGTGTATTGAAATGTCATTGACATTCTTTGATGTTTCTTTGATCACATTAAGCTAGATAGCTGTTCTTGTATAAGTTATTTCATTGCTTGTCATCAGTGATTTTGTTACCTTAACTGTTTTTTATTCGCTTTTGTTTCTGACTAATTATGGGTTATGTTGAGGTTAAAATAGTTATTTGTTTTTCTTGAAAGATAATCGAGTCAACACTATATACCTTCAAGCACAAATTTAGTTTGAGCAGGTTTGAGTTTAGATTTTGTAATCCTAGACTTTACTTTCATCATGAGTCCATCTTTATGTATTTAACTATGGAAATGTTGTGATGCATCATAATTTTCATGTTTTGAGTATCAATGTTCAAAGTTTTGCTGTGTGAAAATCTAATGATCAAGTTTTCTGACCTCTCTGAATTTTATTGGTGCCTGATGCAATTATTTTAAATATGTTTTATGTCCTGATAGATTTTATTGTCGTCTTGCCACTCCCCAAAAGTGACTTTAATATTTGTTTCAAATTTAAGCAGCTTCTTTATCTCCATTGACATTTACATACCTGCATGCGCTCTCTAAATTTTTTACTTGTTTCTTTCTTCGTTGCAGGTGCATGTTGGTCCGTTGTGCTAACTTAGAATCATGCATTTTTATCAGCATGGTATCTGTTTAAATTCATTAATTTCCTACTGAGCTATGTACAATCCCCATGTGTCATATTGCCTGTGTGAGTCCATAAAATATTTATTTCTTTGTTTGGGTGAAAGATTTTTCTTGTATTCGTTAGAAAGAAGTACTTGCATGTTATATAATAAATTTGGATGACATGTGGAATGTGAAGGTTCCCCCATTGAATATAATGTCAATACATGCGGTTGGGTGATGCCCCGTTGTGTTTCTTCTTCTTCGTAAGTAGCTTATTGGGTGCATATCTCTGGACACAACCTGCAAAGATATGTTGTGTCTGATGGAAACTTGCGTAGAGGCTCGTGACTCAAAGAAAATAAACAATCCACATTTTAGGCGAAGCGTATTTTCTTTAAAATGTAAATGCACTTACAAACGCGTAGAAACTAAATAATCAGATTCATCTTTTTATGCTGCTTGAGTAATAGCAATGCAAGACTGCAGGTTTATTAAATGGAAATTTCATGGCATTTTCAGTAATCTGCACCCTACCCCTGATTCGCTAAGAAGAAGACACACAACCTCACACCGCCCAACCGCATTAATTGCCATCATTTTCATGGGGGAACCTCCGCACATGGGCACATCTGCCCGTTTTTGATGAATTTATCAGATTTTTTCATTTTTTCCAGAGAGCTTTTTGTGTTTAAAAAGATTTTTCCTCTAATTTTGAAATTTTTATTTATTTTTAGCTTGATTTTGGCAAAGAAAGTCATGACAAAGAAACTTGAATTTGATTGGCACATCAAAGTGCCTGATGTACTCATCAATGGCTGTGAGTTTGATAAATGGACGGAAGAAGAAGGCTTGGAACAAAACTGCCTCTTCAAAGTTGATGAATATGGTTTTTTTATCTACTGGAAAAAAGAAGGAAGGGTATGTTATTTTGTCCATCTTTGAATTGCTGTAAATATTTTAAAGCTTTACTACAACTAATGCTCTGTTTTAGGATGGCGATGTCCTGGAATTGTGTCAAGTGAGCGATATTCGAAAGGGAGGGATTTCAAAGGTATCAGTATCAATCTTCTATCATTTTCGTTTACAGTGTATGCTGTGGTATTAAATTTGATTTAGATCTCTGCACTTGGACTGGTTGCAATCTCTTTAAAATTTGGTCACTACCTGGAGTATTGTACATGTTACTTAGTGAGCCTTCTGACATAATTATCTGATGAAAGGGTCTAATAATCACTACTAGCTAGAGTATAGAAAAGCATTGGTCATTTGTGTCCCCTTCTACCATTTGGTATACGATTACAGGTAGCTAACTGTCTACATGTATATGGTTGGTCTGACGTGAGTGTTTGTGCAACAAGGTTCCCATGCACATGCACAAATGTCCATTGTATTGACACAGAGACCAAGCCCTTTCATAACTTGTGATATGTCCTACTCCTTGTTGCATGATCTCTTCACTATTTATGTAGTTGAATGGAAGTTTTCACATCTAGGAAGAAAAGAGACGGCAGCCAAATGTGGCTAAGGCCTCTCAGCAACATAGATTAGAACCCTCTTAGGTAGTACTTTTAATAATATTAGAGTAGCTTTAAAACATCAGTTTACAACCTACCAAGTGCTGCTGGGCAATCTGTGAATGTCACCTTTAGTGAAATGTTAGTGGTTTCTTTTGTATCAGTAGGGAAATACTTTGTAATTACATATTCTAGCTAATGCATGTTCACAACTGTTTTAGGACTCAAAGCTCTACACTCAGATGCAAGCCAATTATGGAGACAGTACTTTTGAAGATAGAGTTCTTACAATTTGTAGTGGGAGAGACTATGTCAACATTAACTATCACCATGTGGTGTGTCCAGATAGTAAAATAGCTGAGGTGAGTAGTATTCATTTTCACTTTTGTTTTGTTATACATCATTTAATATTTAGTGGAACTAAATACTAAGTGAAAAACACGAGACTGTAACTATAATTGTCATCTTTTAAGTTTTCTTAATGGGCTATGCTATATAAGAGCGGAAAATTGGCAGCAGTTGTTAAGGGAAAAGACTCAGTGACACTGTTAAAGTAAGGGACCTCAATCATGTGAGCTATCCAAACTACAGTATTTGTAAGTAATGAGTAAGCCATTTTTAGGTTGAAACTTGTATACCGTAATTAAAACCATACAGGACATCATAGTCTATCTGTCTTCATAGTTCATTGTGGTCTAGGAGGCACAACTCACTACATGTACATCATTTTTATCAGCGAGTTCTAAGATTTATTTATGTGACAAGTGTCACTTTGTTTAATTACATGAAATTCCAGGACTGGCTAAAAGGTATCCGGCTCATAACACACAATGTTAAAGCAAATAATGTTTGCCCTATGACATGTCTCAAGAAACAGTAAGTGGACAGTAGTGAAGTTCAAATTTTCTTGCTTGCTTCATTTTGGCTACATAAATTATTCCTTTCGGAATATTGCCTGCCAAAAATCTGGGTTTACTCTCTGTGACATAACACATGTGCTCTGCATGAAATTGTATAATTTTCTATTTTGCGTAAAACTCAAAACTTATTCTTTTTTTCACTTACTGTTGTTCTTATTTTAATGTCTATTCTAAGTACTTCTGTTTTTCTCACTACCTACACCCATATTCTTATGTTTGTATGCAAGATACTTTCCACCAGGCAGTACTTGACATCAGAAAGGAAAAATAAGCGCACACACACACACAACTTACACATTTGTAATTTAATAAGCACTGTGTTCAGTCAAATTTTCTGCTATTTTCTTAAATAATTATAAACCATACATGTTTTCCAAAATTCACAACTGGAACGGTAACCCTCCTGTCATCCTGCAGCCTCAGATATCACATTCAAAGAACTTAAAATCTTTGGTCTTCTTCTTCTTCAAATGACGTATTTGTTAGTACAGATTTTTGTGATTTGTATGCTAAAACCAGTGCTTGGTACTGTAGTATGCACAAAAATGTTGTCTCCACTTTGTTATCCAGTTCTGTAACAAACTTAAAGTGTTGCATTATGTAGTTTTACTTGCTTATCAATATCTGTAGTTATTTTGGATAGCTTTTTCACCTGCAAGCCTTTCTTTGAACAAATAGAAAAAAAGGAACAATCAAAACAGTTGTGAGAGAACTTGTCGTATTTGATAGCTTTAATTTGCTACTACTGCATGAAATTGCTTGAGTTGTGTTTTTGTTCCTTTTCTGTTGCGCTTGGGGATCGATGTCAAATACTAGGAGTGGCAGAATGGCCTAAGGAAGATAACTCACAACAACAAAATGAACAACGTCTGTGTTTCAACCAACCTCATGAAACAGTAAGTTTTTGATATAAACATAACTTCAGTTTGAGACATCTTCTATACAATGTGCTTTTATCACTGGTGCTAGAGTTACACAATCATTGAGAGGGCAGGTTCATTAAATAATACTTTAATTACCTGATGTTTTCCTATACTACAGATGCATGAAAAATGTGGGGAAGTACCAAAATTCCTACATAGATGTAGGAAAGTGCCATTAAACATTTTTTAAATGCATGTTTTCAGTGCATGAAAAATATATTTACGCATGGTTGTTAACTAAGTGCTGTTCCTACTTTTTCATTTACACAAGCAATTTTCTGTCCAAGATACCACATTTCCCCAGTGTTCCTTGGGTTTATTTTAATCTATTCCCATTCAATTTCAGTTGGATGCAGTTGTGTATGAAAACGGATCCTTTGGGAAAAGTTCCCGTGAACAGAGTAGTCAAAACATTTGCATCTGGTCGAAGGGATACAAGAGATGTAATCAAGTATCTTGATGATCTAGAACTGCGTAATAAAACTGAGAAGGGAAAGGTAAGTATTCTTGTGCATTTTGTCTTTAAAATATCATGTATTTCTTGTTCTACTAAACCGCTCAAAATTTCAGAATGATTTCATTGAGCCAAAAGATTTTACTTTTGAAAAGTTTTACACTCTCTACCACAAAATTTGTCCTAGAACGGATGATATAGGAGACCTCTTCAATGCCATGTGAGTATTTATCAATATGATCTAGAATGTTCAGAACCATACAATTTTCCTAATAAACCTGCAATGTGTTAAATCTGTTATATATCTGTGCCTCCATTTGTTTAAGCATTTGGTAAAGAGCAATTGTTTATTTACATTTACAGAACAGAAGATGGAGAGTTTATTAATGTCGCACAGTTTGTTAAGTTTTTAAATGAGAAACAAAGAGACCCCAGATTGAATGAAGTTCTGTATCCTATGTACAATGAAGCACGAGCAATGCAAATAATCAGCACTTATGAACAGGATGAGAAAAATAAGAAAGCAAGTAAGTTTAGTAGTAAGCATTTATACATTTCAGCTTTTGGAACACACTGACCTGTTAAATCAGTGCACTCTTATTTTTACAGAAATGCTCTCCAAAGATGGGTTTACAAGATACTTGATGTCGGATGAAAATGCACCTGTGTTTCTTGATCGTCTAGACGTATATATGAATATGGATCAGCCATTGGCTCATTATTACATCAATTCATCCCACAATACTTACTTAACAGGACGGCAGTTCTATGGGAAGTCAAGTGTCGAAATGTATAGGCAAATTTTACTTGCAGGTTGTAGGTACGTCTTGTGTAGTTTCATTGTTCTGTTGTTGGCAACTTCATTACCTCAGTTTTGTCATGATGTAGATAAATTAGCCCAATTAAAGTAAGCGGAGTGTGTCATTTTCAGGTGCATTGAATTGGATCTTTGGAATGGAGAAAATGGTGGAGAACCAATCATAACACATGGGAAAGCAATGTGCACAGCTATTCCTTTCAGGGTGAGAACAATTACTGACCGTCTATTAATTCAAAGTGAAATCAGAGCCCTTCTGAAGTTAAAATTTAATTTGCCAATAAATTTTTGTTTGTTATTCTTTAGGAGGCCATTCATGCCATCAAGGATACTGCTTTTGAAACATCTGAATACCCTGTAATCCTTTCCTTTGAAAACCATTGCCGAATATCTCAGCAGTATATTGTGGCAAAATGTTGTGATGATGTCTTTGGTGATCTACTTCTGAAAGAACCATTGAAAGATTTTCCAGTAATGTTAATTTCTCGCGCAATAGCTTTCTTTGTTTCCAATTAGTTAAAATAAAGTACACCAATACATAATTACTCAAAATTAAGTTATTTGAAAATGTTTAAATCTGTTTTTTGTAGATACTACCTGGTGCAATATTACCGTCGCCCAATGCATTAAAAAATAAAATATTAATTAAAAACAAAAGGCTTGATCCCGAAAAGGAAAAGGAAGGATTAGAAAAGTTTAAAGCTGGAAAACTTAATGATGATGATGGTGAGAAAGAAGATTCTGATGCTTCAGCTCCAACTGTCATATCATTGGACAAAAAGGTAAACACATACCTTACCATTGGAAATTTTTACGTGTTCTTTTATCCATTTTAAGTGAGTTACTAATCCACTAAAAGTCTTCAAAACCTTCAAACTGCAGATAATGTCTATTAGAAAAGCAATGTTCCTTTACAGCGAAAAATTTTAGTGGAAAGCAAAAGATTGGAGAAAAATTCGGGTCAAGATGATTTAGATTTATACATGAAAGGTGAATTAATGTTAATTGAAGGGGATAAAGATGACGTTTCTGTGCCTTTAAGCACTTCCATTGACAAGAAGGTGACTAATTTGGTCAATTACTTAATTACCTTTTGCTGATACCTATTTATTTATCTTTGTGCATGATGAAGGCGCCAAATCTATCCTGAAGTTTTTTTAGCTTGATATAAATTATGTATGACTATTCTGCAATGTAGAACAGTATTGCTTGCCTTTTAGCCTTGCAGAAATTGTGATTTTTGACCTTAGCGTAGAGGTTAGGTGTTAAAAGTAAAAGTTTGTTTTTATCTATCTATTCTACTCTTTTTATGATATTCACCTTATGGGGTTTTGATCTTGCTTGCGTGTTTTGCTTGAAAAAGTTTTACACTCCGAACAATTAAAGCAATGTGTATGCATATCCTGTTTTAAGAATTTCTGGTTGCTCTGAGTTTGAACAGGAAACTCTACTTTAATGATGAGATGCTATTAAGTACATTTTTTTACCAAACATATTCATGCCTTTATGCTTAAAGTAGCAGGTTTTCTCAAATTTTCCAGTTATTTTTTTTTTTTTTGTGAAACTATGAAATGCACCTTATGCTACCTGATGCTTTGCTTTACATTTTGTCTGAGACTTAAAATATAAGGTTGTAATGGTTCAGTGTAAATACTGTAGTGTGTTTGATGGTAAACACCATCCTGTATCCTCTGTTAGTATCATGTATTATCTGATACCCAGTTAATCAAAACCTGTTTGGCCTGTAGTTTTTTTTTCTCGTGTTATTAGAGAAAAACATTGATCACAGGAGAAACGCCCACCTCATACCAGAACATCTTTTTCTGCTCCCCAATTCAGCTCTGAACTCAATCTGGATATTTGCTCAGAGCCAAGCGGTGGCTATTTCTTCACTGTCAACAATATTTTCTCTACTAACAATTCCTTTGTTTTACCTTGTATCTATTTAGGTCCCTGATGTACTTGAGGGTGTACCAATCCCAACACATTATACTGGCTCAACCACGCGTGTTCACCCCTGGCTATCCTCCATGGTTAATTATGCCCAACCTGTAAAATTTCAAGGATTTGATGTTGCAGAAAGTAAGTGTTGTGTCCCATCTTATTTAAAATAGCTTGTGCATCCATGTTTTGTGCAATGAACTACAGTTTTGTCTTACCAGTAATTTCATCTATGACTGTTTTGTGCATAACTTAACATTGTAGATACCCTCATTAGTGGCTTTCTTTGGATCGGATAATTTGGACCACCTGTCATATACTGCTATTTCTTGACTTATGTTGCCACCTACTAGTGAGGTTTACAAATATAGAAATATGAATAATGCAAGTCATTGACCTCATAGGTATGGCTGTACGGAGGTGGTCCAAATTACCCACAATGTCCCAGTCAACCCATGGTGCAGTGTGTATATTGTTAATGTGTACTTCTTCCATAATTTTCTGGTTTTGATTTTTATTTTAGAAAATAATTTTCACTACAATATGTCATCTTTTAATGAAACAAATGGGCTCTCTTACCTTAAATCCCAAGCTATTGAGTTTGTTCAGTACAATAAACGTCAAATGAGCAGGATATATCCACGGGGTACAAGGCTTGAGTCAACTAACTTTTTACCTCAGGTATGTTTGGTGCCCTGCTTTTTCTGTAAGTAAAAATACATACCATACCTTCAATGTTATGAAATCATAACAACAAAATCTTTTGAAGGTGTTTTGGAATGCTGGATGTCAAATGGTGGCGTTAAACTTTCAAACTCCTGATTTAGCTATGCAGCTAAATCAAGGCAAATTTGAGTATAACGGAAATTGTGGATATTTATTAAAGCCTGATTTCATGAGGAGAGAAGATAAAGTTTTTGACCCCTTTGCTGAAACTACTGTTGATGGAGTTATTGCAGCTCAGTGTTCTGTACAGGTATGTTTATAAACAAAGTTTTGTTTTTCATCTTTTCTCTTCTATTTTTCCCCACTCTTACATAAAAATGCATTGATAGAGTGCATTTTTATATGTAATTGTGATACAAGGTACAACTTTTCTTTTAATTAGTTAACTGTTCTGACAGGTCATCTCAGGACAATTTTTATCAGACAAAAAAGTTGGTACTTATGTAGAGGTTGATATGTATGGCTTACCTACCGATACTATTCGCAAAGAGTTCAGAACTCGCATGGTTCCATCAAACGGCTTGAATCCATGCTATAATGAAAGTCCATTTTTCTTTAGAAAGGTCTGTGCTATTCTTTGTTTCATAAACTGTCTGGCGTGTTTCTTCTTCTTGATTCATATTACTTTCAATTACACATTTCCATGCAGGTTGTCCTTCCTGATTTGGCTGTGTTGCGATTTGGTGTTTTTGATGAAACAGGAAAAATGTTGGGACAGAGAATCCTACCGTTAGATGGTTTACAAACAGGATATCGACACATTGCCCTGAGAACAGAGGCCAATTTTCCTATGTCTTTACCCATGCTATTCTGTGACATTCAGCTTAAAATATATGTTCCTACTGGCTATGAGGGTGCGGAATACCAAACATCATTTTTAAATTTCAGTAACTTAGCTATGCAAAGGATGACTTTTGATATGTTATGAATTTTGTTTGCAGACATAATGTATGCTCTGTCGAATCCTTTAAAGTATCGGTCAGAACGTGAGAAACACTCTAAAATGATTCAGCAAATGGGAGTTGACGAAGATGATGAGGAAGGAAATAAAAATGGCTACACTGATGAAATAGCTGCATCAGGAAATACAATGAAAAAAGGAAGCAAGTCTGGAAGTAAGGATGAAGCTGGAGTACCTTCAAGCAGTACAAGAGAAATAGGAAAGCTAGTCAGTCGCAACAGCTCTGCTATCGTGACAAGTGCGGTTGCTCTCTTGGACAAAAGTGACAGTAAGTATGTGAAACTACAAATTTATTTATTCATCTAATAAATGAGAATTTGTCTTCACTTTGAACCTGAATTAAAAACCCACAATTGTGGATTACATACAAATGTCATTTATAATTATCCATTGTTTTTAGTTAACGATGAGCCCATTAAATTAGCCTCTCTTGAAAAGGAGAAGAGCTTCAGTAAACTTCTGAAAAAGCATCAAAAAGAGCAAGACAGCTTACAACGAAAGCAGTATAAAGAATTGCAGTCTGTGCAGAAAACTCAGTGCTTGGCTGTAGAAAAAATTACCAAAGGCAAAAGGTAACTATTATTAACACTGCACACGTGTACTTGTCACTACATTATGCATCCTTGGTTTTCCTTAATTTTATTACAGCTATAAGACGAAAGATGAGCTGAGTTCAGACCCTGCTATCCGTGATCTCATTGTTGAGCAAATCAAGCAATGGACAGAGATAAAAGAAAAGCATCGATCTGCTATGTGGGAACTTAAAAAGCATCAACTCCTACAACAACAGGATGTCCTGAAGGACTTACTTGAATCAGCACAGTGTGCCAAAGTTAAGCAGCAAGAAGCACAGCGTGAACGGTATGCCACTTCTACCTCAAGTTAATTTACTTAAAGTACTGCATTTATTCTAAAAAATTAAAAAAAAAAATGCTTTTCTTTAATCTTTTAATTATTACTTTTAGAGAAATCAAACAATTGAATCAAAAACAGGCAAAGATATCAGTTGAGACAACAAGAGAAGTCAACAATGATAAAACTCTTAAGAGTAAAACAGAAAAAGATAGTATTTTACGTGAAAAGAAACAAACTAATATGAAGAAGTTTATGGAAGACCATCGGCAACTTGAAACAATTTTGAAGAAGAGAAAAGAGGACCTTCAAGTTGAGCTTCAAAGAGAAAAGCAATCTGTGATGAAAGAGATTGAAGAGGTCTGTCAATTATCTCAAAATGTGCCCTTTTACTCTTGATCATATTGAGTGAAGCTAGTTATTTTACATCATTGTTTGATATCTTTTTTTCAGCGTGCTGAAGCACACAGGAGAGAGCAAATTGAGTGTCAACTTACTCCAAAGAAGGAGTTTTTTGCTTGATACAGATACACCACTACAGTGAACTTATTTTATGCCTTTCTGCGTCCTTGTTCAAAGCAATTGTTTTCTTTGCAGCGTCTTTAAATGTTTTGAGCTGATTGATGTTACAGTTTTATCACATTATGAAATGTATTTCTATTAAGAGCTGTGCTCATATAGTATTTCAGTAACAACATTGGCGTGTCTATAAGATATGAGCATTTCTAGAATAGTTTTACTATGTATGACTGCTGCTATGCTATAATCAACTCGTTGAGACTCTGACTCTTGAACCTCTTAGGGGTTAAAGGCATGTGAATGTGCTTATTGTGCCCAGTTTATTCTAGAGTCTAGAACAGAAGTTTATTCCTCTTAACTGTGGGCCAAATCTGTGAGAATTTCCGCATGATGTTGTTCACAGGTTGTGCACAGGTGCACAGGTCAAATTGTTGATATTTGTTTTGTGCTTCCTTAATGCTACTAAGAGATGCATCACATCCATTTTGATATTTCTTTAAAAGTCTCCTGGTCTGCGTGGATTTTAGAAACACTGCGTGTGTTGGATTGATGAATATCCTGGTTCACAATATTGCCTGCACACCAGGCACGAAGAAGTAATTGGTTCAGTAAGTAGTTAGCCCTTGAGTTTACCTAATACATCTCCCCTGTCTACTGTGTGTACCAATCTTACATTTTAGGCAGGAGTTTTAAATTAATTAGTGCTGTGGTTTATTCATCTAGGGTATCATTGTCTTTCAGACATTGATTCATTGTTACACAAAAATCTGGCTGTAGGGAATTCAATTATTTAATGAACACTGTTACTTTTGTTAGTTTTGTGTTTTGTTTTTTGAATGTCTTGTTTTGAATGTATTCTTTTGTAGATATTTTTGTTCTTGATTTAGTATGTACCGTTAATGTCCAATGATTTGTGATTTTTAATTTGGGACACTTTATTTTCTAAAGAAATTGGTATGCAGATCACATAACAACTATTGACTCATCTCAAGACATTTCAGTGACAATAAACACGAACTGATTATCTGACACTAAAATTGTTAAAGTCTTTGTGGTCCATTAAAAGTTATCATCAGCCATGCTAGTCACTGAGGGCTGTAAGAACTGAGTAGATCTTTTCAAAAAAGGAACTTGTACTAGTTTAAAAGTAACCATAAGCTTTTAAATTATCTAACTTTTAAATATGAAACATTAAATTTACTGTTAAATTGAGAGGAACTGTATAGCCCATAGTAAATATTTTTTGATTAATTATAGATTGAGGAGGGACTCCAAAGAAACGCGTGCTCACTTTGCCTCCTAAAGTGCTTTTCTTTGCTTTATTAGGCAAATTATTCTCCTATTGAAGAGTAGTAGATTGAATGTTCGTACAGGTCTATCAAGACCTAAATCACAAGAGTTGGTGACATGCAAGTGAAGTAGTAACATTCAACAACCCTGAGATTGTGAATAATTTTCTGACAACCTGTATTTCATGCGTGAAGAAAGTTGTGATGTGTACACTATACTGTTGTTAGGTATTTGGAATTCCTTTTGCATTTGTGACCTAGTGCAAGAGTGTGTTTTTTGTTTGTTTGTTTTTTTAACAAGGAGGTAGTGAGATTCAGTTTTATAAAGCTGATTGAGTTTTACATATGCATTACAGTTTTATATTCTCCTATTCATGCTTATGTTGTGATATTACTTACTTATAACAAATACCCGTGTATTGGTTCTCTGAAAATCTTATGTTGTTTGAACAGCTATGGTAAAAGTTCAATAGACTTAAGGACTGTTATATTGATATTCTGTCGATTGAGAACTGTTAAAATAAATATGTATCGATATGTATGCTAATTGCGCTGAGGCAATCCAATTCATCCTGTTTGTGTTTTTTGTATTTTAAGATCAACTTAAAGCTTATTGCCCGTCATTTGCATGACTTTGTGCTAGTCAATAATTAAAAGATAAGCGTTCTGAATGCAGCTGTTTATATTTGAAAAGTGTGCCATCATCTGTATGTTTGCCAAGTCTTACATCCTTGTTTTATCACAGGTAAATGTTACACAAAGTTCAAACTGTTTCTATTCAAGCTGATAATTAGAAAATGAAATTAAATTTACGAAATTGCATAATAGATCTGTCAAGCATCATCCTTCTCCATTCCCACATTATTATTTTTTTGTATTTTTTTTTGTATTTTTTTTTACCGCTTTTCGTCGCTTAGGGCGTGGACGGTGGTTCGAATAACGTTCATCCCACATTTTTTCGAGCCTTTCCCACCCAATATTTCCGTCTTACAGGAGACAAGAAGCGACGAAAAAAAAATTATTTGCGCTGGCCGGGAGTCGAACCCCGGGCGCATGATCTCAGACGATGATACTTTAGTGCGCTCGGCTGTCCGTTCGTCTTCTGCTTTCTGCGTCCAAACCTCGGTCCTGCATTACGGGGGACGAAAAGCGGCAAAAACATGCGCTGGCCGGGAGTCGAACCGCAGACAGTTTAAGACTGGTCACAATTGAGCAACCTCAGCTGCCACAGAAGTGAAGGAGATAAAATATATATCTGCCCTAGCCGGGAGTCGAATCTCGGGCGAGCAGTTTGACACGAGCACGAATTAGCGCGCTCGGCCGCCCGCCCGTCTTCTCCACTGCGCGTTCAAAGTCGGTCCTGTATTACGGGAGACAAGGAGCGACGCCAGTCAGCGACAGCGTAGAATGATTCGATCCCTGGAGCGCTAATCCGTTTCGCGACTCTATGGCTCGGTCGGTAGCGTGCCCGCTCAGAGCGCGGGAGGTCGGTGGGTCGACTTTCCGCGTGTATAAAATTTTTCTCAGGCCACCAAATTTCAAATGGACTT
>NW_026267145.1:1048888-1050280 GCF_000697945.3 Frankliniella occidentalis | reverse complement strand
AACCGCAGTGGTCAGAACATACTCCCGGGGTTTGTGAGACGGTTGAAGCGTACGTTGGTTAATCGTACTGACCCACCATAGGTCATGGAGCCCTTTTCAGACAGTTTCTAGGTCTTATTATCCACCCCGCTACCATAGCACGGTGGCAGGCACCAGGTCGCGAACCCCGGCCCAGAGCCGACACTTTAGCCACCTATGACGCAGTGCCTCCGACAATGGTAACCACTACGCCATCGGAACTCCATGAGAGGGGCGTGGTGAAATGACGGGTTTGAAGTCCATTTGAAATTTGGTGGCCTGAGAAAAATTTTATACACGCGGAAAGTCGACCCACCGACCTCCCGCGCTCTGAGCGGGCACGCTACCGACCGAGCCATAGAGTCGCGAAACGGATTAGCGCTCCAGGGATCGAATCATTCTACGCTGTCGCTGACTGGCGTCGCTCCTTGTCTCCCGTAATACAGGACCGACTTTGAACGCGCAGTGGTGAAGACGGGCGGGCGGCCGAGCGCGCTAAATCGTGCTCGTGTCAAACTGCTCGCCCGAGATTCGACTCCCGGCTAGGGCAGATATATATTTTATCTCCTTCACTTCTGTGGCAGCTGAGGTTGCTCAATTGTGACCAGTCTGAAGCTACTCGGTCCGGCTCGGTCATGCCTAACGGGAGACAAAAAGCGACAAAGAAAAAATTTGCCCCGCCCGGGGGTTGATCTTAGGGCCGACAATTTTGGTTCGGATGAAGCTGCATGCGGTCATGTCGACTGTCTGTAGCTACATCTGTTTAACTACAAAAGGGGCGTGTGGCTAGTCTAGTGGCGTCGGACATCGTATGTTGCCCCATTTGTGACCACATTCTTGTGTCCATAAACAGGGACGTGTCTACCACTTGTCGCCGCGACATGAGTCGTCGCTTGGACGCCTGCGAGGTAGGCCACGGCTTCTATCTAAGGCGTCTGAAAAGACAGACAGAGCATCCCAGAGAACACGGTTTTGTCAAAATGACATCAAATGATGTCACTGTGAAAATTTTGTCATTTTGGTGGCCTGCTTTGACGTCATCTTGACATCACGTAATGTCACGTGATATCAAAATGATGTCAAATCAGGCCACCGGAATGACAAAATTTTGACACTAACATCACCTCATGTAATTTAACAAAACCGTGTTATCTGGGATGGACAGAAATAGCCACCCGCGATCTCCGCTGTTCGGCTGTCGTCAGGGTCGTCTTGGCTGGTGTTGTAATAATCAAGTTGCAATCATCAAGTACATTGACTACAAAGAGTGCAAGGAAGGACAAAAATAATGGACTACATAGAAATTGAATGAGCAGAAAACTTATATTACAAATTAACTGCCTCAAAAATACAGTTTGGTAGTATAGAATTACA
>NW_026267145.1:1047279-1048838 GCF_000697945.3 Frankliniella occidentalis | reverse complement strand
CGCCCTCCGCGCCTGCACGCTAGTGCGTAGGCAACCCATCGAGCTGCCGCGTATTCTTGGACACCCGGTGCGACTGCACTGATAAAACCACTACAGTTCTGTATAACAGGGCCTTAAATTGCGAAGGCACATGACTTTTTAAGTCGTTCCTAGTAAAATAAATTAAATAGGACTTGCTCGACCATTATAGTCCCAGACTAGAGCTAGTTATTGCTCTCCCCCTTTGCCGTGCCGCATCCCCTACCCCTCTCCTCCTCCTCCTCCTCCCCATCCCCACCGCGCATTTCCCGCGCCTTTATGGAAACGTAAACAAACAGTGAAAAAAGGTGTCACGGTCGGCGTTTCTGCCAAATACCGATAATACTTACTCATATAATTGATGATCATAGGATTTTAACCAGAATTTTAGGGTGGACATTTTGATAATAATCGCAAGGTATAGTGCTTGATTGTTTCCGGTCCGGAATATTGAATTGTTCCATTCCGGTTATTGTTGTAGGAGGTTAGTGTTCTCCTGTGGCTCAATGTTAACACGCACAATTAAGTTGTAAGTTATTTTTTTTGAGGCCGAGTAAATGATGCCCGTGATGTAAATAACTTGGCTCACTGTCAGCTTTGTTGTAAAGGTGTTGAATGGGTAGACTCCTCCAATCCATGCAGTATATTAAATACTGTTGTAGGTCACTTATGCAAATGGGTGAACTGCCAGTGTTTTATCACATATCATTTTATCACATATATTTTACTCTATATTATTCTCGTGGAACAGAAAACTTTATTACTTTCTGGTTGGGGTGCAAACCGAGTGGTACTATTTGCGTAATCCTCCAAACAATCAATCAATGTGCGTTGCAGATATTTGCAGCTGCCCCTTCGTACTTAATGCTTAGTCCAGTGCCAAAATTAGTTATTTGAAAGACCATGGTCATTTAGAGACGCATGGGGGGAGAGGCATTTAAAAGTGTATTGTGTGTGTAAATTATATGTAATTAATAGTCAATGAGCGCTAAAAGTACCGTTTATGATTGCAGGAACTCGGCCCAGAAATGTTCTTGACATGAGCATAGAAGTCCATGGAGTCATTTTTACCTGAAAGTACAGGTGAGTTGACATGAAAGTAACAAAAGCTGGTCCAATTTGTCTCTGTTCAGGCGCTATGAGAAGCTCCCTTTGGTGTGCATCAAAGTTCAGTTTTTAATGGTTTTTGTAACGCCTTGGTTCTTCCCTGACAAATTTCAATCCTCCCCCGTCAAAATCTAGGCTGGAATTTGGTTAAATTGGTGGGGCAGACTCCCCACCTTCCACTTGCTATGTGTAAATATCATGGAGCCGACCCACTACAGCAGAGTACTTTTCCTGTTACTTTAGCTTGTGCGCCTTACATAGACAACCCGCCAATAGTTCGAAATACCACCACTTAAAACTCAAGTTTCTGAGGATAGGGGTGGTTTCTGACGGAACCAAAAGTAGTTTTGTGGTCCCCTGGTTCACCCCTGTCGATTCGACTACTTTTCCGTCGAAATCTGGACCCATCAATTTTCGCTAAAAACACAAAGGCT
>NW_026267145.1:1041423-1046202 GCF_000697945.3 Frankliniella occidentalis | reverse complement strand
GGGTAGGAAGGGTCCGGAGGGAGCGCCCGAGAAAGAGAGGAGAGCGTGACCATCCCACTTAACGGCCCCGCAGGCCTGCACCGAAACTGAGGCGCGCATGTCCGGGCCCACCCGGGCCCACCAGAGGCTCAACCGAAAACCCCTTGGACTCGGCATCAGACTCTACCTAACGATAGGAAATGCGGTAACTTAAAACAGCAGCAACACGAACAGCAAACGAATATACGACGGAACTGAAGTACAAAATTCGCCAGGTTCGCGTCGGGTATGGAGTCTGTTCCAGTCCAGGACCCCGCGGGGCGGGGCCGGGGCCGGGGATGATCCGCTGACAGGCCGGCTGACGCTGATCTCGTTGCCGACCGGCTGCGCGCTGCGCTCCGCTGTCTGACCAAACAAATCGCGTTCTCTCTCTGCTCTGCCGCGGAGGCGCGGGGCGCGGCGCCGGACACACATTGTCCCGACTCACAAGCGGACTCAATCAGCGTGAGCGTCGGTAAGCTGCGCTCCCTCCCCTCTGGTGTGACGGCTGCGGCCGAGCCGAGGGGAGGCTCTGATTATTTCCGCCCGACAGCGAGAGCCCGCGGACCCGCACCATGACCTAGCCGTCACTGTCGGAGTGAGTGTGTCACGGTCTGCGGCGATGATGCGATCAACTTTATCAGCGATACCAGCACACACCCGTGCATGTATGCGTACCCAGGAATAAGAAATGAATCAGAAGTTTTGAGAAGAGAGGTTCAAGCGCGCCGAGCTGATATGAAACGATTTTTCGACGTGCCGGTCGATGGTGATTTGATTATGTTGAAACCTGTTTTTGACCTAATGCTGCTCCAGTGTGCGTGTTCGTGCAGACTCTGGAGCTGAGCAAAGCATAGCCCCCCCCCCTTCCCTCCAAACCTCGAATCTGTGTCCATTTGATCCGAGCAACGAAGGCAGCCGATAAAGCTGTCAATAGCACCGACATCGGCCGCGTGACCGCCCTGGCGGCTTCACAATCACCACCACCACCACCATCATCACCACCACCGCAATCATCTCTTACGACCTGCTTCTGCCTGCAGCCAGCCCAGCAGACCAGACGCGTCCGAGCGAGTGGTGCATCTCGTTGCACCCGGCGACCTCCCATCAAGAGTCATTGCAGCTCGGATTGGGTCAGCGATCGCCCGGCCCCGCCGGCCCCGCCCACACATGCCACCTAATTGCGGCCGCGTGCTGGCGCTGGGCTGGGCTGGTGGAGGCGCCGGGCCCCCGCCTGCTCCGGTCTGCTGCAAACCGTGATGGCACGGAGCGGGGCGGCGCAGGGCGGGGCGGGGCGGGCGGGGCTGGTCCGCGAATAGCCCGAGTGTCTAGTTCGAGGCGGCCGCGCGCGCCGTGTGCGAGAGGTTTAAACTTGGTGTGCGGCCGCCGCCACCTCCGCACCGGCGCGCTCGCGATCGCTGAAATAACAACACTTTTCGTGCGATCGCGCTCAGCCCCGCCCCAGCAGCGAGCCAGACCGAGCCAGACAGACAGGATGGCCATCTGCTCAGCGTCACCCATCGACACTGCCGGGGCTAAAGGGGTTCCTTCACCCGGCAGGCGGGGGCCGGGCTCAGCCACGGCCGCCGCCGCTGTACGGTCGCTACACGGCCTGCGCGGAACTCGATACCACTGTCGCTGGCAAGAACTCGAGCACTTTTCCGAGAGAACAGCCATCGCGGTGCGACGGCGGTGCCGCGGAGCGAGAAGTTGGGCGCGGGCTGTAGAGGCTGTAGAGGCTGTAGCGGGCTGTAGCGCACTCAGGCCGGGCTCCAAGGACGTCTTTATTGACCGTCCCGTGCCGTCACGCGCCGTCCCGTCCTCCGCCCTAGACACACACGGTCCCACGCCGAGGGGACGCAGCCTAGCGCGGTCCAGGAATGCCCCGTCAGGCCCGGCGAGGCCCCGCGCGGTCTAGCCTAGGAATGCGCGCACTCGGCCTGCAGCCCGTGTAGCGCCACAAGAGCATCTGCCACGCGTCGAGTCGTCAGCTGGGCCGCCTCCCAGCAGCGACTGTCCTTCCCAAGAACTCAAAGGCGACGTTATGGGACCTTCGCACTGCCAACTGAGTGTGTGTGTGTGTGTGTGTGTGTGTGTGTGTGTGTGTTTGTGTGTGTGTGTGTGTGTGTGTGTGTGTGTGTGTGTGTGTGTGAGTGTGTCGCGACGCCTCTATGGCACCATCGCCCATGTGGGGCGGGGCGGGCGCTAGTTCGTAGCTACTCGGCCGTTTTACTGCCGCGTCCATGACAGCTGCTGGTAGCGCCCCACGCGGCCCCACGCCCCGCGCCTCTCCAAACGCGCGACCTCTCGCCTCAAACAGTCACTTTCATTGGACGGTCGGTCTTTTATATTTTAGCATTTTCGGTTTGTGACCATCGCGTCGTCTATTGCCCAACAGACGCGAAGGGCGACCCGGTACTCAGCCTTTGACCTGGTCACCCCGTGCCGCATCTCGCGAGGCTGTGCCAAGTGGTCCACGGGGACGGGGGGCCTTCTGCTCAGCATCCTCACCTGAAAAACATACAAAGAACACACTGTTAGAAATGGATTGATATTTAAAACGGGGGCGGGGTATCCTTAAGCCGTCCACATTCGTCCTAACGTCATTCCGTTACTCCAAGGGAATTCCCTCAAATTAACTGAAATCAGCTTTACATATCAAAGTCAAACTTTCCTTTAAAACAATGCACCAATTTTCGCCGTGAAATCAAAGGTACGATTTTTAGTGTGCGAATAAGTTATGGCGCGGGGGCGCTAGAGCGGGGAGGTGAGGGCTGGGCGAGGCCGGCCCGGGGGCTCCCTGCTCTGCATATATACGTATCCTCCGAGCCGCCCACCAAATGATGAAGCGCGCTCACGGCACCGTGAAGCCGTCGGGCCCGGCGGCTCTGCGACTCACACACACACACACACGCACACCTACGCACGCACGCACACACACACACGCATCGTGCACGGGGGGCCCCACCCCGCGCCGTCGCCTATGGACCGGAAGGGTGTGTGTGTGTTGTGTATATATGCGTGTCATGTGACACAATTATTTGCAGCGCGTCCAAGCACAGGCAAAAAAGCACGTATTAATAAAAAGAAATAGTTCTCACAATAGCTGAAAACGCTTTAGGGTCGTTGACTTGTTCTACTGGAGCGCGCTGCTCCGCCGCGCCGGAGCGGATACGCGGCGGCTCCCTCCTCTCTGGCGGTGATCTCAATGCGGGTGGCCCCCGGGCCCCGCGGCGGTGCGGCGGTGCGGCCACCACTACCGTCATGCTGATTGCATTGGCGTGCGCGCCGCGGCCGCCCCGCTGCTTGTTGTACACGGGGAGTGAACAGCGCCTCCCACGCCCCCGTGGACACCCGGCGGCCGGCGAGGGGTCCGGGGGGGCGCACCAGGACGGGACGGGAGGCTCGTTAGCGGCGAGCGATGAGCCACCGAGAGGCCTCCGATCCGACCAAACAGGCCGTGACGAATCCAAGCGTGGCGCGGTGGGCCGCGGGGGCTCATGCGAGCGCAGGGGGCCCTTTTGTGCCGGGCCGGGGGCTCACGAGGGCCCATACCCGAGGGCCCACCCGAGGGCCCACGCAGCGCACGTGAAAGGGCTGCCGAGGCCCAGCGGGGCGCGGCCCAGGGCGCCGTGAGAGGGCGGAATAGAATGGGAAATCGGTCGGCTTTGCCTCGCCCTCCTCTCCTTCCCCCGCACACGCTCCCAAACAAGTTGACCGAAATAGCTAATCGAGGCAACTAAACTACACGGCTCGGCTCGGCGCGGTGCTTTGGCTACGCGAGGGCGTGGCGCGGCGCGGCGGGTGGGGCGGGAGGGATCTGATTTCACAGAGAAACGGAGAAAATTGGGGGGGCTTTTCGGCGCTGAACGTGGCGGGGCGTGACGGGGCGTAGGAAACAGGGAGAAACAATAGGGGCCAGGACCGAACTATCGCGTCCCGGGGCGGGGCGGGGCGGCGGCCCGGGCCTGAAGCAGGAGGGCTCAATGACTCAATCTACGGCCGAGGCGAGCTGATTTGGCACCTGGCAGAGCGTCAGGGCCGACAGCGGTGGGAGGGGGCATAGGGGAGAAGGCTGGCGGGGGGCCTCCGGGGCGCACCACCGAATAACAACAATAACACTCTCGGCGCCCTGGACCGTGGCTGAGGCAGGCCGAGAGGTGAAAATGGGCTGTGCCAGAGAAATCTGCACAACACCGTGGCCCTGGCCGTATAAGCAGGCCGTGAGCCATAACCAGCCGGCTGCGGGGCCCCCACGATGGTCACGAGGGCAGCAGAGACAACCTGGGCCAGATCTGGAGCTGGAGCTGGGGCGGGCCCGGGCGAGCTTGTAAAAGCTAACAACGAGATGCGGACCGACAGAGGCAGGCGCATATATGGAACCGGGGCGTGAGCAGAACACGTGGACCGGTGCTTCCGAATCAGTCCAGAGAGAGAGGCCCTAGAGGACCCGCAGCGCGCACAGAGTCATGGCGAGCAGCGCCTCAAGAAACACACAGCAAACCCCAAAGTGAGAATGCCAGCTGTCGTAGAACGTGCAGGGAGCTCGACGGAACAGTCACGCCCGTACAAGTGTACGACATTCACACACTTGAGTCAGTGCCACACAAGCGGACCCGGGCGGAGCGTCGCGAGCGCCACGACCAGGAAGCGACAGCGAGATGGATTCTCTTCTTTTTCGTGTCGTTCCGTACCATTGAGAAACCACATGTCGCGTTCAGGCGGATGCGCGGGCTGCGCGGCGGGGGGCGCGGCGGGGTG
>NW_026267145.1:1033830-1041373 GCF_000697945.3 Frankliniella occidentalis | reverse complement strand
TATCAAATTTGTTTCTTTTTCAAACTTCTAAAATTTATGTACACAGTTAAACATAGTTGGCTGATTTGGAGTAGAGGTTCCTTATTAATGGCAATAATTAACTTTATTTGAACAGTGCTTGTCAAACTGAGCAAAGCTCATAAATTTAAGTACTGCTTTTCCCTTTTATGTAAACCAGGCCCTCTAAATTATTAGCATTGGCTTTAACAATCAAATACCTGACCTCAAATCTAAAATCAACCAAGATTTTTAATGGTTAAAAGAATGCGTTAGCAGAGGACACAGCTGAAGATACATTATACTGTCAAGTGTGATGTTGTGGATAAATGATGAATTTTACAATCTTGCTGATACACCTTGTCTCTTTTTGGTCAATGTCAGTCGCATGAATACTTTCTGTCTCGCCCCACAAACCCCGCAGTGCCAATGTGTAATGCATGTAGAAATCCGTACAAAATGTTACATATTGGTCTCTTAATGTGCGTAGTATGCATTGAATGTGCATCTGACGCATTATAAAAGTTTAGCCTAGGGGTCTGCTTTTGTCTGAATGTCTATCACAGCGGATATTGACAACGCTGCCAGTCTCATTAAGTCGTCATCTGGTCAATAATTCATCATATAGCTACAACATCACAACAAGTTACAACAATAAACTTTGGAAAAATACTCAGTACAAAGAAAGTTTAAGTCCACACATATTATTGAAAACAGCAGTTAAGCTAGCTGCACTGAAAAGTGCAAGATAGCACATAGAGAAAAGCATTAAAATATTTGCTTACAGTTTAAAGAAAGAGTCACTTTTCCCAGGATTGAATGGTTCTACAAAAATAATTAACCAGCCAACAATTTCTATTGCAAGTGAGTCGTCTTGCAGAGCAGTTTCCAGACCATAAAAAGGTACCCTTGAAATTTCATGTGCAGAAAATAAATTAATTTTACGATCATGTCCCTTGAATTATTCCTTGAGAAACACAATGAAGTTAAAAATACACAATATACAAAGCTCATTCACAGCGCTCAATAGACATCTAGGTCCAAACAATAACATGCAGTTAATTACAAAATACTATGATTTTATATTACATAAGTGTCTGGTCAAACAGTTGCACAGAAAATACATCTAATATGCATCCAAAATTTGAGACAAGGGCATAAAGAGAAATTACTCACAAAGAGGTGATGAATTTTAGAAAAAGTGAGAAAGTATTGCCTATACGAGAATCACAGCGTTTATCTTTCAATATGACTTGGCCTCTTGCAAGTGTAAGAAGACCAGTCATGCATTTCCTGCAATGAAATACATTACAATAGGGAGGTTTTCACACATATAGACAGACTGTAAACAAATTGCATTGTTTCACATGGCAAGAATGCATGTGCCTAAAAATTAACACAATATTTACATAACAAACATAGATTAATTACAAAATTTACAAATGTTGTTATGTTTAGCATTAATAGCACCATTCTTAAAATGACATTGTAAGATTAGTTTTTGGATTTGGACTGGCGGTTAACCCTCCCTACATCAAAAATATTGAGGAAAGTAAGACGACTTAACACCATTTTCAATTTCAGTTCCACACAAACATTTTTCTTGGAGAACAATAAATAATAAAGGGATGAAAACCATCCGTACGGGCCACACAGACAACCCAAACCCACGATGTGATTTAATTATACCACTACTACAGGACCAGAAATACTAAATTTTGTAATGAAAAAAATTCAAAACAAGTTATTGAAAAAGTATAGCGGAAATTGAGAGAAAGCTAAGATATACTTCTGTGGTTGTAAAAGCATTTAAAAAATCATGTGACTTACAAAAAAATACTCTTTAACTAATGGTTTAGTGACTAATTAGCTGCCAATTTTAGAATGCTGGAAACTACTTTAGTATAGCAATTTAAGGCACACACAACATTGTCTTAGATATACTTTTATAAATAATCCTAAGAACAGAAAAGCAACATATATTATATTGGCTCTTTTAAAAAATGGAAGTCTTCAGAATAACCATGGAGAAAGTAAGGAAGGCTTCTGCTCCAGGTAAATACCATGCATAAATTACGTCAGTGTCTCCCAGCAGAAAATTGGTAAAAGACTGAGACAAAGAGTGAGAAATTTAGGAGTGGTAACATACACAATTAAATTGCAGCAATATTAAGTTTCAGTTACATTCTTTCTCAACAGTATGAAAGGAAAACAAAGATTAAAAAAGACTAACAAATATTTCCTTCAAGAGCAAGCAATTGGAGGGTTTTGAATGACTAGACCCAACCTCCTGTGAGCTTATGGAATAAATCTTCATTTAGAGTCTGATTGGCTTCTTTAGATCGCATTGAAAGGAAAATATAGCCACCAATAAATTCATGAATGACTTTGCAGTCAGCTGACAAACAACTAAATATAATATTGCCCTCTTCAAATTGGACCATCATATGCTTGACCTCCCAATTTACATTCCATGCCTGTAAAGAGTAAAAGTAGAATCATTTATTTTTTGATATCCGTTTAAAAATCCATGTCCATTAGATGTTACTATGCATGAAAAACGAGGTTGGTACCTTTATGGTGTTATACCGCCAGGTCTGAATGTGGTCACCAGTGTTTATATCCATTCTCATCAGACGATTACTGGCTACTCCTAAGAGCTCCTCCTTTTTGTGTCCCATCATCTTAATTATAAATAGGGAAATGCCATGCTCAGGTAACGATTGCCAAGCTTTAATGTAATTCATTTTGGCATCAATAAGGGGCAGGTCCTTAACATTTGCATGTGCTTCAAGAATCCTCTGAACAAGCTATGAAAAAGAAAAAAATCATTGCAATTAGTGGTAACAAATGTAAAAGTGCTAAAGTTCATTCAAGGAACAGATGTATCTCACTTTTCCCTTCAGTTTCCTCACAAATCGTGGCGCCACATAGTCTTCAGGATTAATGTCTAGTGATTGAGGGTTTATTACAGGGGCTGGAGCAGGATGCTGAAGTTGCAGAAATGCTAGGATTGATCTCACTTCAGCATCATAAGAGCTGTCAGCCAGAGATCTCCCTTTGGCGGCTAGTCGACAAGCAGCCATCCACTTAGCATACTGTTCTTCCTATAAAAAAAGAATAATATTTCTGTTATAAAGAAATACAAAAACAACAAAGAAAGTACTTTTGGACAAGGCCACAACAAAAACACTTACCGTATCACAACGGATCTTCATCTCTGACATTCCCTCTGCACTTGGAACCTCAAGCTTTATGTCATATTTTCTTTGTTGGAGATTTACTTCAGGTGTAACTTCACACCCGCGTAGATTTATTGTGTACTGGGGAGCAGCCCCAGCTTTTGCTTCTTCTTGACTTTTATAAAGGCTTAAGTGAAGGTCTCGACATGCAAACCAGTATCGCTTATAAGCCCGCAGTGTAAATCGTTTCGGCCTAAATGATACAAAATACATCAATATATTTTTACAAAACATATAAATCCCAGATTAAAAATCTGCTGTTTTAAAAGAACCTTACTTTAGAAAACGCAGGTAGTTAAAGAGCTCTGGTACATGAGTGATGTCACCCCCATTGCTTATATGAGTTCCTTCCAGAGTAACTTGAAGATCTAATAAGGCAGCATCAATATCATCTTCAGCAGTGCCATTTGTATTTTCCGACTGTGGTTGTGGTACTCCAGCTTGTAAGTTGACTTGCACCTAACACAGAGAATGTTGAATTAATATTTTGCATGTTATACTTTTAGAACCAACAAGCCAGATCCTTTTAATTGATTTTCAATATATGTACCTGAAGTGCAGCAAACATTAGGGACTCCTCCTCAGTGCAATCTATTTCTTCATTCAACAGCTGCCACTTGGCCTGCTCATAGATTTGATTGATGCGTACTGCGTCAATAGTAGGATTAAGATCATAAAATGAATAGAATTTGAAGCGAAGGCACAATGTATCGTATTCCCGTACACCTTGCTCCATAATAGACAAGGATGAATCAAGCCACCTGAAGAAATAAAAATTCAACCATCAATTGACGATTCCAAAAGATATAATGATGAAGAAAAAGTTTAAATCACAGTGTACAGCACTTACGCAACGTTCATGCGCGCGCGCTCGACCAGGGACTTGGGGCGGACAAGGCGCGACCGCGCTTCTTGGCTGGGCGTGACAGGGCTCTGCGCGAGGGAGGCGTCCAGGCTGCCGTTGAGCGACTCCAGGGTAATGTTGTGATGGGCGTTGAGGGGGGCGTAGGTCCCATTCAGGTCCGTGTGCATGCCCCTCTTCAGCGTGTTCTGATTCTGTCAAACAAAACACATGTGTATTTGCCCCAAAAGCACACGGGCAGTAGTGTGGTGCTGCGCGCTGCGTGGACTCACCGTGCCGAGCGGCGAGCTGATGGGGGTGGAGGTGTGCGAGCGGGTGGGGGTGACGGGCGCGCACAGGAAGGGCTTGTCCAGGCTGCCGTTGGAGCCGGCCGGGGAGCCGGTGGCGATGAACGTGTTGGTGTCGGCGGGCGGGTGCGTCTGGCCGTTGATGCGCGCGTCGCCGTTGCGCACCTTCTTGTCCTTGAGGTTGTGCTTGAGGTGCTGCGGCTCCAGCGGCTTGCTCAGCGACAGCTCCTCGGCGTGCCGCACACCTGGACGGGCAGGGACACAGAGCAGAGCGTTAGCGTCATCGACAGGAGGCACACTCACTCCCACGAGCGCGCGCCGGCCTACGGCCGCGGAGGACTCACCCAGCTCCTTGCACAGCTGCCCCACGGCGGTGAAGGTCTTGACGGAGAAGTCGACCTTGGTGTCGAGGTAGCGCAGGTCGGGCAGCTGCACGCGCACCGTCTTGTGCATGGGCGTGAAGTGCAGGCGCGCGTCGGCCTGCACGCCGCACTGGTCCAGCGTGGAGCGCGTGCGCGCCAGCCAGCAGTTGCGCTCGGGCCACCACAGCGCGTGGTCGGACCAGTCCATTGACACCTCTGCGACAGACACAAGGGACACATTCAGACATGAGGTAGGCAATCAGGACGGGAGGCGACCACGGCGGCTTTACGGACTTGCCGCCCGCACTCGCCGCTCTCTCCCTGTACTGGCGGCGCCCCCCGCGGGACTCGCCGCCACTCAGACACAGACTGGAAGGAAATAAAGATAAAAGCGAAGCGCTTGCTCCCCAGGCGAGGGGGCTGCTGCAGGCCGGGCCGGAAGACATCTGCTTCAAGCGCAGGGGGCCCTGGGCGCGTGCCCCGCCCCGCCCCGCCCCGCCCCGCCCCGCCACTCGCGCGAATGCCCGGACAGACCAGACCAGTCCCGCACATGTGCCTCGCGCTGGCTGCACGGTACCCCGGCGGCTGCATACGCCACGGGGTGCAACATCACGGCCTGTTTGTAGCGGGCGAGGCGCGGGGCGGGGACGACATTTACGAACCAGCCTCGGCCGCTCCCCTGCCCTTCAAAGTGGAGGAGCACTCTTTCCGCTGCCCCCGCAGGGGCCCTAGGGACGACACGCTGAGCCGGGGCGCGCCGACCGAGGCCCCCGCGAGAAGGGTTGGGGGGGGGGGCGGCCTTGACTCGTACCCTCCCGAAACCAACGCGCTAGCCCTGCCGGAGCAGGCCGACCCGTCAACCCTTCGGGTATGAGTGCACGACGCTCACTGACTGAGTAACAAGGTAGACGCACGTTAAAACCGTGTGAAGCTGAGCTAAATGTGCGTCTACCTTGGCCTGCGGCGCGCTAAAATTAAAATGTTTTCGCGATTTTGGTTGGCATGCCCACGTCTCACGCCAGGCGCCTCACTTCACGCCGTCTTCCGGGCGGTCTCCCTTGCGCTTCCTGACAGAGCTGAGCATTTAAAGTTAAAGTTTTATTTCAAGTTCAATTTAAGCTCAGCAATGAGGGGACAGTAGTCTGTAGTCTGCCATCATCTTTTCAGCTTGAGGACGCTATTACAGGAAGGTCGCTCGCTTCCGGGCGGGACTGGGACATTGCCCTGGTGCCCCTCCCCTTCCTCCACACCATGTGGGGGGGGGGGGGGGTTACCCCTTGCGGACTGACGCACACTCCTCTCGCACGCACACACAGTAGTTCTACGAAAACAAAACATAGGAGAAATTAAATTTCATTAACTCGGCGCGACGCCCTGCTGTGCCGCTGCTGCCGCTCCCCGATGGAATGATAACGCATTGGAAACGAGACGAGCCGCACGAGATATGGGCGGCAGCGACCGCGTAGCGGGGTGTGGTAATGAAACATGACCCATCAGATCGTAATTGAATTAGGCCAACTGGAACTACCGCCACCACCACGAGGGTCCGGCCGTGCGTTGCTCGGGACCCTCGATCTGGCGCTCGACTCGGCCCGCCTCCGCTGAGTCCTTCGCGAGCTCTCACAGCGCCTGGCAGGTAGGCAACATCTCGCCTGAAGTGCATACGCGTACTGCGGGGCGGCCTACCCCGAGTCTCGCAGGCGCCGAGCTCCCGTGTAAATTTGCCGAAAGCATCGAGAGGAAAACGGACGTATGCTTTCTGCCCGATAACCTCGCGGAGGCGTCGCGGCGGTCGGAACCGTGTCAAGGCCACTGCGCCGCGCCGCGCCCGCGCCCCGGGGTGCCTATCCTGGTCCTGTAGTTGGACCCCCCGGGCCTGGGCCCGGTTCGGCCCGGATCAGGAAACACGCTCGGGCGGGCGAGGCGCGGCATGGCGCTCCGATCAAACAATAGGCAATTCAGCGCTCACGCCTCCGCTGCGCGCCGCCACTGCAGCACAGCAGCTCTCCTACACTTGGCCCGCTCGCTCGGTCAGCAGTATACCGTTCGCACCTCGCGGGGCTCGGCGAGAGAGGCGCGCGTCGCGCGTGGCTGGCTGTTCAGTCCTCCTGCTGCGCAGTGGACCCCAACCGCCCCGATTGTCGAGGTTTAGGCGGCACCGCACACACGCGGCGAGTGGGCTGTGGGGACCCTTTGAGTGACGCAGCACGCGACACGGGAATAAAGAACTAGAGAACGAGAGCACCTCACACCTCACCTAGCTTTCCCTACGCGTCACCCTCTCTCCGCGAAACGACGACGCGCACTATATACGCGGTGCACGGAGTAAACTGGGCAGATTGTGGCTCAAGTGGTCGGGGCGCCGCCGTCGTGCGCACGGCCAGCAGCGGCGGCGGCAACTGCAGGCGCTAACGACGGCCATTCGGACGGCAGGCGCGAGATCACAGGGCGGCCGCGGGGCCCTCAGGACCCTCCTCCCCTCCAGCGGCCGCGAATCAGCGAGCCATTCATTCGGAGGCCCGGTTGGGGGGGGGGGGGTCTCGCGTGCAAGAGGACGAGCAGCACCTGTCGCCCGTCCACAACAGTGAGAGGCGTATGCTGTTGTCGCCCCCGCCCGACGGCACGAATAGATCAACAAGTCAGACGGTCAGCACGTATGGTTGTCAGCCGCGCGCGCCACAAGCCCTGGCGGGCCCCGCCTGGCCTCGCCACCAATCGATGTACAGAAGGCAGAGGCGACTCGCTCGTGGACGTGAGGAGTAGTCAGTCAATTAGCCGTCCGTAAGGGGGGGG
>NW_026267145.1:1022998-1028800 GCF_000697945.3 Frankliniella occidentalis | reverse complement strand
GGCGGAGCCCGCTGCGGCGCCCTTCTGAAAGTACGTGGGGCTGCAGTACGCGCGGCGCTGCAGGGCCCCGGGGCGGGGCGGGGCGGGCGCGCGACCACCCAAAGGGCACGTCCTGGGGAGCGCGGCTCGGGGCCCGGCCGGGGCCGGGGCGAGGGAGAGACAATGCCGCGTTACATTACCTCCACGCCGACGCCACGCTGTCTGCGGCGCAGCGTGGCGCAGCAGTCGCTCCGTCCTGCGGGGGGAAAGCGAGCGACAGACTGACAGTCAGCCCTGTGATGCATCTGCCGCTGCACTGCTCGGCTGCATCCGCCGAGCATCCCGACACCTCAGCAGGGGCAGCAGTATGGCGCTTGCATAGTATCGCAAGTTCAAGTTATTGTCGCGACAAACTTAGTTGCACACAAAAGAAGGCATTTCCCGACACTTCCTGAAGTGATTCACGCGCACTTGAAAAGTTTTGGCTTGAATGTCGGCGATAATCTGTGTTTACACCGAAGCGAATGTGGATGACGGCCGTGTGCAACACTTGTCGGCGCGTGCAAGTGAGCGCCCGTGCGGGAGTGCACGCCTCCACCTCACCTACCGCCGCGTCGCCGCCCCCCGACTCCTAATTGCGTCTTGGTCGGGGGCAGCAGCAGCAGCGCGCCGGCCAATGAGCGTATAACTCAGCCACGTGAGAAAGAAAATGCATCACGAGCGATAGAAATCTAAAAGCCTGAATTACGGGCTCTCCTCCTCCCCCCGGCTGGCCGGTGCAGCGCTGCAGCAGCGGCAGCCGCCCCGACCTGGACACGGATCGATCTCGGACTGAACCGGACCACCTGGGCTGCAGGAGGAGGCGGGGAGCCCCGCGGGGCCCGGCTCGGCTCTGCCGGCTCCAGCCGCGGCTCGGCTCGGCAGCGGTACAGTTAAGCTGACCGATGTCACTCCGCGGCTGCACAGGGATCCAGCAGCAGCAGCAGCACCGATTGGTTCTGCATCGACGTCCGCGGCATCATGGAGAGGAGGGGGAGGGAGGCTCAATTGTTCGTGACGAAATGGCTCGCGGATCGGAAACGGGCAGGTAGGGGCGCAACAAGCCCGCGTCAAACTCACTCCGCGGCCGCTCGGCAGCCTGGTTCGTTGGCTTACTAAACACAGTAGATTTGTGACTGACGCACGCACAGCTCATCCACGTGGACCAAATGACAGGTAGCAAACTGCATTGAAACTGCAGTACGTGTCCCATCCAAAACGTGCATTTTCGGCGCCTACAGGCAGATTGTATGCGCCTCCTACCCGCACTTTATGCGCGTTTTAGAAAGGACACAAAATGCAGTTGTAATGCAGCCTGCTACTTGGGTAAGGGGATGCTCTCGATTCCGACGGATCCCGCCGCATCTTCCTCCTGCGGCCTCCTACACGTGTAGATGGCGTTGGCTGAGTTCGCAGACGCGTCCCCCGCGCCGGGCGGGGCCGTCGGGACGGGGGCGCGGTCACGACCGGCACTCTGCATCGCATTGTCCGCCGCCACCGCATCCCGGAGCAGGGCAGGCAGGCGGCGGGCGCCGAGCGCCCAGCACAGCGCCCAGCACAGCGCCCAGCACAGCGCCCAGCAGCTTGTGCTCCACATCGGGAAGCAGGGGATCCAAGAGAGATCCAGATTAATCGCGTCAGTTTACTGACCGGTGTAACAGGGTGGCGTGGTCGTGGCCGTGTACACCCGAAGGCAGCTGGCTGCCGCCGGCCCGGCCCGGCCCGGGGAGGGCGTTACTCTGAATGCAAAGGCGAATGCAAGTAGCTCGCCGAGAACACCACGCCGTCAGCGGACACTGCTGCGCATTCCTATGGCAAGAGAGAGGGAAGGAGTGTTGTCATTTTCGCGTGTGAGGGGAAAGCTGGCTGGCTTTTCAAACGGACGGACGGAAGCTGAAATGATGTCCCGCTGATGACCTTTGGTGACGTGACGCGCGCGCAGCACGCACCCTCCCCCCTCCCTATCCCCCGCGCATGTCGCGGCGATGTCATTCGGCAGGCGAGGAGGGGTCGCCTCGACGAGAAACAACTTTGTCGTAAGTCATGTCCGCTGGGGGCAGACGGAGCGTCGACACCTTGTCAGCGTGACTCAGACGCATGGCAACGTCACCGACACCGTTCCTCGCGCCTTGCACATTCGCACGACGGCATGTACTAGACCGTCTACGAGTGCGCGCAGCGAGTCCCTTCCAGACGCTGCTTCTGCTGCTGCAATACGTGCGAAGCGAGATCACTGTGCCGCCCACTCAACCCCGCGACAAAGTGCCACACATTACTCTACAAGTTGGAGCCGAGTCGGCGGGTTTGGAGGCTGACGTTGTACATTTCTGAATTGAATTTCCGGGAGCGGTTCCCTTTCCTAAGGGCGGGGCCCTAGCGAGGGCCTAGCGAGGGCTAATTAGCACCGCGAGGCTCACGCAGTAAGCCCTGCCGCCGTCGAAGCGGCCGGTCCGCAGGAGGGCGACATTCTTTTGTCCCACGTGGCCGCCGCTCCAAAATGTCAGCGCGGGGCGGGCTGTCCCGCCTGCCAGGTGAGTCGGTAATGTCAGGCTGCACGTGCTAGCGTGTGCGTGCGTGCGTGCAAGCGTGTGCGTGCTTACGAGCGCCAGGCTGGGCAGGGTCCCATACGGCGGAGAAATGAAAAGTTGAACGCCAGAGGAAGATTTTAACCCCGTACACCAGGTGGTTGACAAACCTCGAGCACTTCCGTAGTTATGCTGTACCGCATCTCACGTGCGCGAGCGGGGAGCGGGTTGCCAACTCGTTCGGTCCGTAAGGCGCCGTTGTCAGGGGCGATAGGCAGAGCCACGCGCACGACTGCGTGCGGTACAGTCTGACTACAGAAACGCGGCTGGCTGCTCCAGCCACCTGGGTGCAGCAGCAGCACCACCGCGCCAAACGGAACGGACGCCGGCTCGGGGGCGGCCGAGGACCTGCCGCCTGCACCCGGCGCGGTCCGTGCACGCCCACTTCCTCTTCAAACACACCCCGCCCGCGCTGTCCGTCCCCCGGCTCGTTTGTCAGCCTTCAGCCCGAGATTTCTCTTGTGCCCCCGCCCGGCCCCGCCCGGCCCCGCCCCCATTCGCGTCGTGTTATTGGGAGCCTGCCTTGACAAATCGCCGCGCGCACACCCCCCTTGTAGTACTTTTCACTCGGCCTTCTATATCGGCCGTCCGGACGGGGGAGCAATCCAGGGGAGCCGAATAATAATAAAGCCTTCAACAATCAGCGTCGAGTCGAGGGGACTCATCCGGATTACCGACAGCGTTGTTGAGGTAGGCGTGTAGGAGGCGAGCGCGTCGCAGGTATAACTCACAACTCACCCTCCTCCACACTGATCGGGCCGAGCCGGGCAGCGACGGGCGTGGTGCTTTGCTTTGATATGTGGACTAAAGCCTGTTCGGCTCGGCTCGGTGGAGGCACGCGACCAACAATACACACGCGCACACACACACCGCGTCCGATCGGCGCCCCGGCCGAGTCACGTGACCAAGGCGAAGGGGGCGTCGTCGAGACGCATTGGCGAGGATTAATTTCTTTCTTATCGAAGCCGACCAAAAATACTCGTGCTAATTTCTTTGACCACCCTCCTCGCAATATAGATGCACAGCGAGCAAAGATTAGAGAAGCTCGTGTCGGTATGTCTGCTCTACTCTCCGAGTTTCCCTGTCGCGAGTTTGGACAAAACCCAAAACGACGGCGGCGTGTGCGCGTCCGGTTTGTTGTACTGTACTGCGCCGGGGTCACCCTCAGTGTCACCCTCGGGATCAGGCGCGGCGTCACAGCCTCGGCGTCAGCCCGGGCACGCGCCGCGGGGGAGGATGCGGAGGAGGAGGTCATAAAGATGCGACGCGTCCGAGCGCCCTTCAAGATGCAATTGGCGGCAGAGCAGAGGGCTCGGCTGGGGTGGACTGCACCACGACCAACTCACCCCTGGAGACAATTGTATCGCGGTAGGCGGCCGGGGAGGGGAGAGGGGCTGGGCAGCGCCACAAGGCCGCCGAGGCGCCTCTACTTCCGTACTCTTCCAAAAGAGAGAGAGAGAGAGAGAGTGCAGCAGAGATACGGCTAACGAGTTCGGGTCGGCGAGTGCCAAAGGCCCCGGGGCCCGCTCTGTATGCGCGACGGGCAGCCTCAGCCTCCCCCACGGCATGTGTGACCGGCCCGACGGCCCGACGGCTATCGGCGATATCGATTTCAATGTGGAGCCCGACGTGTCCCCGTGCTCTGCTCGCCGCGCCGCCGCCGCTCTAGTCGGCCCGACTTGAGATCCAATTAAGATACGGATCGGCCAATCGGCTCCGCTGCACCGTGCTGCAGGCTGCGGGCCTCATCGGGCGCGCTCGTCACAAGGAGGAGGAGGAGGAGGAGGAGGAGGTGTGCGAGGCTCGGGGGATGTGCAACCACCAGGCCGACACTCCCGTCTCATTCGCACTGTGCTGGTCCATCTCGCCTCCCGGGAGGGTTACAGCCATGTCTACGCCATCCCTGTCCTTGTTGGACCGTCGGTGCGGGACCACAACACGCTGCCCTTTATGGCCAGTCCAAGAAGGAGGAGGTGGCCATCGGATGGGCTGATCGTCAGCATTTGTTGTGAGGGGAGGAGGGAGGGGAGGCAGGCGCAGCGGCGCGGACGTGAGTGTGAGTCACAGTGACCGCCGGCTTTTGGTCCAGCAGCGCGCCCTCCAAGAGTGTCGCTCCAATTCTTCCAGTCGCTTGTCGCGCGGGGCGGGGCGGGGCGGGGCATGGCTGATGGGGCGGGGCAGCGTCCACCGCAAGGCCGTTTCACTCAAGTCGCGCGGCGGCGCCAACAGGACGGAAAAGAGGAGGAGGAGGGTTTGTAGCGGCCGCAGACAGCAGCACCCCCGCATTCCGCCACTTCTCATTCATCACCGACTCCATCAGGACGCCCCGCCCCGCCCCGCCCCGCCGCACTGCTCGCGCCGCTTTGCACACGGGGTGCTGCAGGGCGGGGCGGGGCGGGGCGCTCCACCACCGGAAAGGGGAGGAGGGGCGGTGCGGCGGCGGCTGCCGGGCGTGGCGGCGGAGTTCATGGCGTGGAATATGATCGATGGGGATCGAGGATGAAAATAACGTCCTCCGACGTGCCGAGCCGGCCGACGCGAAATTCAACACGGCGAACGGCGGATTGGGACTGACACCAAACGACGAGGGGGGCGACGACGACGACCAGCACCACCAGCACACGGCGCGCCTCCGGGCCGCGGCGGTGTCACTGCCCGCGCCCACCCTGCTACAGAATCAGAAGGCCGCCGTTGAGTTTAATCCCGCCTGTTGCGCCCATCCGTCTGCAGAGGGTGCCAAAGACATCGGGCCGCCGCGAGCTGCTGCTATGCTTCTTGATAACTCTTGATCCGGCCAAATCCCCCGCTCGGCCCGCAGAGCGGACGCACACGCACACTCACACACACACACACATGTGAGTGTGTGTGCTCGTGTCACTCCTCGAGCTGCTAATGAAAGCGGCGCCCTGCCCATCTCCCCCCTCAGTGACGCCATCTAGACGCTCCGATTCCCGCCGTGCTGTGCGAGTGTGTGTGTGTGAGAGAGCCCACGTGTGTGTGTGTGTGTGTGTGAGAGAGAGAGCCCACGTGTGTGTGTGTGTGTGAGCGTGTCCGCGCTGATGATGTCCGTCTGAGTCATCGCGGCCAGACGTCACACGAGAGCGTTACGTCTGCCTCGGGTCAATATTTGGCTCATCGGCTTTGGACGCGCTCCAAACGCACATGTGACAGTCTCTCTCTCTCTCTCTCTCTCTCTCTC
>NW_026267145.1:1014642-1022408 GCF_000697945.3 Frankliniella occidentalis | reverse complement strand
CTCCTCCTCCTCCCCCGTCTCCTCGCCGATCTCCTCCTCGTGGACGATAAAGCAATTAGAGCTCCCCGCGGCCAAGACGCCCCGCCGAGTCTCCGCCGGGGCGCGGAGGTCTCTATTTGTCTCCCTGGGGTGGGTCGGCTGCCGCGGCCCTCCCCGTCGGCCGGGCGGTCACGGTCGGTCGGGCCGCGGAAGTAGTGTACAGTCGCGTGCAAAAGCAGGGCGCGAGTGCGCGACAAACGGACCGCGCGAGTGAGTCGACGGCGAGCTCCAACCGCGGCCGCGCCATTGACAGCGCCGCGGCCATTCAACCTCGGCGTCGTGCACAATGCCCCGGGCGCCGGCCGAGCCCCAGGCCGCGAGAGAGAGAGGGAGAGAGAGGGACTCTGCCCCTAGCGGCCTGTATGCGCGAGGATGCCATACGTGCCGCACGGGCCGGCGGCAAAGGAGCTCCGCGTCAAAGCGGGAAATGCAGCCCCGCCCCGCCCTCCTGCCCCTCCAGGCCGGCCGGCCACGCGCGGCCGCGCATAAGATGAGTGTACACCGCAGCGCCCCCCCCCCCCCACACACACACACGACGGCAAATATTTAAACGAGCACCTCTATTGGACTAGCTCGTGGAACGCACCGCAGCTCGCGCGAGGCTCGGCCGCGGGCGTTGTACGTAGTACTACATTTTTACAGCCTCGTCCGGTGCGCACGAGCAAATACGAAGTGGTTACACTACTACGACGAAAACCTAAACATGCGTAGATCTTGATCCTTTGCGCACATCACCTGGCTGAACTTCTTTCAGCACACGTTACAAATGTGCGAATGCCTCGCTTCCATAGTTTTTTCCAATGTCTTGCAGTCTGTTTTTGCGGCGGGGCGGTGGGAGCACTGCCCCCGCGTACAGTCGTACAGTACCGGCGCGTACGTGCGCCTCATAAGGCACACAATGCCGAGCGGCCGGGCTGGGCCCTGCACAAAGGGACTGCAGTACTGCAGTGCGTGGCCGCCGCGCCGAGGCTCTGTTTGGCACACATGCACAGCAGTCGTGCATACAGCGACGCGTTTGTTTCAATGTTACACTTCGAAGCGGCATCATACACAACCGATCCACATTTGTGACTTTAATCATCGCCTGCTCTCCTTTGTTAAGTTATTTAAAATGTCAAGTTTTAACTCGAGCCTGTTTATCTCTCACAGAAGGTGGCGAGGCGGTTGGATGTCAACAACCATCACTCACGTCAGGCCCTGACGGACACAGGGCGGCCCGCTCCCGGCTGGAAGTCTCCGGCAGGTCCTCCTCCTCCTCCTCCAGTCTGGCGGCTCCAGGACGTCCATCACACGCCCGCGGCCGAGTCCACCCACGACCTCATACGCCACGGCGCACGCGGGGCACTGGCTGCTAAAGACAACAATCTTCCCCCTCGTACAAAGGGACTAGTGCCCCAGCCCCAGCGCCCCGCCCACGCACAGGCCCGGCGCTCATCTCCCATTGTTCGTCGCCCGTCCCGCCGTCACCGGGGAGCCAACGCGATCGCATCCGTCAAGCCGCCCCCGCCGCCGCCTGCGGACCTGGCGGTAGGCAACCCCCACCGGCGGCGCGCACAGGTGCGGGCGGGCGGCCTACCCCCGCGGGCGCTCCTCCGCGAGCTAGCCGACGGCCTGTCGGGCCTGGGGGCTTACCAACCACAACACCAGCCCCTTCGGCAACCATCTGGACCGTACATTGAACGGGGCCACAATACAGTACACGATGGAGACAAACGCGACTCACTTCCCGCTAACGAACCCGCGTACTCCACTATGCTTCAAATTGGAGTCCATTCCCCTCGCCACGCGCTCTCCCACTCCTGACTTTACTTCTACTTTTCTCCCTCCCCCCTCTCCTTTCTCTCCCTTCCCGATGACGCCATCAGCGGAGCACACTGTTGTCACAGGCGCACTACTGCTGCCGCTCGGCGCCGGCACCGCGGCAGGGCGGGGCGGGGGCAACGAACCAACTTTCTCTGTCTGTCTCTCTCGCTCCTTCACTGCCTCCCTCTCCGACCAGAGGACGGCCAGCCTCTCATTTTCGTCCATAAATCAGAGGCAAAGGCGAGGCAAAAGAAACTCCCCGCAGCACATCCGATTGACGCTCGCCCCGCCCCGCCCCGCCCCGTCTTCAGCCCCCATGTATGTGCGCAGCTCTCGCGCAGAATCTCCCCGCCGCCTACGGCGCCTCCCCCGCCGCTCCGGGTCGCAACTCCATCAGGGCTGATTGGCCGAACCATATCACCTTTATGGAGGCCATCCCCCGAGACCTCGCCTCCCCCTCCCTTCCCCTCGGCTAACCCCATCGCTTGGGCTCTGACCCATATTTTTTTTCTGGCCGCAAAACTTTTGGGGGAGGACAAGGCAAGGCGGATCGGGGTGGCGTAGGCGTAGGCAAAAACAAGCAAGGACACAACCAAACTAATAAAAATAAATTTTCAATTTTAAGCGCAAATTTTTGCGCTTGCGCACTTTTCATTGTTATAGGGTTGTTGTTGTGCCACTCAGAAAAATCATAATAAAAAGTGGAGAGCGCCTGTACACGGCGCTACGCCGCGTTACGCCACGCTACGCCGCTCCGCGCGGGGGCGGAGGGCGGGCCGGACCTGCAGTAATAGGCCCTATTCAACCATCGTTTAGATACAAAATGGCCCGCCGCTCGCACACCAATTTATCCCCGACAGCTTTGCTTGCTCCTCTTTTCATTATTATTATCATTATTATTTCCCCTTTCTCCTCCCCTTCTCCGCCTCGCCAGCCGCCTTCGAAGAAAGAGAGAGAAGAGAGTTGGTAGGAAGAGTGGAGACGAAAGAAGGGCAACTCAACGATGAGAAGAATGAGATGACTGGCCGTCGGTAGACGTAGGCCGAGAAAAAGAAATGAAAAAAAAAAAATTTTACCCCCAGAATTTGACTCTAGACATAAATCTAGGTTTGCGATGAAGATCAGTCGACCTACATCGAGTCCACGTGCACTCGGTGCAGTGTAGTGTTGGTACTCGACGGACGCGGTCTAAATGAACCCATCCGCCGTCGCGGGTACACCACGCTTCCGATGCTGAATGATTCGACCTTCTCGTCGTCATTGGCCTCATCAAGCGATGCAAGGAAGGGCGGCCGGCGTTTAGCGGCTCTCTAGAAGATTGCGCCGGCGAGCAGGGGGATGGCGCAGCGCGGCAGGGACGAGCAAAGGGAGCCGCGGTGAGCTCGGCCAGGTTGGCGTGATCATATTTCACCGCGGGCGCGCCGGCCCCGCCGCCCCGCCGGCCCCGCCCCGCCCTCTGCCGCTAAAAGCTCCAGCTCATCCGAGCCAATAGGCCGCGCGGCGCCGCCAAGCGTTCCCATCGGATGACCCACTTCACTATCGTCGTTATTAATGCCCGCCACCAGAGCGACGCGATTCGCCGATCCGCCATAAAAGAGAATAAGAAAACGTTAAGGCGAGGCAATGCGTGGTTTTGTTTCCCGCGCGGTTGCACGTGCACGTCGTCGACACGCCGCCGTTTCATGGTCGTGCGTTATTCTGCCGCTTCGGTGTTTGAATAATGATTCTCGTTTCGATAGATTCCTGGTTCCCCTTGGGGGCTTGGGTCGCTGACCCACTAGGTTACCACTAGAGCCCGGGGCGCAGCACGCTCTGCGCGACCTGGCCCGGCCAGCAGGGGGAGGCGCCGTGTTCCACGCCCGGCAGAGGCGGCAGCAAATTTCCTCTGAGCCGGATATCGGCCGGGCCAATAGCCAGCAGCACGGTATGGACGAGGGGGGGGGGGGGGGGGGGGGGGGGGGGGGGGGGGGGGGGGGGGGGGGCAGGCTCGGGTTTGGGCCAGGCCAAAGGTGAAAATTGTTCCTTAATGTCCAAGGACCGTCGTAACAATTCAAGCAGAATATGCCCAATTTTTATACCCCCGTCCTCATATCGTTCCAATGGTCCTTGCATAGGAATCGTCCAGAAACTACATCCGTTTATCTCAGAATCATTCGGCAAATTACGGAAGCTCGGCGCCTGCAAGAGTAGGCTAACCCGCAAAACTCACATGCACTGCAGACAGAAAATGGTCTACCTACTAGGCGTTTTGAGAGCCTGCGGGTCCTGAACTTGGCAGGTAGTCCACGGCAAATGACGGAGTACTTTTCGATGATCCCACTTATGATACACAAGCCGCACTTCTTGCCCAGTGCAGCGCCAGGAGGCCGGGTTCGCGCCCGTTGCACACACTTGTCGTTGGCGGTTAGACTAGCCGTCGTCTGGTGCTCGGCGAGTACCGAGAGGGCGGGCTGGTTACCCAGGTTACCTGACGTACCCACCCGTCCTGCTGGCTAAGCGGGCGGCGCGGCGGCTGCTCAGAGCACGCCGCCCTGCACACGTCTGCCTCGCCGCGGCGGGGACGCGAAGCGAGCGACAGACTTCCCCTGACAGGCTCCCCAGGGCCCTGTAAGGCGCGCCTACGGAGCTCCAGGACGCTCACCTGCAACACGAGAGAAATACCAGTTAGATACACCACATCAACGAAACTCCAGGGGTAAAACCGTTGGGGAAGGGTTCATTCAGAACGTGACGGACAAACACTATCATTTGGGTTGCTATTTCTCGACTGGGGCAATAACAGAGCAGATCATGGGAAGAGCGAGGAGAGAGGGGGTGGGTAGGGTAGGGGGTGGAAATGGCCCTGTTTTGGCGCTGCGTAGGCTCCACGCCCCCGACTGGCGCCTACATCCCCCCGGCCCCCGCCCCCCTGGCCCGCAGCACCGCGCATCACCCCCTGACCCTAGCGACACGAGCCGCCTTCACCCGGGCGACGTTGGGTCCACGAGGGCTGGGCTGGGCCGGGCCGGGCTGGCTGCGGCTCGCGCCAAAAGGAAGGGTGGCGGCGGGCCGGGGCGGGCCGGGCCGGGGCGGGCCGGGGATCGATGAGTACGGCAGGCCCGGGGCCGCCGCGGCGCCAGGGAGTCCCCGGCGGGGTCCAGCCCGAGGGGCAGCCTCCCCCTCCTACCTCAAGCAGCCCCGGCGCCGACGCTCACGACCGCGCATACATATTTGCAACGTTTTTTCTTCCTTCAGCTCGTGTGCTCCGCGAGGGATATCCGGCCGGCGTGCCGCGTCCGTTCCGACATTTGCGCGCCAGCCAGCGACGGGATGGGGCTCTTGTACACAATGTTGCACAGCGTGGCGGCGGGCGGCGGGCGGCGGGCGGCGGGGCGGGCGCGGAGCGTGACATTTGGGCCCTCCGTGCCTGACACGCCTTACCGCCGGACACAGACTGCCCGCCCTGGACGGCAAAATGTCACGACAAAAAGGGCATCGAGCAGCGCCAGCCCGCCAGCCACACGCCGGGCGGGGCGGGGCGGCGGGGCGGGGCCAGGGCGGGGCGGCCGCGACCAGCTCAAGCAGCGCGGGGCGGTGCCGGAGCGGAGCGGAGCGGGGCTCATTAGGGCCCGAGCGCCGGCCCAGGACCTCAGATAAATCACAAGTCCAGGCCCGGCCGTGCATCCTCATCCTCATTGTCCCCCTCGGCCTGCTCTCGCTGTCCCTCCAGGCGCGCTCCCAGGCGCTCCCAGAGCTCCGCCGGAGCCACGGCTCGACAGGAAGAGGCCCTCAATCAGCTGGCCCTTTGTTTTGGTGCCCCGCGCCTCGCCGTCAAGGAGGTGAGGTGAGCCGACCTGGGCCTGCCAATCAGAAGAGAGGGCTGACCCACTTGGGCTGACCTTCAGCGCCTTGCCCAACCACCCTTAGGAGCGCCTAGGGGTTGGGCAGGTGAGGTTGGTGCCGAGGCCGACCTAGGGGAACCTCCAGGCCGGGCAATGCTCGCCCTCGCCCCGCCTTCCCCCGCCCCGCCCTTCCGCTCCTCGCACTGTTATGTTAAGGCCGGTCCCATTACCTCCTCCGTCCCGACCGACCCGCCCGCCCGGCCGCGGCCCGAGGTGTCGATCAAGGAGTAAATTGTTGTGAAGAGGCGTCGCCCCGGAGGGGACCGACACCAACGGCCGCGCCGCGCCGGGCCGGCGGTGCATTCACACCTCCGGGCCGGGACCTCCAGCACCTCCGGGCCGCCGTGTTCCCGTCGCGCTGGCACTGCCGGTCAAGGTCCCCCAGGGCGCGGCCGCACCGCCCTGCAGTGGTCGAGCTGGCCGACACGACCGCCACCCCTCCCCTCCCAGTTTACGCTCCGCGAGCGGAAGTAAGTGCATGCGCGTCCGGTCCGGCCGGCCGGGACTGCACCAGCCGGCACCAGCCCTACGGTAACCTTTGAGGCGGCCCGGTGCACATCGGGAGAAAGGTTACTCATCCTGGGCTGGGCTGGGCCCGCCGCTGGATGGCGTGCCGACGCGGCGCGACGCGGATTACCTCCGCTTCGCCGACCCGACCGGGGCCACCGCGCCAACGCCAACGCCCCGCCCACCCCGCGTCCTTGAGGGGTGGGCGCGGTCAGTCCGCCGAGGGGAGCAGCCGGGGTTGGTTGGCGATGGCCTTAACCTTTATGCCCCCCAGCACGTGCCAGCTTAATCCACTTAAGACAACCCCCTCACGACAAAAAACATTTATCTTTAGGTCCTTCTGTGGTCCACTGACAAAACGCTTCGGCCACGAGCTTCATAATTCCTAACAAAAACACCCGCGGCCGCCGCTCCAGCCTGTGGGCATCGGAGAGCGGGGAGCGGGAGCAGGGAGCGGAGGGAGCGGGAGCAGTGAGCGGGGAGCGGGAGCAGGGAGCGGGAGCACTAATGAGCCCGCGGCGAGCGACACGACGGCCACCATTTGTTTCCATCGGCGCTATCAGGGGCGTCGACATGAGCCCCGCACCGGGGGGAGGGGGGAGGGGGAGGAGGACGCGGCCGCCTCACACCTCTGTGGCCCGGGGCGGCCCGCGGGCCAGGGCCGTCATTATCCAGGGAGGAGAGGAGATCATCTCAATACGAAGATGGCCTCCGCGCGGCTCTCAGCGCCCTCCCTTTTTTTCTTTCCCCCTTTTCCTCCCCTTCCCTTTTCTCTATCCCCCACTCTCTTACATGCGATGTTATACTTGGGTCTTTCAGAGAGATAGGCAAAAAAAATAAAATAAAAATGGAAGCGTTTAGCGGAGCAAACAAGGGCGGCCGTTTTGCGGGGCGCTTCTGTCGAGTTCTTATTCAGGGGCGCCGCCCTCGCGGACCCTCGGGAGGGTGCGGCCGGGGAGGGGCAAGCTCCCCTCGACGAGAAAGGCCTTTTTTAAACCGGCGCGACGATGAGAGAGAGAGAGAGAGAGCGAGAGAGAGAGAGGCTCCCCTCGACGAGAAAGGCCTTTTTTAAACCGGCGCGACGATGCGCCAACACCGCCAGCTCCAGAGGCCTTTACAACATGTCGTGGTTTGGTTCCGCACCGTGGCGATAGCGGTGGGAGCGGCGGCGGGGCGAGCGCAAACGGGCTGCGGGTCTTGTTGTTGTTCCCGGGGAGCAGCGGAGGGTCCGCGGCGGAGCGGCCCGAACACTCTCTAAGAGAAGGCATTGTCGAGGAGTTCATCAAATTTATGTTGCCGCTTCTTTAACACACATTCAGATCAGTACGGTGGGTTGAGGGGTGGCGGAAGAGGCGTGGCGCGGGGTGGGCCGCGGGGTGGGCCGCGGGGTGGGCCGGATGCGTTGCGGCCACCAACATCTCGCCTCGCCCCGCCCCGCGCTCCGCTGCAGCTGCCGCGCCTCGCCGCGTGACCTCGCACTTCCCACTTGGCGATGCACGGCGCGTCCGCCGGACGCTTTTAGTGAGGCTCCGCGTG
>NW_026267145.1:1010569-1014567 GCF_000697945.3 Frankliniella occidentalis | reverse complement strand
AAGGCAGCCTTGACATTATTGGGGGGAAGGAGGAGCGAAAACCTTGCTGAAAGGTCCACCCGGCTCGAGGGAATTCCCCGCATCAGAATCATGCGGCACAGGCAGGCAGGCAGGCACGGCGGCCCTGGCGGCGCCCCGAGTTTGCAAAAGCAGGCGGTGGGCGGTGACGATGGCTCCACCGCACCCGCGCGACCTTGAACCCGCCCCGCCCCACCCGTGCCACCCCGCCACAGTTAATCAGGGCGGCTCCCCGGAGTGACCAACCCCCGGCGTCACGGCGCGACAAGACGGATGGACTGGCGGCAGGCTAGCCCGGCCAGCGGCGACAGGCACACTGCAAAACGAGCCCACCTTCGCATCGCGTTCCAGATTCAAATAAACGCGCGTAATTCGTTTCCGCCCAACAAGCCCGCGCGCCCTGCGTGCTCTGCTCTGTCCGTGTAGCGTGGCTGTGGCTCGCGGGCGCGCCCGTCTCGCCACCCAGCCGCGCTCGGGGGCCCCGCGTATGCAAATGTTGGGCGCGGAGCCTGCGCGCTGCGCGTCAGTCTCATGGTCAGAGCCTTTCGGAAACACTGCGCCGCAGCCGCACTGCGCGCTCGCGGACCCGGGCCCGGGGGCGGCCGCGCTGGACTATAGGCCCGTCACTCGAGAGCGATTCGGGGCCGGTGAGGCGGGCGCCGGAGGCAGCGGGGCGAACAGGACGGCGGCCAGGGCACACGGCGCGTGTCCAGGGCCAGCGCGGAGCGGCGCAGCGCCCCGAGCGAGGTGTCTCTGTGTTCCAGGATAATGCTACGACTCGGGCCCGTACAGTATTCCAGATCGGGGCGATAAGAGACGCGGCGGATGGAGCTATTGGGATGCTGGTCCCGCCGCGGCCAGAGCCGGCCGAGGCCTTGGGCGCCCTGGGGCTGACCGGCGCAACGCCCCTCGCCGCCACGCCCCCCGGGTCGCGTCGCCATGTCGTCAGACTGGACCGCGCGACTCGGCGCGGCTCGTCCTCCCAGAGGCATCCCCCGGGCGGCCGTCCGAGCGGGTACTAATTGATACTCAATGCCCCCGGCCCGGCCCGGCCGGCAGAACCTCCGAGAGAACCGCGCCGACCGGCCCGCCCTGCCGGCCGCGCCGTCGCGCCACCCAAGACGCGGCAGACGCAAGTGTGTGTCCTCTTGGGTGCAAATGATGCGAGCTGGACCGGGGGGGGGGGGGGGGGAGAGTCGACGACGACGACAACAACAAGAGGGTCAGTCTGCCTTGGCTGCGACTGGAAGGGGCAGGGCAGGGGGGGAGACGATTGACTTTCCGTGAAAAACGGCCAAAAGACTTGGTCGTCACGCATCGGGACTTTTACGTGAAAAGCAAATGCATTTTGGTGTCATGCCAACCAACCGTTTCACCCAGGTGCACGCAATCACACATGCGCACACACACACATGCACTCACACACACGCGCACTCACACACACGCACGCACAGAGAGGTTCATTTATCGGTCCCGCAGAACAAGCTGCGAACCGATCCGCGCCGCCGCGGCCCATTGGCGGGATGCATCGTCAAGATAAAGGGACGCCAAAAAGGATCGCAATTTAGGAGAGGGGAGTCCCACAAAAGGATGAGCGATAGGATAGGATTTCGACGCGCGGCCGGCTCCGGCAGCACGGCGACGGCGACAGCTCCGCCTCGGTAAAAGCTTTCTTGGCAATCGGGCGCAAAAATCGACGAATAATGAATTCCCCCTTCCCGTCGCTCCCTGGCCTGCCCTTCCCGCCCGCGAATAAAAATAACAAACAATACTTCCCGGAGAGACCCAGCGGTCCTTCAGGCGGCGAGCAAGGCGACGTGGAGTCGACGTCTCAAAGGCGGAGGAATACATAGAAGGACAGAGGATACGAAGGTCAAGGGCAAGGAGGGCGCGGCGCTTCTCGCTCCCTCGTCGGTTTGCAAAGATATTCAATGGGAGAGCGGAGGAGAGGCGGGGAGAGCAGGGAGCAGGTCCGGCCCAGATAACAGGGCCAGCGTGAATATCAAAACAAGGGCGAGTAGATCACCCCCTCGGTGGGCGCACAAAGTCGTACTGTCTGCGAGTGTGTGAGTGTGTGTGTGCGTGCGTGTGTGTGTGTGCGCGCGCGCGTGTGCGTGTGTGTATGTGTGTGTGCTGGTGGGCGCGCGTGCGGGTGGGCTGGGCCGGGCGGGCGCACGCGCTATCGCGGGGCCCTCATCTCCGTTTAGATTCTATTTTCGCTGCAGGTCCGTCCGGTCGGTGCGGGTGCCCCCCCCTGGGGCGCGCGCACCAGCAGAGGGTGCAGAGCGTCATAAATAATACGCGCGGAGGGCGGAGCGGCGGAGCAGGCTGCGCTGCCGACCGGCCGGACGCCTGGACCCCGGGGAGATGCTGCGGAGATGGAGACACGAGATCTGCAGAACAGGCCACCGGCCCGCCACCGGGGCCCCGACTGACATATTGGCAAAACAGTCGGCGCGGCGAGTGAGTGTGGCCCGTGGTGGGCCGGTGGCGGGCCGGTGGTGGGCCCCAGCCTGGCCCGCCCAGCCCCCACATGCGCATCTTTTATGGCGAGAGCCGGCGCTCTGCTCGCTCTGCTCGCTCTGCTCTTGGGCCGCCAGAGAGGTGAACCACTCGGCTATTCTGGGCGCGTGCCGTATATGTGGTAATGGAGAGGTGGCTCGGGGGGCGTCCTCGCCGTCCTCCTGCCGTACGCGCCCTCCTCCTCCTCCTCCCCGGCAGACGCCCTCCGCCGCCCCCGCTCGACAAGAGCAGAGAGGAAACTCTACTGGAATGCGGCCTTGGGGGGCGGCGCGCGGCCCGACGGCGCTGCGTCACAACAGCCGGCGCCAATGTTTACCAAAGTTCACCCCCACCCCCATCCACTGCCCCCAGCCCAGCACGCCCCGGGGGCGTAAAGGGAAAGGGGGCAAGGGGTGGGTCACATCCGCCGCGGCAGGTAAGTGTTCCGACGGCTCCAGAACATTCAGCCACTTCCAGCATCCAGTGTGCCCTAGCCAGGCGTCGCCACTCCCGGCCGTTGCAGCCACTTCCAGGAGGACCATACGGCAGGGCGACCAGGAGTCACTCGGACCAGGTCACCTCTATCGACGTCACAAGGCGCCAAGAAGGCGACGAAAATGAAAAAGAAAACATTAAGGTGGGTCGCGGCATGGTGGGCGGGCTGCAGCAGAGCGTACAGTGCAGCGCCCGTCAGGCGCCTTGTCGGTAGGCACTCCCGCAACACTCTGGCGCGCAGCGAGGCTGCATCCCCAGCAGGTCCCCCAGGTGGACGAGTGCCAAGCTCGCCAGCGGGAGCCCGCAGCACGGGAGGAGGGAAGTCCCGTGGACCGGACGATAAGCCCGTCAATATGGTATGCAGATGGGTGTTATCGGAAAGCAATGAAGCGCTCGAGAGACCGGCGGCGGCGGCGCTCGTCGAGGAACACTCTTTGAATCGCAATGAGTGTGCTCAATGACGTCAACGTACTGTACCTCGCAAAGGTTATCTTGGCAAAGGACGCGCTTTCCCAGGGGCGCATCAGATAGCGCCCGCCATTAATAAAGGCACCTTCAGGACACAAGGGCGAACCTCTCACGCTGTACTCTTCGACCGCGCACCTCGCACCCGCACCACCAAAACACATTTTTGTTTATCTCCCACCTGGCGCGTTGCTCATCGCCGTCGGCTGATAAGATTATCAGCCAGAGCTGGTTGGTTGTTTGCGCCGGGAGGGCACCACTCGTATCGATCGCAGAACGGGCTACTCCCGGGTACGCCCCCCCCCCTCCTTAACACTCTCACACACGGGACGGGCCTCACTCATCGATCAGTGCGCCTATCACTCTGCATTAGGAGGGGCTCCGACACGACGTGACCGCGCTGACCCACATTCCAGTCCCGCCCTGCCGGGGACTGCCAGGGACTGCCGGGGACTGCCGGGGACTGCCGGGGACTGCCAGGGACTGCCGGGGACTGCCGGGGACTGCCGGGGACTGCC
>NW_026267145.1:1008892-1010126 GCF_000697945.3 Frankliniella occidentalis | reverse complement strand
GGCGGGGCGGGGCGGGGCAGGGGCAGGGCGTCGCCAAGGCCGAGCGCGTGAATCCATCCGAGTCCAGAAGCAGTGAGGCCGCAGCGGCAGCAGCAGCAGCAGCCCTTCGGCTTGACCACTTTACAAAAACTCGCTGCTCGACGTCCAAGTCCGGGTGGAGAGAAGGGGCAAAAAAACAACAAGTAACAGAGCGTCATGGTTTCTGATATGGTCTTAGCGACCTGGAGCTGGTCGGCTCCGCGGCCTCCACCTGACGGCAGCCCGACAAGTGAGCGACCTTTGGGGCCTTACGGGCCTGCTGCGGATCTGTCCCGTCGTGCGTGCCCCCGGACATTCGCCCTAAGCTGCAGCCATATGCTCGAAAACGCAAAAGAAATCCGTAAAAGTTTGAGATGATAAAAAGAAACATCATTAGCCGCACCCAATTCACGTTGCCTGTGGCGTCGAGCACTGTGGTGTTTGGGTTGGATGAGGACGTGGTCCGCCTCGCCTCTCCGTCCAGCAGGCGGGGCCAGCCCGGCCGGCAGAAGCGCGCGGCGATGACGCCATGCAGCTTGTTGTGCCCACACACCGCCAATTATCGACACGAGTCGAGGTGTGGCGAGGAGGACCCACTCTCCTACAATACGCCAGCGCTTTTTACAGTCACAAACTGCTTATTGTTTCGGGGCTTTCTCGTAGTTACTTTAACAAATTACTTGAAAACCATAAAAAACGTGTGTAAATGTGCGAGTGCGACACGAGCTACAGTATATCGCTACCTTACCAATGTGTTCTCTGGATAAAATGTATTTCAGAATGTCACGAGCGAAGTCACGAGCGTCAGTTATATTTCTACCGTTTCGAGGGTTTTCATACGCGACGTGTGGCGATTTTATTACACCGCTGCACTTGGCAAATAACAACTGAAGCCGAGCGCGGCGGCAGCAGCAGGGGTCCCCCTTCCTGTTGCGATCCTATGCGACGCCAAGCCTCGCGGTGTCACGGTGGTGCCGCCAGTTCGAGTGTGATATGTTTTGGTTCAGCACAAAGGTGCGCGTGTGTTGGGGAGAGGAAAGGGGAGGGAGGGGGGAGGACAAACAACCGCTAAATAAATAAATGTACGCCGCGGTGCCGCCGCGGTGCAACGGGGACACAAAAGCACTGCTGTCTCAAGTACAGAGTGCGCGAGACGTCGAGTGCTTTTGATTTCTCGTACGGCCTTCCATCTCTCTCTCTCTCTCTCTCTCTCTCT
>NW_026267145.1:1005834-1006407 GCF_000697945.3 Frankliniella occidentalis | reverse complement strand
AATTTCACTCGAGAAGAACCTATTGCAAAGAACACAGAAATGCTGCCTGAGGGTATTCTCTTGCCTCCCAGACGCCGAGAGGCTGACGACGACGACGACGTTTCTTGGACTCCACCTCAAGGAAGGTCGATCTCCAGTGTCAGATCCACCTCTAATGTCAGGTCCACCTTATAGTGTCAGGTCGGTCCACCTTATAGAGTCAGGTCGGCGTCGCCAATCGCATCGCCATATGGAGGAAAGGGTCCAGGAATCATTGTCTTCTTCTTTGGATCCGATTACATATGCCAAAATAAATATATATGTATTTCGCGTGGTTGGGAATTGGATGAGAGTGGTCCATTCCTGGCCTCCGGGCCCCGCGGCCCGCGGGTGTCGTCAGTGCGATTGTCTTTTGCGCCGCGTTGTTGTGTAAACAACCAAGTACAGAGTGCGCGAGACGTCGAGTGCTTTTGATTTCTCGTACGGCCTTCCATCTCTCTCTCTCTCTCTCTCTCTCTCTCTCTCTCTCTCTGCTTCGCCCTCATTAATTCCGTGTGAGCGTGCATCGCTGTGGGTGGCAAGAGCCAACTGCAC
>NW_026267145.1:999345-1003844 GCF_000697945.3 Frankliniella occidentalis | reverse complement strand
GCGAGCCCTGCGTCGCCCCGCGCAAGCAGCCCAGATCCGTATCTCCTATAGAGCCCCGATAGAAACGCACCAACACACTGCTAATCACATTCCGTCGCGGATCCCCAGCAGGCAGAGGCCACGCCGCGCCTCACCTCTCGGACACGCAAACCTGAAGCAGGATTATTATGACGTCTGGCTGTGCCTCGTCCTGCGGGCCAGCACCGCCGCTGGCAAAGACACGGCAGCTCGTGTGGGCTCCGCGGGGCCCTCTGGCGGCGCGTGACTACCCTGCCAACAACCACTCCACTCGGGCTTGCTCGCAGCGCAGCCTCGCGGACCCAAACATCTCTCTCCCGGTGGTCAGGCCGTACCGTGCCGTACCCCATGCACCTACTAAGTGCTGGACCGGGCGCGAGACCGGACCCCGGAACCGTGCGGACTGCCCTCGGACCAACTATTTGCAGTTTTACCAGCCTAAGCAAGAGCGGCTGGCCCCAGCTTCTGGCTAGTGCTAGTACTCGGGGAGTCGTATAGTTTTGGCAGACCAGCCAATCATTGTTCCGAGGCGGAGAGAAGCCCGCGGCGGCGCAACTCTGTCCTGATGTCCTTGGGCAGAGAGGACCGTGCCCTTCCCTTCGGCAGCGGTAATAACACGAGATCAAACATTAAAGTCCAATTTGCTCTGGCGCGAGCACAGCAGCAGGAGCTGGGGACGAGTCCGACACAATCGTTCATTACATTACCGCCGTAGGGGAGCAACAGCAGCAGGCAGGCGGTCGGGACGGTAGTGTCAGACCATCACAAGTGTTTTCAGAACACGCTGCTGCTGATTCTCTCACCCGCATCGCTGAGGTTGGGTATCAGGGCCCGCGCCCGCGCCACAGCCTCCCGGTGAGGGCCCAGTCTGGAAACTGCTCCGAGGGGCCCCAAAAGATACCTTTTCTGCCGGCAAGGGGCCCCAAAAGATACCTTTTTGCCTTCAAGGGCCACAAAAGATACCTTTTTCGCCTGGGGCCCGGTCGGGATTTCCCGACTAGCCAACCCGGGCCAGTCCGTGGCTGACCAGCGCCCGGACTCACCTGCAACAAGAAGAGCGGAACGGTTAAAGCACATCATTGCGAGGGAGAAGTGGCCTGTTCGGGAGATAAAAATCAAAACGGATGGCCCGGCTCGGCCCGGCTGCATGCGGCTGTTCCTCGCTCTCCCCCTCTCTACCCTCCCCATGGAATGCTATTTCTGCAAGCCGTACTGCACACACGCTACACAACCGACGGTATTTATTTGCCATAGCAGTCTCGTGTGTGTGTGTGTGTGTGTGTGTGTGTGTGTGTGTGTTGTATGTACATCGGGAAAGAAACCCAAGACACTCCTCAAGGCAAAGGCGAGGGGCACGGGGAGCGCAGCCGAGAAAAGCAAAGTCGGAGCGGCGATGAAGGGGAGGCAGTCAGTCCAGATGCGGCCGAGACGAGGAGGCAGGGTGCATCTTCCCGAGAAACTCGCGTCCAAGACAAACACATGGAGGATATGTAGTTAGCGATAAGTAGGGTCGAAAAAGAGGATCCGCCGAAAAGGAGGGTCGGCGCAAACCGCCGCGTACGCTTGATGAGCTCGCTCCTGTCCACATTTCAGGTGTTCATAGTTCATAGCGAACGTGAACGGATGCTTAAGTGTCGAAAAATTGGACAGGAGCGAGCTCAAACAAGCGCACGCGGCGGTTTGCGCCGACCCTCCTTTTCGCCGGACCCTCCTTTTCGACCCTACTTATCGCTAACTACATATCCTCATGGAGTTAGGACTGGACTGCGAGTGTGCGCGCTCGCGCCTGTGTGTATGTGTATAGGAAAGAGTGAGAGAGCGAGCGAGAGAGACGAGAGAGGGAGAGAGGGAGAGAGGGAGAGGGGGAGGGAGAGAGAGAGAGAGCGCGCACCACGCTGCATTCCTGCGGCTAGCGCCAGCACTAGCGGCGGCGCGGTGCATTCGGTAAGTGCAGGCTGCAGTGACTCGATGAGTTAATTACCCGTCGCGTCGCCACCTCTCCCCGAGCCTCTCCCCGGCCCGGAGCGTCCGGCCTGGAAGTCAGTCCCCTGTTTGTTTGGTGCAGTGTAGCTCAGCTCCACCCTCCGCTCGGCGAGCAAACGAACGGACATCGTACAGACAGTGCGTCGTTTGATTCGCATAATTGTTATTTATTCGCGAGGGTCGCAAGCCGCGCCGCGCCGCTGCTGCTGCGGCCGGCCGGCCAGCCGTCTCGAGTGGCACCCCCCCCTCCCCTTCCTCAATCTCTACGCGGCCGGACAGAGGACCCTCTGTCTGCCCTCCCGGCGCGGACCCAAGGGCAAAACACACACACGCACACACACACATATACACACACACAGACAGAGCTCGTCGTCGGCGCCCCCCAGGACCAGCGAGCCCCCGACAACAAAATGCATTGCACGGTCACTGGCGCAATTTATTCCCACGGGAAGAAGATTTACTCCGGTAGTAATAACCCCCGTGTGCAAAATGTACCTCTGCGCGAGTGCAACACTGTCTGGACGGGTGTGGCGGGGCTCTGCGCCGGCCGAGGCTCTCCGGCGGGGCTGCGGCGGGCTCTAACCCGCACGTTTATCGCTCTATCCGCGAGCCCCTCGGCTGCCCCGGCGCGGTCGGGAGGCAATCTCCGCTGCGGCCGCACTCTGCCGCCGCACTGCCGCCTCCTGGTCCTAATAACGCCGCCCGCCCGCGGCCTTGTCCTGTCGGCGACGCCGCTGTCGTCCGCGACACTATTTTCGTTCGAACTGCTGCTGCTGCTGCTGCTACTGGGGGCTGGCGCACACGCGCGCGGCTTGGGGACGTCCCTACGCGACCACGGCGACATGGGAGCGACACGACTTTCCGTAACGAGGGCAATTTATTTGTCGTTTGTTTGGAATGCTGGTACTTTTTATTTTTCGGGGGCAGTGTAGCCATCCATCCGTCATGACGCGTCGAGTCGTGTCGGCCGCCCACCCTGGCCCTGGCCTACCCCACCACCCGCAGCCGTCTCGCCTCCCCCGGCTACCCCCCTCTATCTCCACCCCACCCCACCCCGCCCCGCGACGCCAGTTTTAATAAAGGAATTGACAGCCGCCTGACGCGCCGCAGCCGCAGCCCCTCCGCGCCACATGAGGGCCGAAAGGGTGCGAAGCAGCCGGGCCTTAATTGGACGACCCCCCGTTATGGGCCGTTTGCCTCGCCCGGGCCGGGGGGAGGATACGCCACGGTCAAGAAAGAAAATACGGCACTCCCTCCATGCAACGCCAATGAGGAGGGGGGACGAGAGGGCCCTGCAGGCCAAACTTCTGCTGGCTCTCTGGCCGGCTGCACAAACCACCGTCATCCGCTGTCACAACTGCCAAAAAAGTTAGGGAAAAGAGGCGGCGGAAAGTTCCTTCCGGACGTGGAGCGCACTGCTCGCTTTCCCTCTGGCTGATAGGGCGGGATTTATACGAGCAGAGATGGGCTGCACCCCCCGGCTCCTCCTGCCCAATACCGTCAAAGTGTTTGTGCGTAACATCCGACAAAAGTTTCCCTGGGGGCCCCGCGACTGCACGGTTCATTTTCTTTGCCGTGAAGCGACGTCTCCTTTTGTGAACCGCTGCTTGTAGTACGCAGGAGGCGGGGGCGGATCCAGAGAGAGGGAGCCGGCGATGGGGCGGGGCGGAGGGGCGCCTTGGACGTGATTCAATCCCAGGGCCCGGTGGCGCCGGCTGGCACCCTGCCCGCCGTCCCGCACTAGAGGCAGCCAGATCTGCATCAGACGCAAAGGCGAAAAATACGCCCGCAGCAGCAGCAGCAGCAGCAGCAGCAGCAGCAGCAGCAGCTGCAGCAGCAGCAGCAGCAGCAGCAGCAGCAGCAGCAGCAGCAGCGCATTATTATTACTGCACAGGGCAGAGAGGCTCGCTGGCGCAGAGCCGTCGTGCAGTTAGGAGCGCAGTTAGTGGTTTTGTTTTTCATCGTCCCCGATTTTATGTCATGTCCGGTTTGAAATACTTTGTAGGGTGCGCGCGTTTTGTCGTGGACATATTAAGGGAATAATTTGGCCTGCTGTTTAAGAAATGTTGCAGGAAAACGGGCGGCTCTGGGGGGACTTTCAATAACCGCGAGCAGCTCGCACGTGCGGGGTGCGTCCTGTTGCGTCAGGGGCGACATGGCCATCCTGCGGGCGGCCCAGCGCCCGGCCGGTGGTAGGCGCCACGCGGCGCCCGGCGGGTGTCGCTATAAATACACGACGCGCCGGACGGAGGCGTCCCGACGGCGGCGGGCGGCGCGTCGTCCGGCCGACGGGACAGGAGGACAGGACACCTGGCGGCGCCGGCGGGGAGGACCAGGGGAGGGCCGCCCGACGATGATGCCGTGTCGTGCTCGTGCCAGACCGGGCGCCGGCCAGTGCAGAGTTTGGGTCGTCACGCGGAGGCGGGAGCGGCGCGGCGTCCTCGCGGCCGGACACTGCTGCGCGCCCCGCCCCGCCCCGCCTCGCCCCGCCTCGCCCC
>NW_026267145.1:997307-999295 GCF_000697945.3 Frankliniella occidentalis | reverse complement strand
ACCCCGCCCCCCGCGTGTAATGCCCGCTGATGACCGTCCGCTGCGCTGCGCTGCACCGCCGCTCTGCGCTATGATGGATCGCGCGCACACGACACTCGGGCGCGGCGTGGCGCGGCGCGGCGCGGGGACAAATGGCATTTAAATTGAGGCGCGCGGGGCCCGGCCTGGCCCGGCCGCGGCGCGCATGGTGGTCTCGCCGCGTCACCGTTTCTCATCACCGCGACTGACGGCGCGGCGCCACGTTATTGCTTCATTCCCGGTGCAATAATTGCCTGTCGCTGAAGCTGCAGAGGGGAGCAGCCACCTCGGGGCAGCAGAGTCCTCGAGCCGGGACTCTATACTACAGTATACCTCGGAGGAGTCCCGCCGAGGCATGGGGAGCCTAGTGGACGATCCCCCTTTGGCGTTATAATTCTCTTCCCCGAGTGTCGGGTTTAGCCGGGCTTAGTATAGACGAATGGGTGGACGATGGGGACCGCGGCGAGGTGGGTGTCCGGCGGGGCCCAGTGTCCACAGCCGTGGCCCGGCGTGGCGTGGCGTGGCGCGTCACCCATTCACGGCCACACGACGGCTGGCGTGACACCGGTCGGCTTGTTGGAGCGGGCGCGTGGCCACCGCCGGGACGGAGAGAAAGAGAGAGTACGAGTAGAGAGGGGGGGGGGGTGATTTAAACTTATTGTCCGGCCCCGGCACGGACCGAGGCGACTGACTCTGTGGGGAAAACAGGGAGAAGCACCGGTCGGTTTGTTGTACCCGGGAACAGATAAAGCGCTTGAGGACGCGACGCGTTGTCCCGGCGGCGTCCCCCGGTGTCGGTCGCGGCAGTCGCGGCGTTGGCGCCCGGGGCCAGGAGGTGGTCGCCGGCGCCGCCGCCGGCCTCCGTCAGCCGCGATAGCTGCACTCGGCACTCGCCAATCCGGCCGCTTTTAGAGCGACCGAAATACCGGGCTGGCCGCGCGCCAGCCGGCGCCAGCGCGCTCTGCGGCCACCTCCAACCCAACCTCCACGTCAGCCGCCACCGCCACCGATGCGAACGGCCAGAGTAACAACAGTAGGGGGCGGACGCCTGCGCAAGCCCCCTGCTGCCGGCGACAGGACAGGGGCGTCAAAACTTTTTCGTATTCAGAGATACGCTGGTGTTGGGGCTGGGGGTCGGGCTGGCCGGCTTTGACAGCAAGGCAGTCTCGGCCGGGGGTGCGAGCGCAGGGAGCCACAGAGACATGCGACCCTGAGGGAGGCGGGTGAATCTGATGGGCGGCAGGCCGCGGTCGCGGTGGGCGTGGCGGGTGGCTGGCCGGGCGGGGAGCGGAGGCGGCTGACCTGGTTAGCGCCAGCGCCGGCCCCACCGGGCCCCACCCGCACAGCCGCGCACACACCTACAGCTCCGTGCGCGGCTTCTTGTACGCTGCCACTCTCGCCACATCCGCCGTACATCACGCTCGGTTATGTCGCTCGTGTAGTAGTTGTGCCGGCACCGGCGGCGTGGAGCAACGTGGGGGCTGCGGCCGACCTCCAGGCAGGCGCCGCCATCGGTAGGCAACCCGCCCACACGCCTGCTTGCGGTGCAGCGTGCCCGGCCGTGCCCGGCAGACCCGCAAGAGAGGACCGGGGACTGCACCCGTTCGCTCCGCACCTCCAGGGCTAAAGTTGAAGAAAGGTTGTGCCAGCAACATTAGAAACAATAACTTTGATTAAAATACCCCGCAAAATGCAAAATCAATTGCTGTCTTCCTTTTTTGCGAGAGTAAGTACCATACTATCGTACCCAGTGTTACGACTCTGCTCTTCGCATGATGACGCCTGCATATAGCCCAAGTGTCTTCTTGGCCGCGGGGCGCGACGATTCTTTCTCGGAAAAAGCAGCAATGAACCCTCGAGTGGAGCACCGCAGACGACCAGTAAAGTCAAAAGGATTCCGCGGCGCGAGACGGGCAGACGGACTTGAGCGAGCACGTAAAAGCGGCCAACAATGTCGGCGGGGGCGGGGG
>NW_026267145.1:996482-997257 GCF_000697945.3 Frankliniella occidentalis | reverse complement strand
TTGCGGATATACTGCATCCTCGTCTCTGCAGCCCCTTACGGCTCGGCCGAGGTAGGCAGCCCGCCCGCACGCGTGCAGCGCGGCGCAGTCTACCCGGGGGGGGGGCAGAAGCGTAGGCATGACACAGGCGGAGGAGCAGATATTTCTTCGGCAAACGCGACCTTAGTTCTAATCTCCAAAACGCCCAATAAAGCGTGCCGGGAGGACAATTCCCCGTACACGCCACTCGCCGAGTCCCAATAAGAGAACCGGCCCAAAGCCGCGCCACGGGGCCCTAAAGCCGAGGGCTGAGTGTGTTCCAATGGCCCGGCCCCAAGGCCCCACGGGGAGACGAAACAAGGCACAGAAACCAGACACCTTGACACACGGGCGAGCGCAGGGCGGGCGCGCGTCGATGCCTAAATCACTGTAGCAACCATAGGCCCCCTCCCCCCAACCTCTCCGCGTGTAAGAGACACATTCAGACACGTGCCCTGCACACATCGGGCCGGATGCACCCAGCAGGAGGGGCGCACAGGAAGAGTGATGCAAACTGCAAACCGCCCGCGGGCACTTCCCTCCAGCACCCGCCCCGCCCCGCCCCGTCCCGCCTCGCGGTCCCCATCGGATGCGGCGGGATGGGCCCCGCGCGCGGGGGGTCACACCGGTCACACTAATAACGCGTTAGTCACCCGGCCTTGCGTAACTCGCCGCAGCGATAACGCGCCTTTCGGCAGCGCGACGATAACGCGACGGCGCCGCCGTTTTTACGCCTTGCTCATCCGGTGCGCCCCCC
>NW_026267145.1:996011-996268 GCF_000697945.3 Frankliniella occidentalis | reverse complement strand
AACCATTGACCACACCGGCCCCGCCCCGCCCGCGCCAACTGACCGGTCAAGCTGTCAGACTGTCAGGTCGGCTGGCCAGCGGCGCGGCCGCCCGCCGCCCCGTCGACACGGCGTCACCTCATCGACGGCCTGCTCCTCCACGTCACCTCGTCATCCTCGTTCCAATCCAAACCCTTCTCGGCGGCGTTGGCGCGGCGCGGAAGCCATTCTCTCTCGAATGACATCTAGACCAAGGCGGGGCGTGGCGGGGCGGGGCG
>NW_026267145.1:987045-995351 GCF_000697945.3 Frankliniella occidentalis | reverse complement strand
TGTTTGAGCTCGCTCCTGTCCAATTTTTCGACACTTAAGCATCCGTTCACGTTCGCTATATACTATGAACACCTGAAATGTGGACAGGAGCGAGCTCATCAGGCGTACACGGCGGTTTGCGCCGACCCTCCTTTTCGGCCGACCCTCCTTTTCGACCCTACTTATCGCTAACTACATATCCTCCGGGAGGATATGTAGTTAGCGATAAGTAGGGTCGAAAAGGAGGGTCCGGCGAAAAGGAGGGTCGGCGCAAACCGCCACGTACGCTTGTTTGAGCTCGCTCCTGTCCGATTTCCGACACTTAAGCATCCGTTCATGTTCGCTATGAACTATGAACACCTGAAATGTGAACAGGAGCGATCTCAAAGAAGCGTACGCGGCGGTTTGAGCCGACCCTCCTTTTCGGCGGACCCTCCTTTTCGACCCTACTTATCGCTAACTACATATCCTCCGGGCCTCTCTAGGCCGCCCTGGCCCGACCGAGGGCCCGGCCGCCCCAACGCGTCAATCCATCTCGCAGCGTGGCGCGGCGCGGGGCCGCCCGAGCGAGTGAGTGAGTGAATGGAGCGAGGAGTGGAGTGGATGGCAGTGGGAGGACCGGACCTTTAACTTCATCCAAAACTAAAGACAAAGAAAAACAGCCGGGATGGGTAAAATCCCTCAATTCCTCTTCGCCAAATTTTTCTTCGAAACACGCCATTTGTGCCAATTTATCTCCTTCGGAATCTGTTCGGATACGCAGCACGATCCCTTCAAGCTGATTCGCGTCGTCCCCGCCGAGGAGGTCCCTCCCCACATTTGCGGATATACTGCATCCTCGTCTCTGCAGCCCCTTACGGCTCGGCCGAGGTAGGCAGCCCGCCCGCACGCGTGCAGCGCGGCGCAGTCTACCCTAGAAGGTGGGCGGCGCGCGATTCGGACACACCAATTTCAATTTGACACTCTGATTGTTGGGTTGACCAAACCGCGGGCGACACGACACGATACAGTACCTGCGGGTCAAATGGTCGGTCGGGCCGAGGCCCGGGCGCAGGGCGAGCGCTGCACAGCATGACGGGCGGGGGCACGGCGACACCCACGCACCGAGGCGCACCGCGGCCCCAGCACCACGACTTCTTGCTTGGGTAGTGACGGTAATGACTCCTTTGTGACGTTTAGAAGAGAGAAGAGGGGGGCAGATGAGGGGGTAGGGGTGAAGAAAAGAGACCACAAAAAAGAGAATGAGGAATCAGAGGCGACAGGAAGTGCATCACGAGCAGGGGCGAGAGAGGGGGGGGGGCGGCGCAAAGAAAGAAAATAATAAAACAGAGGCTTGTTCTGCTGCGCTGCTGCTGCGCTGCTGCTGCGCTGCTGCGGCGGGGTTGCACGCTTGCCTGGTGTCATCCTAGAAGGCGTTCCCCCCAACGCCCCCCGTGCCGCCGTGCTGCCGCCGCCCGCGCGACCACCAGACGCACAGCTGCGGGCGATCGCAGCACAGCGCCGCGCAGCGCAAGGGAGATGCAAATAACTCAATCAGTTCCGAGGAGAGCGGCTGCAGCAGCAGCACCGGCAGCACGCCCGAGCACGCCACCGCGCCCAGCGGCCAGGGCGGACACTCGACACCGCCTGTGTGTATGAAGAGGCGGCAGGTAAGCGGCCCAAGCGGCCCAGGACGACGACGCGGAGAGGAAGCCAGCCCGGTAGGGCGACATCCTACACGCCATCACATACACGCACACACACTGACCCATCGACAGGGTCAACAGGATGGGACAAAAAGTCTTTTTGTCACAACTCGTTTTCTTTTTCTTCCGAGCTCATGTGTGCCTCCGTGTCACAGCCGTGTGGGGAGGGGGCGCCGTGGTGGTGGTGATCAGGCCACACTCTAAAAATGGGGAGGGGCAGTTCTGTCAGGAAAAACGCATCTTTTTCGGGCATATCCATAGGGTGTGAGTGTAAAGTTTCACACATTTGGATCCATTGCTGCCGTTTTGTCTGAACGGTGCTCCAACACGTCCAACACTGGAAAAACATGGGTAGGACTCGAGGGGTTTCAATGCCTTCACAAAGGCATAAAAAATAAGCACCCCTACAAAGGCATTAAAACTGCCTAAAGCTGTTAAAATGCAATGCCTTTGGACACTTTCGTGCCTTTGCAAAGGCATTAAAATTTAACCAATTTAACACCCCTAGGAAGGCATTAAGTCCTACCTTTGTTTTGCCAGTGAAAACGTTGCTTTTAGATGGTAAAACCAAAAGTTTGATTTCTCTTCCATTTCGAGTGCACATGGGGCGGGTGCTGTGGGGAGCGGCACAGCCGACCCCCATCATGACTCGCGCGGAGCTCCGCTAGAGGAGACAGAGAAGATACGATGCTTTGATTGAGCGCATCAGCCGACTAACCGCCATATATGAAGGCTGCAGCGCGGCATGCATCATGCATACCTCCCCCCCCCCCCCCCCTTCCCATCGTATCAATCAACGCTTTTAACGGGGCCGCCGCGCGATCACCCCGCGCTGCCCGGCCCACGGCCCACGCGGAGCGCAGCGGCCGGGCCACATCGCGTTACTGCAGGCAGAGAGCACACTTTGATGTTAGATCGGCGAGGGAGCAAGACGGGCGTTGAAGCAGAGAATTCCCTCCCCCCTCATCCACGGCCCAAACATGTTCTGCTGAGCCTCATCGGGGCAGGGATCGCCGCGTCCGCAGCTGTTAATTGTTCCGTGCAGCAGACTAGATCGCTCTCCGACCCAATTGAACGCCGCTAATCTCACAGCAGCAGCAGCAGCAGCAGTACCACCGCGCGCAATTGGCAAAGCGATAAAATCTCAATACAATTCAAAGTCATGCGGCCGCCAGAGCATAAACCCCCTACCGGCCCGGGCCGGGCCGCGCCGGCGGCGAGCACTTTAATTAGTAATGGGCCGCAGTTACATGCGCGGCTTCTATTTCGCACCCACCCCGCGACAGCGCCCGGCCGGGGACCGGTTCCGCACCGAGCCGCGCGTGTGTACCGCGAGGCGTACCGGGAAGCGTAACGCGAGGCGAAGGCGTACCGCGAAGGCGTACCGCGCACCAACAGCGGCCGCGGCTGGGACATTCCGGCAGCTAGTGAATCGAAGACCGTATGCCGCCACCACCGTTCACTGCTACATCGCATGGCGTGGCGTCACCCAAATATTAAAGTTTGAGATGCTCATCATCAATAGTTTATCGGTCTTTACTATCTCGCGGTTCGGGGGCCGCGGTCTTTACGATGCGCGCGACACTCTGGCCCAGCTCGGCAGAGGCGCCCCCCGCTTTGGGCGCGCGTGAGAGAAACGCGGATGCTGAGCGCAGCCGACAGATATGGACCAGACCACCAGCAGCAGCAGAGCAGCACCCGGGGCCACGGCGCTCGGCGCTCAGCCAGCTCAGCTCGCTGCGATATTTCAAAAGGGCACTCCCCCACGCTTGAACGAGACTCATATTGAAGTCATGTTATTTTCAATTACCACATAATGTGCATTGCGTGAATGAGCGAAATACTCATTTAGTATTCCGAACAGACCACTTTCGTTTCCCTAGTGCGGTGTTATTAACTGTGGCAAACAGAAGTTTGGTTTTCCCTTCAAATTGTTTTCACCTGCAACAAATTAGTCATTACCCTCTTTCAGCGATGTCGATGTGACAACTATATCATTTTGGGGGTGGAAATTCAGGTCAAACGTCAACCGATACGTCCCTTGAGACGTGTTTGCCATTTAACAGTTTGGTGCGCGCAGGTGACCGCAGCTCCCACATCACATCCCATGCATCCCCCCGGCCGTGCCCCGGCACAGCGCGCAGGGCTTAGCACCGCAGCCGGCCGTCCTGGACGTCCTCGCGGGCTAAACAAGGAGCACTCCGGCGAGGTCCGGCCGGCCGGGGCCGGGCCTGCGGCTGGGTCACGTCTTCTGATTAGCACCTCAAAGACACGGCCGAACCCTTTGGCGGCCGCACACTGCACTCGCCTGCACTGCACACTCACAACAGCGGGGACCGCGGCGCTCGACCACGCTCACCCGGAACAACAACAACAGGCCGTTAGAGAGGTCACGTGGGGAGGGCTGCACGTCATGCCAGGAGTAGCCTCTACGGCTTAGATTTGATTTTTAAAGACACACTATAATCGAGTTGAATTTTCTACAACCGTTTCATTGTCATTTATGGTTGACTTGTATTTCAAATTTAAAACTCCCGGCAAGGTTCCGCTGCTCCTCCACTTGGAGCCCCACGGACGGGGCGGGATACCCCTCCTACTCGGGTACTCCTCGAGCACCACTCGGGTACCACTCGGCCGGCTGCCTCTTGCAGCTGGCACCTGCGACCCTCCAGCCCAGCTCCGCCATATGGCGCTCCAGTGAACAATGCAGCGCAACCCGAACGCCGTTGCGAAGAGACGGGCGCGCGCCCGCGAGTGAGTGTGTGTGTGTCTGTCAGAGAGAGGGAGAGAGAGAGAGAGAAGGACGGGCGAATCAAGCTGAAAGGTCCGCGACCTTGACGCTCTGCTGGGAATGTGCAGCATCAGAACTGGTTACCGCGCTAAGTACACACGGTAGACTCGAGTAAACTAATGTTCATTACACAACCAGAGCTAAAGGGAAACCATCGAAAAAACATTTAAGTACAAGATTGCTATCGCTTCCAGCTCTCTGCGGTAGCCTTGAGTGAATTGTAACAAATTATTGTGGAACTAACATTAGTACTGTTGGCGAGCAGCTCGCGGCGGCTCGTTTGCGTTCCGGACGGTTCCAGGCGCGCCTCATCGTCGCCGCGCACTCTCCGCACCCTGCGGCCCTGCGGGCTGCACTCCCGGTACGTGCGCCTGCAGCTGCAGCCGGCTGCACACATGCAGCTGTGAACAGGCCTCAGGACCGCTCCGGGCGTCACGTTCCCAAGTAGCTGCCACGCTGTGCCTCGTGCTGCGCTGTAGGCGCGGGAGAGCTGCTCTCAGCTAAGCCCGTGGTCGTGCGCACGACGTCCGAGGGCTTGGACGGACCGGGCTGCTGGATCCGGTCTCTCTCCGGGCAACCCGTTGGCCACCGATTCGCGAGATAAAGGGTGTCGTTTGCACCTCCGCGGCGGCGCAGTGGCGCGGCGGCTCCGGGCGGGGCCGGGTACATATTTCGTGCGTCCGAGTCCGACGGAACCACTCCGCCTGTCGCCTCCACGGGGGCTTTATCCGCCATTAGGACAGGCGGCTGAAACCAGACCTGCTGCGGCGAGATGGCATTCCCTTTCTGATACCCCCCCCCCCCCCCCGTGGCCGCCTCTTTCTCTGTCACTCCTGCGCCGCCCTCCTTCGCTCTAACGCCGTGTGTCCCAAGGCGCCAGTCAACTTGTCAAACCGTGTCCCTTATACGTTGGCTGCCCCCACACCGGTCCGCTCGCGGCCGCGGCTCGGCTCCGCTCGGCGGCGCGGTCCGCTCAGCCCTGCTTCAAGCTCTACAACAGCCAGCAGGCCCGGTCGTCCCGGACTGCGGCCGCTACTGATCCGACAGCCATCGGCACTGGACGTCGCCGCGTTAACGGCTTTTTAAAAGCCGGAGCCGCCCGCCAGGCGCGCCGCACCGCGCCGCGTCGGCAGAAAAGGCGTATAATAAAACGGGTCCGAAAGGCTTTTAAGACCAAATCCTCCTGTGGCTCCGGCCCGGGAGAGAGGCGGTCGTCGGCCATCGCACCGCCCGCCGGTGGTCCTCGGGCTCCGTCGTCGCCCCCCCCCCCCCCTTTCGATTTTGTTCCTAATGTTGTGAGTTTGGTCCTGAAAGGTGTAAACAGTCCTCACCCAAGTCGAAATAGTTGGTCCGCGGCCTAAGAGCTCGGAGTGTGTATCGACGTCTCAGAGCGATTGCAATGGATGCTGCGCAATATGCGGGAGGGTCGGCGCTGCCAGGTGGTCGCTGCATCAATCTCCGATGCATTGGCGGAGGCAAAACATGACCCCGCAGAGGGCACAGGATGGGGCGGGGAGGCAGGAGGAGGGTGACCCGACGGGGCCCCGGTAACGGCAGGCCCGGCAGGCACACCGGCGAAAGGTCAAAGGACGCGGCAGCTGCCGCCGCCGGCCTGCCGCGGCTGGAGGTCGGGACGGGACGCGGGGCGCGCGCGACAGCTCGCCGAGCGCAGCCGTGTCTTCCGCGTCGCGTCCGCGGGGCGGCCTTTGTTTGATTGGAGGCGGGCCGCAGCAGTTTGGTCCAGATAACGGCCCATTCCCTGCTCGCCGAGACTCTGTCTCTGGCAGGGTCGAGTTTGCACGGCGGCCGAGACTATGTCTCTGGCAGGGTCGAGTTTGCACGGCGGCCGCGCTCGATCTTTTTTCGCCGCGGCGCGCGGGGTCGTGTTTCGGCCGCGTATGGCTGCCCGGCCCTGCCCGGCCCTGCCCGCCTCGGCTGCAGCCGGCTGCTGCGGCTGACGCGGCTGACCCAGATCCGCCTTGCGTCTGGTCAGTCATGATGTGCGGGTCAGCCTTCTTCGGCTCCTTTGCAACGAGCAGCCGCCGCCGCAGCCGCCGACCTGCTGCACTTGACTCGGCCGCAGGCGCCCATAAAGCGTGTTATGCAGGACGAGCAGCGCGCCAGACGGGCCCGGGCCTGCGAATCCAACACGAGGACGCAGCAGCAGCGTCCAGGCGACGAGGGTGCGGCCCGGCCGGGCCACTGCCGTGGCAAGGACGAAGGTGGGACTCGAACCCTGAGAAAGTAAACTGTTGACAAGTAGATCGGCGGTGGTCTCGTGAGCCGGCAAGGGGCAAGCCAGGCAGTAATTATCGAGTGCTGGTAAGTACCGGTGGGTGCAGCTCGGCGCCAGCGGCCCGGGCGGGGCGGGGCGGGGCACGGCGCCGAGTGGGAACACAATGGCCCCGACGGCCATCAGCGCCGTTCAGACGGCGTAAAGCCCTCCCAATGATGCATTCTACACGGCATGTTTCTAAAAGAGCAGAGGCAGCGAGCGGAAAGGCAAAGGAAAGCCTGGCGGACTCGCAAAAGAGCCCCCCCCCCCCCACAACCGACCGAATTGTTCCTCGTCCGTATTCTCATCTGCTTTTTGAGAGATTAATATCGACATGCCCTGTCCCTGTCCTGTCCCTCCCCTACCATCCCTCCTCTCAGCCGGCGAACGTGAGCCACCTGGCGGCTACACCACGGACGCCACGGTCCTCCCTCCATCATCGGGGACCTCTCTGAGTGTGTGTGTGGGGGGGGAGCGCCTCGGTCGCTATCGCGGGCGTGACCCCCGCCCCAAACACGAGCGTGCTGGGCTGGCGCGGCGCGGGCACGGAGCGCGGGGCGAGCCTGAAGCGCCGCGTCCAGCCGCCGCCGTGCCGCGCCCGCCACGCCCCGAACAGATGGCCGCCCGGCGCCCACGCCCCTCGCCCTCGCCAACCTCGCGGCCCGACCCAAGCGAAGCGAAGCGGCGAGGCGCTCGAGGATCTGCGCGAGGCGGCGGCGACGGCGACGCGAAAAAAATACATGTGTTGTCTCTGTTTATCCCCTCCTCTACCCCGCTGCCCTCTCACTCCCACTCCTGGGCGCCACGTGTGTGTGCAACCGACCGGCCGACCGACCGACCGCCGCCCACGGCACTCTTTCTTTCTGGCGACTGAGATGAGAAATTGCCAAGATGGCGCGGTGAGGCGAGGCGAGGGGCGCGGGCGTGGCCGAGACGGACAGCGTCGCCGTGAGCCTCCCCAAGGGTGCGCGGCAGAGCGGCGCTAGACCCTTGCAGCGAGCTTGTGAGCCCCGGGCGCGGCGCGGGCCGCCCGGAGGGTAGACCGCCCGCCGCCCACGGCCGCCCGGCGGCACTGCCTGCCTCACGGCGGCCCCGGACCGTACAGTACAGACGAGGAGGAGGCCGCCGCACACCCGCTTCTCGAACATACAGTCGTAAATCACGCTCCAACTTTTCCCCCGCAATCACCGACGGTATTGTTTGTCATTAATTTTATTTGTATTCATCATCATGTCCACCACGACCGGTGGCGCGGGCCCGGCCCCCCGGGGCGAGAGCGTCGTCCCCACGGCGGCGGGTTGTGCAACTGGACGTACCTAGTGCAAAGCACTTGCATAAGCCCGCCCCGCCCCGCCTCGCCACGCGGCCACACACTCGGCCGCACCGCCACACGCTGTCACACCGACTCGGCAGCCCGCCCGCCGTCCTGTCGCCGCTTCACGTTGCGTTGTGCCGTTCATTTCCATTGATCGTGAAGAACTGCGGCGGCACAGTGCCCCGCGAGAGCTTCCCCGCTGCACCGCCGGCGAGCAGCTGGGGGGAACAAGAAGTGTTCCAAGGTCGGCGATGCCGCAGC
>NW_026267145.1:983132-986995 GCF_000697945.3 Frankliniella occidentalis | reverse complement strand
GCCCCGCACGTCGTGTTGGTAATGAAATGCCAGCCGTTTTTTGTTCGCCGGGGATACCGTTTGATCAAGGACGACGCCTATGACTTATTAGAGCCAGCCTAATGCGTGAGTGAGTGAGTGAGTGCGAACTGCGCGGGGCGCCCGGCCCAACAGCGGGCCAGCGGGCCAGCGGGCCCCACGAGTACCACACCTGCCACCCGTCCAGTATAATGATGATGACGGCTTGTTGCCTCCTTCAATTTAATGCCATTATAATTAATAATCGCATCGTTATAGAACGAGAACAGCGTGCGTTCTTTATTAAATCTGATGCCACGTTTTGTTTGTTTGTTTTCAAGTTGTTACTTTTGTGTTTTTTGTTGCGTTTTTTCCTTTTAATAAATTTATTACGTCCCACCTTGGAAAGCACGAGCAATGACAACGCGTTTCCGTCATGATCGAATTTCATTTCGCGACGGCGACGGGCTTATAAAACATTGCACGCAGCGACGTGCCAAGTGAGCTTTTTATTTTTTATTTTTTCTTGACCAAAAGCATAACGAACTGTTGATGTTGGCTGAACAACAGGACCCTCCCCGGCAGTTCGCCCGGCTGGCTCGCCCCGGCCAGAGTCGAGCGAGTCCCTCCCGCGCGGCGGAACGATTTCTATCTTTTTGGAATCACTAATCCCGACAACGTCAAACCAATTTGGCCGGTCGCCACGTCACCTCTTTTAAAAGTCATAGCATTAGCGGGCGTGGCTTTGAAAAGAACAAAACAAATCACGCCGCGCAACAGAAATAGTCGCGGCTGCTGCCGATGGGCGCGGCCCGCCACCACACAGTGGCACGCTGGCACGCACGCCCTCATGGGCTTGTAGGGCGCAGTGAAGCGCCGCCGACAGCCACTCCGCTGCAATTAGCCCGGGCCTGGGGGTCACGGGCACAACGGCCACAAGGGCGCCCGTCCGTCCGTCCGTCCGTTCCGCTCGCCGAATGTTTTTCCACGTTCTTCACTCACTGCGAGCGCGAATAAAAGCACGCATACGTCGAGCGCCACGCGGCCCGCCGGCGGCGGCCGGGTGCTGACGTCACACAGTGCGAATGCGGTGACGTCAGCGTGGCCACGGGAGAGGAGAAGAGGAAGTCGCCCCAGTCGCCCTGCCGATAGTGCGCGGTATGAACACTATACACCACACTACACCACCTATCAGGCTGCTGGCGTCCGGTCCGGGTGACAAACCAACTCGGTGACAAACACGCGTCGACACCACGCGACACTGACACGCACACACATATACACTCAACTCACACCCACACGAACGGTAAAAATAGTTTCTTGTATTACAAGACTTGGTCTTAGATGCCATTGGCATTCTCCATAAGATCTAAGACACGCGCTTGCAAGCCCCTCGCAGTCGCCGGAACTAAACCACATCCCGACTGCTTCGTTTCTTTAAACTTTTTTCGCTCCGGTTTTCCTCCCCCTAGTCAAACGGCCCGCCTATAATACTGCCTGCACACCCTCCGACCCGCCCCTCCGACGAGAAACAAAACGGCCACCATAAACCGGGATGTCAACACAACAGCCCCTGAGACACACTCAGAGAGAGGGAGGGGCGACAGAGGGAGGCAAGCGGGGGCGTTGCTCAGGGCAGAGTGAATATAAATCGCGCCAAAAGGGAGCGAGAGTGAGAGAGAGGGAGGCGGGCAAACAGTGAGAGGGAGAGAGAGGGAGGCGGGCAAACAGTGAAAGGGGAGCCCTGCCAGCAGCCCGCCCGACCAGCGGCCCACTCCTAGGGCCTGGTGATGGTAATCGCCCGCACTGGCTGCAGGGGTTGGCGTCGGCGCCGCCCTAGCGTCGTCCGATGGCCACTGCGGCCCCGTCGGTCATCAATCGACGCGAAACTCTAACTAACCCTTGTGAGTCATTAGCGGTGCTGGGGCAGGCGGGGCTTGCGCTCAGGCTGTGGAGCACAGCTCAGTGCTCACGCACGCGTGGACGCGGAGACCAGGAAGTACGCGGGGGCTTGAGCTCACCTGCAACAGACAGAACAGAGAGGCGACGTTAGTGGTTTACTTGATTAAATAATTGCCAAGGCCGCGCGCTGGCTGCCACTCTGCTGCACTCTGCGGCGACGCAGCCTGCGGGACTGCAAGACTCATACCCGGCACGCACGAGGAGTGATGTTCTTCTTGGAGGCACCATGAGAGCAAGCCGGTGCAAACGTTGAGAGGAATTGCGTTGTTTTGAAAGGAACTGAAATTTACATTACAGGGTGGCCGGCCATCCTATCGACGGAGTGCGCCCGAGAGATTGGCACTTTGTGCTCCAAAACCCCTTGCCTTGGGCAACACCGACCCTATACCGCCCGTATGCTTTAGCATGCTTGTGATGGGCGGGCCTATATTGGCACTAACCACGGCGCCTCGTGGCTCCACCGAGCCGCTCCGAGCCAATAGGCAACCCGCTCGCACGCCTGCTTTGCGGGCCAGTCTCGGGGCAAGGTAGTACTACCTTCGCTCAACCGACCGTCAAAACTCTACGTATGTTAGGACAAGCAACATGGCCCAATGTCCATAAGTATGCACATGAATACAGTAAATCAGACGAATGCGATATTACATGTTATTTGCGTTCTTTATTTGATTTCGCAGGAGTGACCGGAGCGCTCGGTCCGACGGCCCGGGCCGCAATGGGCGCAACGAGACTCAATAAACAGCTCTGGCGCTCGGGCCGGGCTCGGGCCGGGCTGCAAGGCCAATCAAAACAAAGTCGATCGTGATGCGGGCGGCGAGGAGGACGTGGCGTCACCTCGCACCCATCGCGCTCAGCACTCTCACAAGAGCGCAGCGAAAGTCTTAGGATACTAAAGTGTAACTCTCCCGGGGCTTCCCGACGTCTAGTGGGCAAACTTATGTACAAGAAAATCCTCGTAGGCAACCCACGGTGCATCGCCCCCGCCTCGCGGGGTCCCCATTCAGAAAATGCCACTTGCGGCTCAGGAAACTTGGGAAACACACCTTTCCGTATCGTGGAGAGTCCTGTGTGGGAGAGCGGGCATAGGCCAGGAAATCTGCATGGCAAAACTCGCGCCGCCCCGCCGCGACACGCTGGTCGGGCCTAGCGCGCACACAGCAGCGCGGCGGGGCGGGGCAGGGCGGGGCGGGGCGGGGCGGCAAGAGCTGATAAGCGCAGATAGCACATGGCTGCCCGCCGAGCACCACACTCACATGCGCTGCACAGGGGCGGCCCCTCACTCTACTCTCGAACACCCAGACCCACAGCGGTTTTACTACTAAATGCCAAGTCTGCTGTCACAAGTAAACAGAAAACCCGACTAATATTCGCTAATAATTTATCTGACTGTTTGTGGTAAATTGTAAGATGGAAAAGAATTATATTGTGTCGGTGCTTGACTCAAAACGAAACTGCGTAAAAAAACCAGCAACGATCTGCCAAAATCATCTTGCGATTTCTTTAATTTTATGTGTACCTGTTTTGCGGCGAGTAATCTTTAACAAATGAAATATTTGACAGGCAGGATATTTCAACGACAGTGTCCTTCTCTTGCCACGATGTTTTCTCGTAAAAATCGCAAACAAAGCCAGCCGTCTGTTCGATCAACCGCTCACATCTGCCTCCGGCGGAAGCAGCAGAGTGCCGAGCAAACGACAACAAACTGCGGGGGAGAAAATAAAATCGCGAGTGAAATGCGATAAAGCAGTGCAGTCGACGCAGTCGTGCCGCGCACCACACACCGAGCAGTGACCGGAATAGACTCCAAGTTTGCTGACCTTAGCCAACAGCTGCCGCGCCGCACTTTCAGATCGGCCGCGGGGGCAAAGTTCGCTGCGTGACGGAGTCAACTCCCACTCGTCCAC
>NW_026267145.1:972679-982683 GCF_000697945.3 Frankliniella occidentalis | reverse complement strand
AGGAGCTTCGCGTTTGCCTTATTTCGTGGGTCCCGCCGGGTCCCGCACCGCCCGACACCGGCTCCCGCGTCATCATCATGCCATTAAAATTAACAAATTTAGTCACGGATGCGGGTTGACAACTATAACAGAGGCAGATAAGGTCCTGTCGACGCCAGGTGCCAGGTGTGCTCCTCAGAGAGACACGGCTCAAGCTCAGGTCGGAGGAGCCACACAGCTAATGACACGTCTAGCTGCGTGCTGAGCCTAGCGGTGATGTGAACCAGCGCCTCTGTGGCCGCGCGGCAGACGCGCCGTGTGCGAATGTGGGTCATGTTTGGGCAGCGCAGTAGCGGCGCGGCGTCTCCAGAAATAGTTAGCGCCCCCGCCGCCTCCGCCGCCCCCGCCGGCGCGGTGTGCGGACGTTGCGGCATCCCTTGTGTCTGGCCGCCGCGACGCCCGCGCCGTGCAGCGTATACCCCGCCAAAAAAAGACGCCATTCGATCGTATCGCGACTCGGGGCGGCGCAGCAAATCTGGACATTATTGAAAAATGTCGCAATATATATCGAATATTTCTCGAAAACATATCGAGGGAGTGTTAGCATTGTCAAAAGTGACCGGCAAATAGGTCGCTCGCCGCGCGCCGTCGATTGTGAAATCTGCAACTCAAACATGCATCAGTGCCGTTGCGACACCCCGAGAGCCGCACCGAGCGGGCGCGGGGGTGCTGAATTCGCTGATTTGCACCCCCGCGGTCGCTCGCCAAGGGCCTCGCGGGCTTCGCGGCGGCCGCCAGCTGTTAGACGCGCTCCAGACCCCGGACGAGTGGCACGCCCCGAGGCTTCGGAGAGGGACACTTCTGTGTAAGGTGAGAGAGTGAGGGACTTGCTTGAACTGATTAAAAGAAAGGATTAAGAGGCAAACGCTGCTTTAGTTATTAAACCGTTGCAAGCTGTGCACTAGCGCCCCCTAGAGTAAGACGTAAGGTAGCTACGCTTAACCTAAGATTGTGCGGGACCCCTCTTATTCAACATGGTGCATCGGCCCTAAGACCCGTTTGCGCGTACTTAGGCTACTGACCCCATAAAGCCCAAAGCCCTAAGCCCTAATTTAAAGCCCTTTTGTTCGAACGAGCCTCACCGGGGATCTCTCACCTCACCAACGGCCGCCGACCCAGTCCTGCGTCTCCGGCGGCCACCACTCCCTTTTCTCATCAACCATATGGACCAAGATATTCGGCTGCAGACCAGCAACTTTGAACTGCAGCAAATCTTACGTGACATCAACGCCGTGCCCTCCAAGCACAACCCGTGTCTTGCTTTCTGGGCCGCACCGGACCTCACCGTCGCCAACGCCAAGAGGATCGCCACAAGGATCATCGACGGCGACGCCCACTACGCGCAAGCCTTCCTATCCCCCAACGACAGGGAGGCCAAGCGAGAGACAGCGCGTCGTGAACTCTTCAAATTACTCAAGATACCTGTAGCCTGGCAGGTCCACGAGTGTCTTCTCCTGCAGATCCCGACATCCGACTATCCGACAGGTTTTTCATTTAACCAAGTGCATCTTTTGCTCCAGTTCCTTGACCGCATTGGTTTTTCCAAAACAGACAAGGTAGAGTACGTCGCGGAACTCTTGCTCACCGCTGTCAGACAGCCGAAACCGAGCGCACCACCGCCGCCGTACTCCAGCACCCCCGACCTCTCCCCGGTCGACCCCAGAGCGGACAACTCACTTGCCGTTTCGTCCATCACCGGGGAGCCTTCGTCTTCGCTCTCGCCGCTCACCTCCGCCCTTCACGAGGAGCTCGCAGTAGTGGTAGGTAAGCCCACGCCACAGCCCAGGTCGCGCACCACAGCCCCGCCTCCGAGGCGCATCTCTTCCATGGCGTCCGAGATGTCACTGCTCGCTCTGCTGCCTACCACTTTCTGCGGCGACAACGACTCGGTGGAGAACTACTTGCAACGGTGCGACGCGTTCTTCAGCCTCCGGGCCGGCGCCGACGAGAAAGAAAAGATTAACGTCGTCGTACTCACGACCAAGGGTGTCGCCAACGAGTGCGTCACGAGGCTCGTTGGCAACAACGCGGAGCAACCAAAGGTAACTTATAAGGAACTAAAGGAGAAACTTTTAGAATATTTCAAACGATCTTCAGACCCCTCGGCGGCGTACGCAGAGCTCAACACCAAATTCCTGCGGCCCAACCAGAACGTAAGAGCCTATGCGCAGGAGGTCATATCACTGTGCATGAAAGCGGACCCCACCATGTCGGAAGCAAAACAAGTAACCCACCTAAAAAACGGACTACCAATAGAACTACAAAAAGATTTGAAATTTATTAATACTGCCACAGTTTCAGAAGTGCTTTCAAAAATAGAGGAGCTAGAGGTCACCAATAACCGGCTGAAGCAGGCGGAGCTGGTCCGCCGGATCCATGGCGCCGGGGCGCCGACGGTACACAGCGTCTCATCCGACGACTCCGTCGCTCAAGAGTTAGCTCGGGAGCTGTCCGGCCTCCGGATGGACGTCAAGGAAGCAATCAAGGCCGCCGCCGGGGCGCCATCGGTCAACGCCGTCCCCCAGCCCCAGCAGACCCAGCAGCAGCAGCCCCAGCAGCAACATCAGCAGCAGCGTGGCAACTACAACAACAGGCGCGGCCGTGGCGGACCACGCCGGCGGGGCCGCGGCAGGTTCAACAACTTCAACAACCAGAACCCCAACTTTGGCCAGACCAGCAACCTCCCATACCAGAATCAGAACAACTTCGGCAGCTTCAGCGGGTACAACAATGGTTCGCCCTTCGGCTACGGCCCTACAGGTAACTTCACACAGCAGAGTTTCCCCCAGCAGGGCCACTTCCAGCAGCAGGGCGGACAACGCGACGCCGACCCGCGTCTGATGCGGGCGATGCGTCAGCAAATGAGCAATCTCACCTACGCGGCGCGCCAGAACCAGAGAGGCAACCAGCGCGCCGCGTTCCCCACGGTAAACCAAGTACACCATGTGGCTGGCACCGCCTTCTGCACCTACTGCGAGTGCTCGGGTCATGACCTCGATTCATGCATCGAGTTTCAAACAGCTGCAAATTTTCTTTAGGGGACAGGGGAACCCAAGTCGCCGACCCCTCCCCTGCACCCCCAGCAAAATTGGTCGGCTCAACATCGCCCGTTGAACTGTTTTCAGCACTGTCAGCAGCCCTCTTGCACAAGCGCGAGCCCGAGCCACTTCGTCACCTCTGCGCCGGCTACTTGCTGACAAAGTGGGACCAGCACGCAGAACTACTCGGCGCACCCACACTGCAAAAGGAGAACGTCTGTAAGGCCATCCGAGAGGGCGCCGACATTTCCGCCGACCTCATACTGCCGGTCGTCGCCCATCTATTCCAGTGCACCATCCTTCTCACACCACGTGGGAAGGAACCCAAGAAATTTTCGGGCGGCGACAAGGAGCTCATTACACTACGGGAGGACGACGTAAACAGGTATTCATCTATGAAAGAAATTCGGTACACCACCTACGCCCCTGGACAGCAAGACGACCAGAAGCCCAAGAAAAACGCCAAGTCAACACTACGGCGCGGTCTGCTCGCTCCTCACATGACGGAGCGCCGACCGCAAGAACCAGAGACAGTCCACTACACAGTCAACAACACGTGCGCGAGCGCGCGCGCCTTATCTCGGCATCAGCAGAACTGCCCATTGGAAGCACAACTCAGCGGGACGCCTCACGACAGCCTCGAACTTCAAAAATCCAACCTGCTCACCTTTTTGGCGAAAATCAATGGTCACGAGGTAACCTGCTTGTTTGACCCAGGTAGCGAGTTTGACCTCCTGAAACCTCAGTTTGCAGATCCAACGGCACCTATCCGCCCACCCGACCGCCAGCCCGGACTTGCTGACTCATCTCCCATGCAAGTGACAGGCGTGTCGCGCGCGCTCTTCGTACTGGGACCAGGCACCGTGCACCACGACTTCTACTTGTGCCCGAGCGTCTCCTTCGACGCCATCCTCGGGAAGTCCTGGGCCCGGCAGTTCGAGTGCGCCACATGCTGGGCGTGCGATACGCTGACCGTCAACCTCAAGGGTAGGCACATCGGGTTGGAGCGGAAACCACCTATCTTCGAACAGCTGGACGCACAGGACCTCTACGCAGGACAGCTCACCCTCTCAGCAGATCAGAATATCACCATCAACCCCAAGGAGTCCAGAATGGTGAAGTTCACATCTTACCCACACCCCCTTCAGTCCACAGCCGTCGTGACGCCTACAGGACGCGAGCCGGACCTGCTGCCACAGGCTGTCGAGTGTGTGATCGGCCCGACCTGCAGCTACATCCCGGTCGTCAACCTGTCCGAGATACCTCAGCACATTGCAAAGGGGGACGTCCTGGCGCACGTGCAGCCCGAAAACCTAGACATCTCAGAACCACAGGTAAAAAAGGTGGCCATCGCCAACAACCCAGATGCTGAACCAATGCCTTCTGTCAACAGTGTATCCACGGCGCCCGTCGAGTTCGACGTCTACCCCGGCCTGGCGCCGCAGGAGCGCGAGGAGATCATGAAAATATTGAACGAGTACCAGGACATCTTCTACAAGAAAGGCGACCCCATTCGGTGCACCAACATATTGGAGGCAGAACTTCAACTTCACGACCAGACCCTGTATTACACTCCACAGTACAAGCTCACCCCCGACCAAATGGCAGCGGCTGAGGAGGAAATCGCCAACCTGCTGCAACTCGGGACAATCAAAGAAGAAAACAGCCACTATTGCCTGTCCCTGCTGGTGGTGCCCAAGGCGACACCTGTCGGCGAAAAACAGAAGTATAGGACAGTAGTCGACGCACGCCCTCTGAACCGTCGCCTGAAAACCCTCAATTTCAGGGGCACACCTGCTAGTGTATACCTTGAATACCTACAAAACAATGACATTTTCTCACAATTTGACTTAAAATCTTCTTACCAGCAGGTTAGACTCCACCCAGATTCTCAACAGTACCTGGCCTTCCAGCTCAAAGGAAAATCATATGTCTACACTGCAATGCCGTTTGGCGTGGCCTGCGCGGGCGAGTATCTACAAATCGCCCTGCACGCCGCCCTATCCGGCCTGCTGTTCCAAGGAATGGTCCTCTACGTCGACGATGGTACAGTCGCATCCAAAACCTTCAGCGAACACACAGACATCCTGCGGCGTGTTTTCGAACGATTCCGCCGCTACGTCTTCGTGCTCAACCCTGAGAAGTGCCGGTTCGGCTACCCAGACGCCCACGCCCTCGGCATGATCGTCACGCAGCGGACTCTCAGCATTGACAACGGACGGCTGCGACCAGTAGCTCACCTTACTGAGGTAAACAACAAAACCAGGGCAAAAGGAGTGATTGCCTACCTATCATATTTCAGGAAATTTCTGCCAAACTTCGCGCGGAGATCAGCGATCCTCCACGAAGCAGCCCACCCACAGTCCCCGTTCACCTGGACCGAGCAACACAAGCAGCTCGTCAAAGAGTTCTATCATGAGCTCATGAACACTGCGCTGAGGACCTTCTCGGAGGACCGACCAACCCGCCTATGCACCAACGGCTGCCGCGACGGAGTCGGTTCAATCCTTCTCCAGAACGACCCGCACACGAAGAAGTGGCACCCCGTGGGAAACTTCAGTCGTGTGCTGACCAAACATGAAAAAAATTACAGTATGACGGCCATTGAGCTTCTGGCGGTAAGTACTGGGTGTGCACACTTCCAGCGAGAGCTCCAATCTCTCACCCTGCCCTGCGATGTGCACACCGACTGCCAGGCGCTCGTCTACCTCCACCACGCCGAATTTCTTCCTCCTACCGTGGCGCGCCTGATGACCCACGTGCGCTCGTACAACCTACGATTCAAACACGTATCAGGTAAATCCAATTCCGGACCGGACGCACTCAGCCGGAACGCCCTGCCGCTCGAACCGTCCGGGTTCGACGTTCCACCGCTACCAGGAGAAGATGTAACGACCACAACCCACACCGCCACCACAGCCGCCATGACAGCAACACCTGCCAAAAAGAAAACCTCCGTCCTGAGTAAGTTCAAGAATTTCATGAAAACCAAATTCCGAAACGTTGCAGGTGCCCGCCTTCCTCCCACCGCCCCCCCACCTCCAGTGGCAGCCGTCACGAGAGCACAGGCCGCCAAAGAACAACAGCCGTCAGCGGTTCCCGAGCCGACCGACTCGGAGTCGGACGACGATTCGGACGCGGTCCCTCCGCCTCCGTCGTCGAGTGATGAGTCAGACCAGGAAGACGAGCCGCCGCAGCTCACAGACACCGAGTGGAAGGAAGAACAGCAGCGCGACCCGCAGATTGTACAACTTCGCACTGAACTGCTGCAGGGGGTCAAGAAGACTAACTTCTACGTTGAAAATGGCATCGTGTACTACCAGAGGAAAAACAAAGCGAAGCGCTTCTACACCCCAGCACACATGCGTGAGAAAATACTGCTTGACAATCATTCTTTTGGACATTTTGCAGAGCCCAAAACGGAGGAGCGCATCGCCCGCACTTACTACTGGCCTACTCTTACCGCCGACTGTACTGCGTTCGTCGCTAAATGCAAGACGTGTCAGCAGTACAAGAGAAAACCTATCAGAGAGGGTTTTCTTCAGAGTGTCACCCCTAAGGGCCCCAACGACATCGTGCACATTGACTTTAAAAGCGCACCTACATCTTCTAGAGGTAACACACAAATCCTAATCTATGTCGACGCCTACTCACGATTTGTCCGTCTGTATGCCACCAAGGGAACTACCACCAACGACGCAGTGAAAGCCCTGGAGAAGGCGTTCCACGAGGCCGGCCCGCCCAACACCATCGTCTGTGACGAGGGCCCCGCCTTCACAGGACGTGCCTTCAACAATTTTCTCCGCAGCCATGGAGTTCAACTACATGTCGTGCCAGCCAATGCACACCACGCCAACGGCCTCGCGGAGGCCTTCTGCAAGATCACCGGAGACAGAATCGCCCTCATGTGCAAGGACAACCTCAAAACATGGGACCAACAACTTCAGCTGACCCAACTGGCCATCAATGACAGCAGCTCCAAATCCCTTGGCAACAAAACCCCATTTTTTCTGCACCATGGTTACCACCCCCGTATTCCGCACACTAACGCTTTTCCTTCACCCCAGGACACCAAGACTCCAGACCAGCTTCTCGCAGACAACGAGCGCGCCCGCGCCTCGGCCCAGGAGGCGCTCAAGAAGTCGCAGAAGTCCCAGGCCCGCTCTTACGACTTACACCGCAGGAAGCCCACCTACGCCGCCGGCGACACCGTGTCCGTCTACTTCGAACCGAAGACAACAAAGGACGTCCCAGCCAAATACGCCTCACCCTGGCGTGACGGCGTCATCATTGAAGAAGTCAATCCGGTTACGTATCTGACCAAAACACAGAAGCATGAAGGGGGCCCGGCAAAAATCAAGAAAGTTCACGTAAATTACCTTAAAGCTCGTCCAACTTAAAAAAAAAAAAGAGGGGGAGTGGCAATACCGAGGCTCGCCTGTATCACCTATACGGAACCGCGGGTGCAGCCTCTTAGATTAGGAAAAAGGGCATAATATAAAAATATAAATAAATGAATGGGCTATACAAATAATGAAGAATGGGCTAAATAAATGAAGAAGAAAAATGGGCATTAAATCCGGCCGATATTAGAGCTCTCTATCCTTTCTCTTTTTTTTTTTCCTTTTTTTTTTCTTTTTTTTTTTCAAAATTTTTCTTCCTTGATGCATCTTAGTTTAATCCTAATTTTACCTTATTTTTAATTCTATTTCTAAATTTCTAAGAATAGGATGGGTTTCGCACCTTTTTAGGTTAGCTTAGGCTACGGTTTAGGATTAGGTACAGCTTTACTTTAAACTCTTAGTTTTATTTTAGGTAGGACATGTCCCCTAGTTTTAAGGTTAGGTTTAATGCGTTTTGCCTCTATTTCTTTTTTTTTGGTTTTTCATACTTGTCTCTCTCTCTCGAACCGATTAACCCACCATTTTGTCCCCTCCAGGAGCACGGCCGAATTGCTACTGCGTCCAGATGTCTCGCGTCCCCCCTCCGACGTTCGCCGCTGCTGGCACCTGGATCTTCACAGCGATTCTTCTGTCTGCGCCTGACCCGTCTATCTGCTTGACCGGATTTGACTGCACGGAAGTTCGGGAGTTTTCTTCCGTCGACCTTACGGCTGTGGCTCCGTGTCCCACCATCACCGACCCGCTGCCCTCCAGAACCGACTACGGATACGTGCTGCAGCGCCAGCCAATCACCAAGGTCCGCGTCACCGTCTGCAAGGCGGCGTACATCCAGAACATGATACGGTGTGGAATGCATTCGCATTCCGCATCCCCCACCGACGGCGTCACCATGGGACTGCGCGACATCCCGCCGAAGGACTGCATCATGGCGGCGGCGACGGGCGACCTTCTCCTACATGACACCAAGCTGACTGGGCTCAAGCTCGGCCAGCCGAAGAGCGTCTCAATCACTATCGCCGGGACGAAAACCCAGGACGGCACCTGTACCGGCGAGTCGTATTACTATCGCGGCGTGAAGTACCCCTACGTCACCGTGGAGCGTGACTACACCGTCACCATCAGCGAAGTCGACGCCGAATACGACCAAACTACAAATTCCATCATCACCCCGACTGGCATCACCGCGCCCTACTCTGACCTCCGATTCGACGACGCCGTGGAGGGCAACCACTACTGGTCACCCTCCAGTGCCGCCGGATCATGTGACATCCACATCATCTACGCTGGCCCCATCGATATTGTCACCCAAACCAAGGACGGCGCCGACACCAAGTTCGCCGTCGTCACCGCGGTGAATCATGTCTTCGCTCTCCGGATGCTGGAAAATACCACCGGCTGCGGCCAGCCCGTCGTCCAGACTGAACATCCCCGGCTTTTACTGTCTTTCGACCCAAACAACAACTTCATCACATCCGGCAACACTCAGACTGACCTCATACCTTACATCAATTCGAAATTTCTGTACTCCGAAATCGCCTGGGCCCGGCGGCTCCAGAACCTGTCATCCGACACCATCGCCCGCCGGTGCGCCCTGCACCGCCAAACTCTTCTGCATCAGCTTCAACTCGCCCGGGATCAGCCTGAGATGGTGGGCCAGATTTTCCAGTCTCCGGGCATTATCGGCCGCGCGGTGGGCGAGGTCCTGTACCTTGCTCGCTGCGCCCCTCTTCGTCTCTCTCTGCGACGGACCGCGGCCTGCTACGATTCGATGCCAGTGACCGACGCCGCCAACAGGACGCTGTTCCTCACCGGCGTCTCCCGCATTGTCACGGACCACGCGGAGACGGTGCCGTGCACGGGGCCCTTCTTGTCGACCTTCCACGTAGACGGAAAATGGTACCGGTTCGACCCCGTCCCTCAAGAGGTGACCCCTCCGCCGCAGCTCCAACCGGACGGCCAGCCCCGCGTCAGCTTCGAGGTGCTGGCGCAGATCGGCTCGGCCGGCCTCTACACTGCAGACGAGGTCCGGCAGTTTTCCCGCCTGCTGCAGTTCACTGCGCTACGATCCGCCGTCACGAACACCGTCGCCCGCGCCGCCACCGGCGACGCCGCAGCCTCTTCTCGCCTCGACATGCAGAACTTGTTTACGGCTGACCACGCCCTTCAAATCGTGACATCGGGGATGTCCCGCCTGTGGGGGTGGTTCGGCCGCATCGGGACCTTCATCTCGTCAGTCATCGGCATCGTTTTTGTGCTCAAAGTGGTGCAGTTCGTAATTAAAACCACGTTAAACGGCTTAACGATAGCACACGCGTCGGGTTGCACTATCGGTCTCTTGGCAGCCTTTTGGACTTCAGCCACGAGCTATTTGGTCAGGCGTCAGGACAGGGAGCGCTTCGTTCGGGTGCCTGTGGTGGTGGCCGCCGAGGAGGGTCGCGCCCACTCTGTGCCGGACCCCGAACTCGCCAAGCTCACGGGATGCCCAGTGCAGTGAGGTTTTCCACCAAAATTCATTAATTTTCTC
>NW_026267145.1:967421-972429 GCF_000697945.3 Frankliniella occidentalis | reverse complement strand
TAAATCTCAAAACTGTATTTTGCTTTTCTTTGGCTTTTCGGAGGACCGTTTTTGCATTGTTCCCTTCTGTTTTCATTTTCGATGCTGCCAGTTGTTATTTTTTTTCTTTTTCTTTCAATTTCACTTTTTTTTCTCTCACTCAGGCAGCCCCCTTCCGGGAGACTTGTATAGTTCCAGTCCTAATGTGAGTCCTCAGTAGTTTTAACGTGAACTTCCTTTCGAGTTTTGGCCGTAGCTTCAGATTTGTCAACTTTTTCTTTTTTTTTTCTCACTCTCTCACCCCCTAAATTTCGCTGAACCACCCTTGCTCATCCCTCTCCGAGGCACACACAGAAACACTTACACACTCTTCACCTTCGTTGTGGATTTCACATCCGGCCGTGCGTGGCTTGCGGCTTTCTTTGTTTGGTTACTTTCGCATTGTGAAACTAACCATTTTTCTAATTAACTTCATTTTTCCAAATTTAACATAACCATTTTCTTTTAACTTCATCAAAATCAATGCTAACCTCTTTTTTTAACTTTAACTGCGGGCATGAGGCCATGCCTTTCTTTGTTTGGTTATGTTAGCATTGTCAAAAGTGACCGGCAAATAGGTCGCTCGCCGCGCGCCGTCGATTGTGAAATCTGCAACTCAAACATGCATCAGTGCCGTTGCGACACCCCGAGAGCCGCACCGAGCGGGCGCGGGGGTGCTGAATTCGCTGATTTGCACCCCCGCGGTCGCTCGCCAAGGGCCTCGCGGGCTTCGCGGCGGCCGCCAGCTGTTAGACGCGCTCCAGACCCCGGACGAGTGGCACGCCCCGAGGCTTCGGAGAGGGACACTTCTGTGTAAGGTGAGAGAGTGAGGGACTTGCTTGAACTGATTAAAAGAAAGGATTAAGAGGCAAACGCTGCTTTAGTTATTAAACCGTTGCAAGCTGTGCACTAGCGCCCCCTAGAGTAAGACGTAAGGTAGCTACGCTTAACCTAAGATTGTGCGGGACCCCTCTTATTCAACAGGAGAACAGAGTAAATTTGGACAAATAACAAATTTCGCGGAATATCGTGGAATGTATCGGGGCGAATCGACAATACACACCTTCAGCATTATTTCGAAGGACAAGATCAAATCGGTCTGCGATATCGATCGAGATATCGACCGACTATCGGGGGTGCAGCGTAGCCGCCTTTCTATTACGCCAGCCGTTCGGTTTATTGATGACTAGAGAGCGGCCGCGCTTCGACCTGCGCCGAGTGCGGGACGAGTCTCTGGGTGAGTCTCTGGAACGAGTGGCTGAACCGAATGTAATTGAGCTGGGCGGCGAGGGCGGCCGCGGGATCCGCCAGGCCGGACGGACGCGGGCCGGACGCGACCGCGGGGTGAGCCGTATGCTAATGCGACATCTAGGTCTCACTCTCACTCGCACATTTTCTTTCCGCGTCAGCAGAATATTGATGAACACATGTCGCTATGCATGTAGAGCGCCGCGACCTACGCGAAATCTCTCTCGCTCTCCATCTCTCTCCCTCTCTCTCCCACCTTCGCTGCGCCGCGCAGACGACCTACGCGTCCCCGGCCAGAGGCCCCGGCAGACACACCTCTGGACTGCATTCTCAGCGGGAGGTAATGGGCATGGCCAAAAATGAGGGCTCGACTTCAATCAAAAGTTTTTGTGTGACATTTCCAATAGAGCGCGAAAAGTTTCTGAATATTTTGATTTTGGTTCGTATAGAAAACTCAAAATGTTCCTTGTGAGTGCCGTTTTAAACCTATTAAGTAAGTTTAAGTAAGTTTTCTTCTAAGGAACCGTACAAAAAAGTACGTCCATTTTTCTCGGATTCGTTCGGCAAATGCGGGAGCTCGGCGCCTGCGAGACTCGGGTTAGGCCACCCCGCAGTACACGCATGCACTTTAGGCACAATGTTGCCTACCTACCAGGTGCTATGAGAGTTTGCAGAGGCTAAACGGCGAATGACGGACGTACTTTCTGGACGACTCCTAAAATAGAGATAAAACGTTTTCGTTCTCTGTTAGTTCGAATTCGTATTAAAGACGCCGGCACTAACGATGAAAATTGTAGAGGAACGCGGTGTAGATTTTCGAAGCCGCGAGAGCGACATCTTACGAGGCTTGGCGCGTGGGCAGCGAGGGCCACGACCCCTCCTATCCACGTTAGCCAGTCCAGGACGGCGTGCAGGAAGTGTGTGGGAATGGCGCGGCCCGGCGCGGCACGTGGGTGAACCCACCTGTGAGGGGTAAAACCGCGAGCTCCAGAGAGGCTTGGCCGGCCACCGCTGCCATCGGCCTCGATTCAGAGTCGAGCCGCACAGAGTGGTTTGGGGTTCGAAATCGTTTTGAAATTTCTTGATGATGGTCTGCTTAGATTTGACCGTATGGAGTCCACAGGCAGTAGTTTACCAACCCTGCAAAGTGTCCGCAGCGCCGCGCCCCGGCCACCCCCGCCCCGCTCTGCACGCCCACCACCGCCGCCCACCACTTCCACGACTCGTCAACCTGGGCGCACCACTACTTGCAGCAGTACCGACCCACGCCGCACACGGTGCATCCGGGGGCCGGGCCGGGCCGGGCGGGCGCTGCTCGCGGCCGGATGGTGTTGAAACGCGATAACAAAGTGGCGGGGGTTCGCGTCCCCGCGGGGGCGGACTGCCACACGTGATTTCCTTCCTCCACGTCGGCCGCCGCGACTGATCCGCTGCCGAGCACGCCGTTGCGCGCGCCGCGACGCGACGCGGATCTCGGACGGTGGTTCTTGTCGGCCGCGAGGAGACCGCCGCGGAGCCTGAGGTGAGGTGGGCCGTGGGCGTCGCGCCGTCGCCGCCCGGAATGCCGCGCGGTGCTGCGTAGGCTCTGCAACATCCTGTGGAGGCCTGGCGGCCTGGCGGCCTGACGGGCGCCGCCCGCGGCCTGTTGGTTCGCGCCGCACTCAATTGTTAATCAAAACTCGGAACAATCTGGTGGGCGCCGTGTTGTGTGGTGTGGCGGGCCGCATGGGCCGTGGGGCCGGGGACTGGCGCGCGCCGGGGGGTGAGCGAGGATCATGGAGAAGGACCGAGGGGGAAACGACTGTTAAACTTTGTGTCAGCCGGATTACAGATTACCCGGATTACCTCCGGAGTGTCCTCCGGATTACGTTGCCTTTTCTCTAGGATTACCCCGGATTACCCGCAAAATTTTCCCGGATTACCCCAAAATTCCCCCGGATTACCACGGATTTTTTAGAATTTCCTCGGATTACCCCTGCCGGATTACCTTTCGGCTGTCAGCCGGATTACCTTAGTCGTCTCCCCCTCGAGAAGGACTGGATGAAGTTCGAGGCGAGGACACGGACCATCAATAAAACGCAGCCTCATCGCCCACCAGAGTCCAGGAAGCAGCGCCTCCCTGCTCTTGGGGCGCCTGCGGTTCCCGTACGGCGTGCGCAGCCCGCTTGCAGCTGCACACCCACTGGTGCTGCACCTGGATCTTGCTGCTGCTGCGCCCCGCAGGCGGACTGGACCGCAACGCGCGGGTGCGGGCGGGTTGCCTACGCTCGACCGGTCCACACGGCGCCGGCGTGGTCAGAGGGGGCGGGGCGAACCAGCCTCCTAGAACAACTATTCAGATACTGGGTGCCATAGGAACCATCTGGACCTGAAAATGTTAAAGAAATGATTCTTTCGTTGGCAGCGTATGTGCGTGCGAGTGAGCCAGGCAGTGGAAGCTGGCTGTGGCCGCTCAGCTCGTGGCTTACGGCCGGCGACACGCACGAGGGTACGGGCGGTACGGGCGGTGGCGTGCAGGGCTCACACAACGGTCGGCTCCGGACAAGCTTCGGGCCCTCTGGGTACAAAACTGATTGGAGGGAGCAGAAGGAAGGAGTGGCCGCTAGCCGCCTCCCGGAGCCGCCAGGTGCTTTGAGCCCGGTGCAACAGCAACGGCGGGCGGTGCAAGTTTAAAAGGCAATCGTGCAGTTTGCAGGATGTACTGGTCGATCACGACGCGCCGAAGGGCGTTCCATTCGGTGGCGTGTGGCTTTGGGCCTCATAACCATGTGTTTCGTGAGCACGGCGTAGAATGCACAGCCCCCCCCCCCCCGTCACCAGAGCGCTACGGCGTTTATTTTCAAAGGGGGGCAGCGCGCCATTCGCCGCCATTTCCCTCCGAATTCCTGGAACGCCTCTCGCCGTGGCGGTCCCAGAGGTCCGCCTCGCCCGGGCCCGAAAGCCTCATAAACACGTCGCCGAAACACAATCCACCGCGCCGCTGAACGCCGCGCTCCGCCCTGGCGAGGCGAGGCGACGCTCGCTTTAGACTTTTGCCAATGCGTCGGCCTGGACGGCCAGCAGCAGCGCCATGCGTGCCTGCGAGGGGACTGTAAACACGCAGGGGGGCAGTGACCCCCGCACCGGCGCGCCACCCCCTCCCCGAGTCATTTGGGCGAAAGGGGCGACGCGACGGCGGCGCTCCTCGCCTTTGCAGCATCAGCAGCGGCGGCAGCAGCAGCAGCGGCATCAGCAGCGGCAGCGGCAGCAGCAGCCTCCCAACGGTCCAGCACACAGCGCGCCCCGCACCCAGGCCCCGGCGGCGGCTGCAGTGTGCACGCGTTTTGTTCTTATTCTACACGCCTTTTAACGAAGACCAAACCTGTTTGCATGCGCTGCTTTAGTCAGCCAGGCCGTGCTTTGGGGCGGGGAGGCAGGGGGGCATCGCATAAGTTGGCGCGGTCGCCGCGAGTCCCATCCCCGCAGGTTGCCCCCGAGGTAGGTTCCCGCAGGTCCCTAAGCAGCACGCCAGAGTTACGCGGCTCCTGCGGCTCGGCCGTCCTTGGGCCCCCTTGGGTTGGGGGACGCCAGGGACGCCCTTCACAGTCCTTGCTCCCCCCTACGCCGCGCCACCGCCACGTCCAGCGAGGTACGACGGCGGAAGGGCCTTGCACGTGAGGGGGAAGGCGACACCACTCGGACAACACACCGTCATAAACTTGTCCCCACTCTCCCCCGTGCTGCCGCGTGAGCACTCCCCCCC
>NW_026267145.1:963469-967371 GCF_000697945.3 Frankliniella occidentalis | reverse complement strand
TTTCGAGGGAGGAGCGACATTCCTCCGTGACGGGCAGCGCCAGCAGCAGCAGCAGGGCCGCGACTCTGGGGCGGACTCTCGGCGAGAAAAAGGCAATGGGCTGAGGTTTTCTCCGTACACGCACGCCACTCTGCCGCGTGGCTCTCTGTCCCTCTTTACCCTTTCCACCTTCTTGTCACACGTCTCACACGACAAAACTGTCGGGCTGGTGGTCCCTCCTCGCCTCGCCAGGCAGTCTCCTGGTCTCCTCTTCTCCTTGGCGTTGCCATGGCGGGGCGAGGCGGGGCGTAGGCCGCCGCTCGGCAAACTATGTATTTGCATACAATCTGCCGCGCAAAAATACGACGCGGCCACGGCGGCCATGCTGCCGCCGCTCCTGGTGTACGTGCGGGCGCACAGGATACGGAGGAGCGCCAGGACCGCCCTCCAGACGGGGGGCCGGCAGGGCAGGCAACCTTGGCAATGCCACTGGCTCCTCCTGCTGGCCCGGCCTGGCGGCGCCAGGATGGGGGGGGGGGGAGTTTCTTGGAGATGTTGCCCGTGCTCTTGACGGCGAGCCCCGTCCGGAAAGGGTGGGGCTGCTGCACCTTCGGAGGGCTCCCGTTCGTTCGTATTTGGCACTAACGTGTGCGTAGCGGTGGCAAACACGCTCGGGGAGAAGGCGTCCGGGGAGGAACACCGGAATCCTTTGTTGTTTGCCTTGCGCCGGCCAAAGAGAGAACAGACGACGCAGCCTCAAACAGACGCCTCAAACAGGCCGCGCAAACACGTACGCACCGCCCGGTGGTGGCTCGCTACAGACCGCTACAGACGCACAGCGCGCAGACGAGATGCCACACAGCAGGCGCCGGAAGAGGGGGAGGAAACGGAGGGCGGCGAAGGGGTCGCCCATGCAGCAAGTGCACCCCTTCTGATAGAATGGGAAATTAAATGCCCGGTAAATACAGAGGAAACTGCGCACCTGTCGCCGTGGCGTCGGCAGTGGCTGGCGGGCCGGGGTGGGCGCTCGTTGGGCCATCCGGAGGCGCCCGTCATCAAGATCGCATGCGCATTTGTCCAGCACAAACGGGTCGGGCCGCCTGCTGCAGCTGCGTCTGCGGGGGGAGTCCGGGAGAGGCCTCTCCCAATAATAGGAAAGGAAAGAGTGTGTGGCATTCCTTTAAGCAAACGGACGCCGGTCCAGCCAGCAGGTACTACAACAGAACAGGTGAGACGCCCGGCCCGGCCCGGCCCGCCCGGCCCCACCGGGCCCCACCGGCACCCAGCGTGGCGCCGGCCCGGACCGGCTGGAGCAGGCGCGGCGCCGCGGCTCAGCCTTATCGAGGCAACATTAGTGGTTCGACGTCCCGAGGCCTGTAACAATTAACGCGAGGGGGAAGAGGGTCCGGTGCAAGTGGCGCGAAGGGGACAAGCACCGTCAGTCCCGCCACCGGCTGGGGCCCTACCGGGCACTCCGTGGGGTAGGGCCGGGTAGGACGGCAAGCTACAGGTTATACGGCCCCCGTCCCACCGGTACTCGAGGGCCCGAAGGAGTCCATGGGGCGTAAAATCACACTAAACGAGTGGAAAACCTCCGTACAAAGGCGGGCTCCCGTAGATAAATCGATATCGTGAGGGCGACGCCTCCACTGCCTCCGCCCAGCCGTCGGGATGACATGCAGCAGGGCGTCGTGAGAGGCCCTCGGGAAAGGGGGAGGCGTCAACGGGGCCCCGCCGCCGCGCCCCGCCCCGCCACGGCCTCGGACTGCCAAGTCATGTGACAGACAAAAGCTTTCTGGGCCTCATATTCCCATAACCAGGCGGGCGGGGTGAGCGGGGAGGAGGGGGGGGGCGCTCCCTCCCGCTGGGCCCCAGACCAAGCTCGCGACGAAGCCCGGCCCTCCTCCACCACCCCCGCCACAGCCCCGCGTCAACGACTATTTTTACGTCTGGCGGTTCGGACCAAGCCTCGGTCGCGGCCTCACAACACAGCGCGTCTGTCTGCGCAGCGAAGGCCCAGTGGCCCGAGTGGCGCATTGAGGTCCGCACCCCACTACCCGGCCTCAACCAGGCCACCCCCGACCCGCGACCCACCACGCCCTCCAAGGACACGGCTCCGCCAGCTACTAGGCCGCGAATAAAGCCCCGAAGCAGGCCTTGAGGGTGTCGACGAGGAGGAAAAGAACCCCCCCCCCTCCCTCTCACCCTCCCCTCCTCAGGTCAGCACGAAACGCGTGGGCTGGCGCCAAGCAACAGTGATTGACTCGGAACTGACCGGCCAGCTTCAGCAGGGCGGCTCGCCTCGCAACGACGCCGAGCCAAGGCCATCCGAAAGAGTCTTCAAAGCCCCCCGCGCCGCACGAAGTGCACGGCCGGTGACGTCAGGGGGCGCGAGGCGCGACTCCTCGGCGCACAGCAACACCGCAGCGGCCGCGGCGGCACGACCCGGGCCCGGGCGGGCGCCGTGATGGACTCGGAGGTCCCCGCCGGGCGAGTCCGCCCCGCCACCGAGCGCCGAGAGATGCTCGGTGCAATTAAACGCAATGCCGGGGCAGCGGGCGAACGCATCCATCAACCGCAGCACAGCGGCAGCCTTGTCCGCGCCGCTATGGGGCACTCAATGCGCTATGCTCCACCTAAAACTCACGGCCCGGCCCCGGCCGGCTCCGGCCACAGCATCTCTCTGCGAAACGGTCACGAGGAGAGTTGCCCCCCCCCCCTCCTCCTCTCCCCTTTCCTTTCCCTCCTTATTTCTACGTCCTTCCATCTTTTTCGAGGGAGGAGCGACATTCCTCCGTGACGGGCAGCGCCAGCAGCAGCGCCAGCAGCAGCAGCAGCAGGGCCGCGGCTCTGGGGCGGACTCTCGGCGAGAAAAAGGCTATGGGCTGAGGTTTTCTCCGTACACGCACGCCACTCTGCCGCGTGGCACTCGGCACTCGAATAGCGACATTACCGGTCCGGTTCGGTGCGCGGGACTTGTCCGGGACTCCGTTGCGCGGCCGTCGCCATATCAGTGCTCGGCGCCGCCCCGCCCCGGCCCCGCTCGGCCGCAGCAGAATGCGGTCCTATTCCCACGGGCTCCGCAGAGGGGGGCATTGCGCGACAAGTGGCCGGCCGGCCGCGGCCCCGCCCCGGGAGGGACTTAACGGCGTTATTGGGGGGAAAAGGAAAGAAAGCACCTCGGACCGGACCGAACCGCGCGCTCCTCTAAAACACCTTCCTCGGCCACGGCGCGAGACGGCGAGACGCGGAGTGTGAAATTAAACACTTAACCGACTGCTTAAAATACACACAAGCGCGTGGGCGGGCCGTTCCGGGCCGTTGTTTTGATGGCGCGCTCGGCCACCTCATCATCCCCGCCGACCGGCCCGGTCCGTCACACCCCAAACAGAACGTCGAGGGGCGAAATGATCACGATCAAGATGGGATTCCGGGGGGCGGCGCACAACTGGTCGAGGCGGTGGGACGAGATGCGTGCGTCTGTCGGGGTCACTCACGGGGGGAGCCACCGTGCCCCGACGGCCCGTCGCAGCCATCGCTATTAACTCCCATTTGCATCTGTTTACCCCGGCCGTCTGCCGCTGCGGGGGCCCCAGCCCCGGCCCCGGGCCCCGAGGAGCCCTAATGGAACACCCTCCTCGGCCCAACAGGTGAGGCCGCCCTCCCCCCCCCCCTCCATTCATTTGAACCCTATTCCTGGAACTGCGGGCCTCCTCGGCGGCGGCGTTAAACTGCCCATAAACTAGGAGGAATAAAGTACATAGGGGTGGAAGGCAGCACGAACAACGAAAACACCACCTTCGAATGTGCTGCCCGCCTAATAATAAGACGGGCGGCGAGCGAGCCGAGCGGTTCGTCATGTGAGATGAAGTAACTTTCATAATCCGTGGCGCTAATTACGTTCTCGCCGACGGTGCGGGGCC
>NW_026267145.1:952570-953477 GCF_000697945.3 Frankliniella occidentalis | reverse complement strand
GCGGGTCGGGGGACTCGACTCGGGTCCCGAATGCAGATGACCCCGCGGCGCGCGCTCACTCGCCTCACCGTCTGTTGACGGTGGGAATCCCGGCCGTGGTTTGTTTCAAGAAAACACACCGGCGTGGGCGCGGCGGCTTGGCGGCGGTGCTCTAGGGCCCGGGCCGCGCCGGCGCCCGCGAGAGTGGCGCCGGCCGCGGTAATCCTCCGCGGGGGCTTAACTCCGTCGCGGGCGCGGCGCCGGTCTGAACGCGGGCGCGCCTGTAGCGACAGCGCCTGCCGGTCGTTCCCTCCGCGCCTGTCACCCTCCCCTCCCCGAACGGGATCAAAGGGAAGTTTACCTAAGTCCTCGACGAGACGCAGCATGACGCCGCCGATGTGAAGATCTCCCTTGACCCGCAGCGACCGCTCCACCTGCAGGTCCGTGACGAACACCCGCAGGTTCCACGAGCCGTCGCCCACCAAGTAGCCTTCGGACATCATCTTGACGCACGATATGTCACTTGCACTCGGTTATTCACAACAGGTTTTACGCAGCTATCTTGATGGAATTCTTCGTTCTTTCTCGTTGGCTGACGCACACATTCCACCAATCACATCGTGGCACACGACACGGTTGGCGACAAAACAACAGACAAATCCACAGGTGACACACACGAGCCGACCGGCAACACTTCGTTGCGAGCGATTCACTACACGGGCGGCCGGGATCACCGCGGCACGGAACACGTATCCTTCCCTGTTGGAGGCGGGCAGCGAACTGGCTGGCTGCCGGCTGCCGGCTGCCTCCCGCTGGCTGCCTGCTGGGCGGGGCTGGGGAGGGGCGGCCTGCTGCCTGCGCGTCTGCCCGGCGCGATGCCGAAGTCCCCGCGGATCCCCGGATCCCCCTCCCACTCTACCACCCACTA
>NW_026267145.1:948918-952520 GCF_000697945.3 Frankliniella occidentalis | reverse complement strand
TCCGCCGCGCTGTCCTGTCCGTACAGTCGGACCCGTGTCTTCACACCTACACTAATAAGGTGGCGGCGGTCTTCTCACGCCGCCCCGACCCCATCATCTCCACGGCCCCGCACCGTGCTTTCCCCCGCATTCCTCCTCTCCGGCCGCCCCGCCCCGCCCCGCCGCAGTCGCCGCACTGCCTCGAGGTTATTTATTTGTGGGAGGTTCCGTATTTGTTGGTTATAACACAGCCGCACAGCCGCCTCACCTCAGTGCCGGGCCGCGGCCGCCAAGCTCACCTGCAGCACAAGGCAGAGATCGTTTGAGAGAGCGCCGTCGTGCCATCGTCAGGACCGCCAACCGCAACCGAAGAAACTTAATAACGAAATCGCACGGCATCAAAAACGAGCCGAATTTATCAGCCTTTTGTCCTGCCGTCTGGAAGACGAAGGCATCCCGTCTCCTGACCGCGTTATTTCTCATCATCGGCGGTCGCAGCGCTCCGCCGCCGCAACCCTTCCCCTCCCTTTTGCCTTCATCTCGTCTTTTCGTTTTGTTTTTCTCCGTGTACGTCTGCACACTGAGTCCTATCCCGGACGTGACGGCATCCTCGGATGATAACGGCGCGCGGCGGGGCCAACAGTGGTCTGAGTCCGCCGCGCCCCGCCCCGCCCCACCACATTCACTACGCCCGTCTCCTCTTCCTCCACGCACGCGTCGCCGCGGTGACCCCGGAAGGGTGCCGGCGCGGCGCTGCCACGTACGGGGGATCCCAGTGACCCCCGGGCCGCAGGACCAAAGCCGCGCGGCCTCGCCCGCCACAGCCTGCTGCGCTTTTTGTGTTCCGATGGGCTGGGCTGTGCTGGTCCGGGTCGAGGGCAGCGAGCAGCACTTTGGCCGTCAGAACCGACAGGACCGTCAGGACAAGCGAGGCGTTCTCGGCAGGGCGGTGACACCGAAAGAGAGGGGGGGGGGGGCAGACTCCGGCAAGCTCCGGCCAACGCGCGGGACGCCGTATTTGGACACAGTGCCGGGGCAACGTGGGTAGCGGCGCATGAGCGCGGAGGGGCGGGGCGAGAAGGGGGGGGCGGGGGTGTCCGCGGCAGGGCAAGGTCGACATACACGCCTTGGCGGGCAGGACACGGGGCAGGACCACGGACAACGGACATCGGCGAGCCAGCCCGCTCGTCCGTCCGCCCGGTTTGGTCCAGGGCAGGGCCTGCCCTGTCCTCCTCCGGTTGTCCTGCCGCCGGGAATGCGTCCACGACGACACGACGCGTTGCCACATCCCTCGCGGCGCAAGGACACTCCCCGTCGGGAAGGTCGCGCCGGTCGCGCTGCCGGCTCGCGGCTCAACAGGTGGAGGGCGGGACGGGCCGGGGCGACGCGGGCAGGGCGCCGGCCACGCTGATCATGAGTAAAGCTGCACCAGTCACGTAACGTCTATGTCCTCGTATAGCCGAGAAAACTTTGTTCTTACTCCTTGGAGAACATTGTGGAGTGGAAACTAGCAAATTGTACATGATAACAATTGTGTGCCAAATAAATCTGCATCTAAGTCTCCGAGGATCAATAAGAAGGCGAGCTGCGTTGTGCGGCCGGCTCTCGAGTGGCTTTGCCTTGCCAATGCGGCCCGACGGCCCAAACGTTAGCGCGGCCGGCGTTGCCCCAAATCTGGGTTGAATGCCAAGCGTGGGCGGGGCGGGCGGCGGCGGGGCGGTGCGGCCTGGGCTAAGGTCCAAGCACGGTGCAAAGGGGCAGATGGTTCTCTAGGCCGCAGACCGCGCACCTATACGGGAGCCGAACGTGCGGAAAGGGGTTGTTGCGCTGTGAGCGGCTGTCACATGGGCCGGAGCCTGGCGGCGGGCGCAACACCGAGAGGAAGAGAGCGACTATGGTCCGGGGGCACAACGGGAGGGGAATGTTAATTAGAGTCGTGAGATATGCGGGCGAGGGCCGGCAGGCCAGAGCCGGGCCCTTTGACGGACAAGCCAGACTGATTGAAGACAACACATCCATTCCTCGGTTCTCTCTGATGGCCGTGCGCGGGCGAGGGTCGGACGGGAGGGACGGCCGCTACTGTAGAGGAGGAGGGGAGAGGAGGGGCACTGGCCTCAAACCACCCGATCGCCGCGGCCAAATCGGGCCGCCATGAAGGCTGTGCTGCGTGGTGCCGCGGCTGATCGCGCCGAATCCTCCCTCCACAAAGAGATCCTGGCTCGGCCGTGGGCGCAGCAGGGCGTGGGCGGCACCAGGCCGGCACCAGGCCGGCGGCCGGCGCCCTGAGCGGCCACAGGGGATTGTGCGAATCGGATTCATGAGAGTTGACGATGATTCTGATTCTAGAAAAGCGAACTACGGCCAGCGCGATACTTTCGCGCACCGACGGCGACGGTTGCCGTGGTGTGCGTTTGGTGTTTTGTGTCGACGCCGACGCCGTCACGCAAGAGGATGTGACGCCCGTGTCCAGCCAGGTGCAGTGAACAGGCGCATGGCGTGCGACCAGAGGGACTCCCACAGGCTTACAGCGACGGCACGTCTGTGGCCGTAATACGGCTGTGCTGTTAACAGCGTAGACCAGAGCGGCGGCGAGTTCGGCCGTTTTAAAAATACACACGCACGCACTCACGGGCCCCGCCACCACGTCTACAAACACACCTGCCCCGCCCGGCCCCGCCCGGCCCGCGTAGCCTGCGTGAGGTAATGGGGGCGGGGGCGAGGGTGTGGGCGTCTGGTCCTCCAGGACGGCAGCCACAGGCAGCGCTACCTGGCACCGCCTGCACCGCCGCGCCAGCAGCGCCAGCAGCGCCAGCAGCGCCAGGTGTTCCAGGTGGCCGGGGAAGGCCACGCGGGGCCAGTCAGCCAAGGCTGAGTGCAGGTGCCACGCCGCGGGTTGGGTTGGCATTCGCGACTGCACTGCTGCGCCGTGTCTCTCCGCCGCTGGGACGGCTGACGGGCGGCGCGGCGCGGCGGGGCGTAGCGCAGATGAGGTGTCATTGTGGCGCCCAGCGGGGAGGGGAAGGGAAAGGGGAAAGGGGGCGCCCGGCGACACGCTAACGGGACCGGCACTGCAGCTCAAGGCGGAGGCGGCGCGGCAGCCCGCCCCGCACGCACAGCGCACGCACAGCGCCCACCCCGCTCCGCGCGCACGACAACTACTTCTTTCCACTTCCGGTGCAAATGGTGTCTGGGGGCGGGCGCGTCGCGAGGGCGCGTCCCTAAAGCCCTCCGCACGGACGGCGGCAGGGGAGGGCGGGGAGGATATCCGCACCACTCGGGCCCCCTCGGAGGGGTGCAGCCCCTGGTGGAGCACGTGCCCGCGGCGCAGCTGCTCCACACCTGGGCTACCCGTCGGGGAGCGCCTGGGGAGCGCCGTGACGCGTGGTCCCGGCGGCTGCTCTGCGAGCCCTGAGTCCTGCGAGCCCCCGCCACTACACCAGTACAGTGCCTCAGAGTATGCTCCCGCATGAGCGCACGCATACGTCGAGTGCTGCTAGACAGCAAGTCGTGTGCCGCCCGCCGTACTGTCTCTCGCGCTGCGCGCCCGCGCAGGTAGACAGGCGGATGGCGCGGACGGCGCGGCGACAATGGCACCTGCGTCTGCCACGGGCAGAGCCAGGGGG
>NW_026267145.1:945960-948868 GCF_000697945.3 Frankliniella occidentalis | reverse complement strand
GATACAGCGCTGCGCGGCTGGGCTGCCACGAGCTGCAGCCGCGAGAGGGGCGTACTTTGTCCCCGCCATGAGCAGCTCGCGGGTCGGGGGACTCGGGTCCCGAATGCAGATGACCCCGCGGCGCGCGCTCACTCGCCTCACCGTCTGTTGACGGTGGGAATCCCGGCGGCAGTATATCCAGTGTATGCGCACTACCTGGTGAGGTGCCCGCCTACTACGTGCTGCACACCCGAGGAAAGGGGTGGGCGTGGACGCCGGGCCCCGGTTACGAGCACCCTTTTCTCACCCCTGCACTTGCGCGTCGAGGTGCGGCTGCGGCGCCCGCCGGGACTGATGCTTATCGGGCCGGCCTATCCGCCCGGAATCACCGCAATTAGGCCGCCTTGGAGTCGGACCACACAGAGCCGCTCCAGCTCAGCTCCGGAGCGCCTGACCCGCCGCAACGCGCAGCCCAGCGCAGCCAGCGCAGCGCAACAGCAGCAACAGGTCGCCGGCCGGCCGCCCGGGGGACAACCCGGACAACCCTTCGTCTCATTCGACCGTCAGCTCAGCTCCCCACCCAAAAACAGGCTTCAATCGCCTGCGAGAATCCTTCGCTGTCTTTATTCTCTTTCTCTCTTTCTTTGGACGCTTGAAGTGAAACCTGCTTTGTGCCCAGCTAGCCGGAGGTTGGCGGCGTTTTCAGGAGGACCGGTGCCGGTGTGGGGCGGCGCGGTGGGACCCGCTAAAACGCGAAACGGGACAGACTGGTAGAGCGGCGCGCGAAATGCAAAATATTTTCGCATAGGCCGCACTTTCAAATGTGAACCGGACGCCGCGGCACCGGGCCGCGCCCGCCGGGCCGGGCCGGGCGCTGGTCGGCACGCACACGCGCAGACTTGGCGCTGCCTGTTATTGCTGTGTGAAAGCGGAGCACGGCGCGGGGCGGGGCGGGGCGGGTACGGTCGCGGCCCTACTCGCGGCCACCACCACGGCCCGCGCTGCTCCAAAAGACGCAAAAGAAACAGGCTCTAGAGCGCCGCCAGTCCGTGCGTCCGCCCGTCCATCCGTCCGGTGCCACCCTGCTCGTCACAGCGCGCACCGGCCGCGCACAGCTACGCACAGCGACCCACTCGGCACTATGCCCACGCTCAATTTCGAAATAGCAGGGCGTCCCGCCGTCCCGCGGGCCGCGGCGGCCCGGGCCGTGCCCCTGTACCCGTTCGCCGTGAACTCGGCGAGCGTTGTGCCGCGGGCTGCCGGCGCGGCCCCGGACCCCGAGACAAGGAGGAGGAGGAGGCGCCCGAGCACGACGCGGAGGCAGCGCGGCAGCCGCGGCAGCGCCACTGCCCTCGCGGCCACGGGCGCGCTGAACTTGAACTTGAGCCGGCCCGGCCGGGCCCGGCCGCCACGGGCACCGCGAGCGGCCCCGGGCCCGCACTCCCCGATATCAGCTTGCATCACAGACCAGCGCGAAACGGCGGACGGGACAGACAGGCCAGCGCCCATTTCACGCTCCGATGAAGGCGGGCGGGCGGCGGAGGCGAGCAGTCCGGTCGCATCCTGGCATCCTGTTGCTGTTCTTGGCGGAGTCTCGCCGAGGTAATTCGGAGCCCGACGAGACGTCGTCATGCAAATCGTTCGGTGTACGGTGTGGTACACGTTGTCACGTCGGCCGATACGGGGCGTGGCTAGGCAGGCGTGGCGGGGGCGAGGCACGGCACGGCAGACGATGGGCCTGCAGCAAGCCACGGCAAGGCTAAGGATCTCTGCAAGGCTGCGCCTTACCGCAGCGCCGCGCCGCACCGGCTGCAAGAGAGAAGTCCGGCAACGTCCAACAACACAGTCCGCAAAGGAGTGGAGCGGCGTGGAGGGGGGGACCTTTACTACCCGCCCCCGCACTCGCTCCAGGTACGACTGCATGGAGCGAGTACTGGACCATACTGGACCCAACTGGACCTCTTGGCTGGACGTGCCGCCGGAATACTTGACCCAGTTGCTCCAGCTTCGCTGCGTAAAGATTTGTACGTAAAACTAATTCCACGAAAAACAGAAGAATCTCGGAAACGGCGTCGAAGAGACGACCCGGAAACCGCGCGGTTTTGCGGTGCTGCGACGGCTGCAGTACATGCCGCCGGCCCGCAGCCACCACGCCCCCCGGGCCCCAGCGCAGGGGTGCACCCACCCCCGCCCCCCGCTGACCGCTTCCTGGCAAGGACCAGACCGAGATGGCACATGGCGGCATGGCGGTCCAGTCACACTTATTGTTTTGTGCTTCTCCCCGCATCCTGCTGCTCCAGCCTCCACCTCCAGCCCCTCGCAAGCGTCCCGACTCCGGTAGACTAGGGTGACCAGGCGGCTCAGCTCGCATCAAATTAATGGAATACCAAAGACCTAGTTGACTTGTGGACCAAGAAAATGAGGTGTCGTGTATTCAGATTAAGGTAGAGAAATGCATAAGGCTAGCCCGGGCCACTGCTGAAGGCAGGAAAATGGCGTAGAGTAGAGGTCTCTGGTTCACGCTAAGCGACTTTGTTCTTGCTCAGCACTCATTCAATATTATTGCTGACGCAAGAGGCCACACGCTCGCCAAGGGGACAAGCGTCAGCGAACGGACGCTCGGTCGGTGTCACGACGGTAGGAGAGAAAACAACGAACCAATGGGGCTTTTCTACGCTTAACTGAACTGGAGCAACCTCATCGAAAAAGCTTGGATGGTAAAGCTTAGTAAAGGCACTGTCACCAGTCTTCGTGTTCCTAGTAATACCAATTGTTTTTCGCCGGCAGTGGAAGGACAAAGCCAGAGCTGCCACGCAGCCACGCCCACCGAAATAGAGTCCTAACCGAACAAGTCGTGGAAAACTCATCTTCCCGCCGCCGCCACAGCCGTCGGAGCCGGCTCGGTCAGGAGGAGGAGCCCCCGCCCCCC
>NW_026267145.1:932626-944615 GCF_000697945.3 Frankliniella occidentalis | reverse complement strand
CCAGTGTTAACTATCATCAGTCAAAATCAGAAATTCATCAAAATTGTCAAAAATAAATAAATGAAAAAATTAACGTTTGATTGACACGGACTGGGTTCGTAATTTTTTCCAGCCATGCCCGAGGACATGAACTTCGTATCTTGCGTCGTGTGCAAAAAGGGTGATAGGGAAGTCCTCACCTCATTATAGGACCGTAGTGATAAATCTTGCGTTCTACAATGAGCCACCATAGTTCGGAGCTCTGAAAACAAAACCTAAAACTGCACTTGTTCCGGAAGTGTGCCAAAACAATTAGCTTGATGAAACCAATCCAAAAGTATTAATGTATATCAATGGTCCACTTGTACTGTCACTACAAACTTGTACTGTCACTACAAACTTGCCGCCTCTTTCCCACAGAAGGAGATGGGAGCCGTTGATTGGCCGTGTTGAGTGAGGAGCACGGGAGGGAGTCTTGTCGGAAACGAGACACGACGGACGCTCGATTTTTGGACGTGTGGCAACTTTGCTGTTGAACTGACTGGAACGCGTGGAGACTTTACTATTTTTCTTCGTAGGAAAATGAACGGTGACTAATTTGATTTCTCAATATTTCCGTGAGTGCTGGACACGATGGACACTGTCTGACTCCAGAAGTACTTGTAGCCTTTTACGACAGCACTACGCCACTACAAAACAGCACCATAAACAAAAAGTTGATTTAAATTCGTTCAATAGACTCACACTTTAAATGATAGATTTCAGTTTTCCTTTAGTGTTTTATTTTATTCTAAATCCAAAGGGACACTTTCTCGCAAATCCCTTTTGGAGATTCTCTGGCTTCAGTTATTCGTATGTGGCGGTTGGTAACGAGAGAATAAAAGAAGGTCTTCGGAGAGCGGTTACGATTGGCGGGTTGTGATTGGTGGAGCATGCAATCTCCCGGCTTTTGAAATTTGTTGTTATTGTTCACGGGTTGTTTTCGTTTCAGTTCGGTTTTATTTTGTACGTGTGTTGTCTTAGTCTTAGGCGTTTGCATGGTAATAGCAGAAAGTATATTGTGAACCTTTCGAGTAATTCTGGAATATGAAACAAGTGACGATGAGCGTGTGTTATTTCTAAAACTTCATGCTCTACGTTTTGTGTTGGAAACATAAGTTTGCCATCAGGGCGTTAAGTTAACCGCCAATGCAAAAATTTCATCATGTACAACCTCGACGTTGATGTTCCGAAAGAAGAATTGCACAATGCTATTATCCAGGAACTTCGTCTTCTTGGGTTAAAAAATGGCCTGATTCCTAAGCGGACTAATAAAACTCATCAGGTAAATTTTCATGAATGTTACTTCACGTATGCTGTGTTGACATTTTCTTTCACGAACTGAATAAAAAATCTACTGAAATGTTAAGTATACTATTTTATTGCAAATTTTTGAATTTTTTAAGTAATCTGTTTTATTACTTTCAGTACCCCAAAGGCGCGAGTAACCGTGGAATTGTTTTTCGCAAGCCACTTCAGCTCTTGTCATCAAGAATAGTTCAGCTACAATCTGGAGTAGAAGCTGAGGTCCCTAACATTATCCAGGAAATAAGTTGCTGTATTGTTAAACAAGCGGGCACTGAAGGAATTTTTCGAAAAGCAGGATCAACTGCTCGACAGAAAGAAATCAGGGTAATATGTCTTTCATAATATTACACTACATTTTACCGTACTCTTTCACTTTTAATTACATACTGTTCATATCAATGTGTTATTCTAAGTTTTATTGAATCTTCCTTTTTTTCCAGGCTGTGTTGGACCAGGGCCAGAAAGTTCAGTTCTCTCAACATCATGTAATTGATGTTGCCAACATATTAAAATTTTTCTTGCGTGAATTACCGGAGCCTGTGCTGCCCTTTGCGTATCATGATTTATTTCTTCATTGTTTGTTGTTGGATGATACTGCTGGTGCAGCCCTCCTTGTTAGTCTTCTGTTGCCAAGACCCCATCTCCATGTTTTAGCATATTTGATGGAGGTAGGAGCAATTGTTCTTTTATCACCCATCAGCTTGTCGCTGTTGTTTCTATCTGACCGTTTGTTCCTTCTTTTCAGTTCTTCCATCTAATATCTAGATTGAGTGAATCAAACAAAATGAATATAAGCAATTTAGCTATTGTTGTAGCTCCATCACTAATGCCAGTTTCAGAAAAGGTGTCAGTTGTTCAGAACCCCCAGCGAATCGGTGCTCATGTTCGCATTATTGAGGTATGTGTGACTTATTTTTCTTGCAGTGTTTGGATAGTTACTGAGATACTTAACAAATCCCTTCTTCCTTGAAGGTGTTAATGTCTAATGCTGAGCGAATAGGTGTATTGCCAGATGGTGTTGTGGGTAAGTTGTCTCTCACACCCTCAGTTTCTAACATGTCATTGGCAAGTGAGGATCACACTAGTGGTTTGACATTTTCAATGAAAAAGAAAAGAAGGCGCAGTGGTTCACTGACAAGTAAGTATTGTATCCAAATGTTAACGGTGTGTTATAAATAAATATAAGAAACCTAGTATGGCCTCTTTTTTATGCTCAATCAAATTTCTAGGAATGTTTAATGGATTGAAAAAAATTGTAGCTGGGAAACCCTCTCCTGGAACAGAAACTGACTGTTCAGGAATGGAGGAGGAAATAGCGCTTGTTTCTTCAACAACAGACCTCTCAACACCATGTGTCAAATCTGCTAAAAAGCGGAAGGCCTTAGATGCAACCTCTGCCTTTTCCAGTAAAAAGAAGTATGTTAAACTATTTTTTAGAACTTCCACCATTAAATTTTGACTTCTAACATTTTGAAATTTAATTTTAATTTCTGCAGGAGGGATGTTTTAATGGCTCTTCCTCAAAGTACAGCTTTAGCAGACACTCCATTTAAGAAGAGTTCAAATACTGCACTAGACTCTGGTGAGACTCCTCGGGTTTGTCCTCACCCAAAGTAAGTGTTGAATTTTAATTTGTGTATTTTCTTTACATTCATTTCGACTTCTCTTAATCTGTGATTTCGTTGCAGTCCTCCAAGTAATCTCAAAAGCAAATCCAAGAGTCCTCAGAAAACAAAACACCGCAAATTCTTTCCATCTAGAACCAATTCTGAGTCGTAAGTAAAATGATTAGTAGTTATTGAGTTTTAAAATTTTTGAAACATTGCGGGGTGATGTTTCTTGAACATTTTGCAAAAGAGAATCTTCTCTGTTTTTCAGAGATAACCGTAGAATTGGAACCAGCTCTAAAAAAGGCCTTTCGGGTGTCAGCAGTTTTGTTATCAAGAAGCAGGTAATATTTATTGCATCCCTGACCTCAATTCTCTGTAGTACCTTCCAACTCATTTAAATTCTATTTCCAGAAAAATCGTGCAGATCGCCATTCAACAAGTGGAAACTTTCTGGAGCGAAGCTGGAGTGCAGTTAGCAGCAGCAGTTGGGGCCGCAAAAAGTTACGGCAATCTGATCAAACTCGTCTTAGTCTTCTCTCCACTTCATCAGCCGCTCCTCTTGAAAGTGATTCAAGCCATGATGCGGATATAGGGATTGACCTCAGCCATGAGGATCCCTTTGATACAAGCCAAAGTGACTTTGTTCATGTTCCAAAGAGTGAATATGAAGACTTAAAATGTCGACTCTCTGCCATTGAATCATGTATCTCTCATGAATTCAGTAGCGTTTCTACCTCTGAAAGCAAAACTAGTCCTGATCCTCTGAATGCAGCAAACACTCCTCTTGCTGTACAGAATGTCTATGAGAAAACTTTAGAAGATGCTGACACTGCCAAAGATGCTTCAACTGACATACTTGCTAAACGTCTTAGTAGGGAGCTTAAGATTCGCCGATCGAGTGATTGTAAAGTAATAAGGTCTCCAAGTGCCCGTAAAATAGGATCCATTCGCCGCAGATCTCGGGAAAGGCAGAGTCCATCTGTCCGACGGGAGTTGCGCAGAAACAAGTCGTGGCACATGATGCAGCGGCCAGTCAATGTGGCGCTGGCGACTCCCTTATCAGCGGTAGATTTACCGTCGGCCCAAAACAGTCGTCTACGCCGCGGCCGTCCGAACACTGTGTTCTCTGGGCTGCCGCACCCGACACCCAATCGCATCAGCAAGGAAATTAAAAATGATGATATCATCCAAATATTGGGTGCTGATAATTCTCCTGTCACCCGCAGCCAGGCTCGCCGAGCGTCGTCATTCCATGGTAGTGAAGTCACATCTCCTTCACTGCCATCATATAAAAAATGCAGGAGTCAGGTCAATTTAGCAAAAGCTGCATTATTAGCTCATGCTCAACAGAAAAATAAAGGAAGTATGGATCATGATGAAAAATGGCGAGATGCTCAAGAGCTACTCAGTTCCTCCAAAGATTTGCTCAGTGGTGTACCTGCAACAGGAAGAGAATCTATTGCAAAACTTCGTAGTGAAAATGCTGGAAAAGTTCTTGCCACTGCAAAACTTTTTAATGCCAGTGCTGACGTTCCAAAGCAAGTAGAGACAAGGAGAAGCAAGATCCATGAAACATTCCCAACACAAACTAGTCTGAGTAACAGTCAAGCAGAAACAACAATGGAATGTACATCAGGAAGTTCACATTATGGAAAGGAGCAAGAACTAACAGAGAAAACTGCATTGAACAGAACAAAGACTGACTCAAACCTGTCTAACCATGCGTTATCAGGTAAAAATTGTTCATCTTCTAAATCCACCATTACCAACAAGAAACTAAATGGAGAGAAAAGCCCCGCTGTGATGTCTCATACTAGAAAGTTGAGATTAAAGACTTCACCTACACAATCTCCAGCAGCTCGTCCTACTAATAGTAAAGTGAAGAAACATAGTAGTATGAAAACTGATAGAGTTGCTCATAGTCAACCAGTGAAGCGGAATCTTTCAGTTCCTGTAGAGCTTCTTGACAAGGGCAAAGAAAACCAAGTTGATAAATCGTTTTCTAATGTTTCTCCACTTTCCAGGGGCTTATCACCCCAGGGATTAAAGGAATCAGTACCTCTCACTGAAAGAATTCAGAGGATATCTGTATCCCCCTTGAAAGATTGTAACAGAATCACTGTACAATCGTCACATCATCAGGTCACGAAGTATTCCTCAGTAATCCCATGTACTCCAAACATAAAACAACCCCTCACTGCTCTTACTCCACGACGCAAAGCATTCACACCACAAAGTGTACGAGGCTTCACTGGTCATACACCACTGAAAGTTTTAGCAGCACCTTCAATAACTCCCATTCACTTGAGTCAGCAACGTTCCTCTCGCCTTCAGCATCATTCTTCATCTATTAAAGCTGTATCAAGGAGCATCAAACCCTGTAACTAAATTTGGCTGTGTATAATGTTTATTCTTTCTATTGTACCTCTTTCTTAGCAAAGGAAATGCATTTGTAGTGATTCTTTTAGTTGTTCTTAGTTACAGTGGAGGTATCAAAACTTGTTTATTAATAGATGGAGTTTTTAAAAAATATTACTTTGTACACTTGACTCGTATCATTGGAAACTGCTCTGCAGAATTAATTTTCATTTCTATGATTTTTTGTATTTAAACATACCTAGGCTTAACCATGTATTTTAAATTACCGTGCTGTCAGTCCTTTTGTTTTGTAAAATTTAGTTTTATTTTTGTGTGTTTATGTGTGAGTTTTTCTGAATGTGTATCTTGTATTTTATCCTCAAAATAAAGATGAAAATTTTATCTAGATCACGCTCAGGTTTTATTTTATTTATTAGGTGCAAGAGTTTTTTTTTATCAGAGGGAGAGAGAGAACTTCTCAGTTTTCTTGGCATGAGATGGTTGTAAGAGAGATACGGTTTGAGATCGAGCAGTAAGGACAACCGTTTTGTTTTTCCCTCCCACTGTTTGAACGATAGCTCAACGGAGAAGTCATGATGGAGTCGATCAAGGGGAAGTCGTGGGCTGGACTCCTACTCATTTACGCAAACAACTCGTCTACATTAGATATAGATCTCTATTATTTTCAAACATCCACATTTCGGTGGTCACGTCTGAAAATGTGGAAAAGTCTCATGTTTTGCGTCCCCGAGGGATATCGTGAATTTTTGTTTGCAAGGTTTCCGCTCCCGTTAGGTTCTTTTCAAGCGCTCGAACGCGTCACCCAGAGCGAAGGCGAACTCGTTCGATGCGACTCAATCGATATCGACATTGAATTTGAAAGCGCCCGATTCGTATGTTGTTTTGGTTTGTATCAAGTTCTGATTAATGTCATCATTGTTTATATTTTGATAATGATTTGATGATTGCTCGAAAAACAATATATGCTGACGCAACCTAGTACTGTGGCTTTACTTCTTCTTGTAGGTTATGATATAGTTTCTGTGTATCAATATCTTTCAATGTTTTCTGTCTGTATTCATTTGTATACAATAATTTTCTGCTTAATTGATTTAACGTTTAGTTACTTCATTTCAGCGTGTATACAGTCCTTAGATATCTGTGTTCATAGTTCTGTTGTATTATCTAAACACAATGTTAGAGTGCACTCAATTAACTTTATCATCTTGCTTATACTGAGTGCTGACAATGAATGTACTACGTTTACAGATGCCATTTTAGAACTTTACCAGAGACATGGGGGAGCCCTCAGTCCAGAATATGTTGACCCGCCTTATGGAGGAGAAACATACCTTTACCTATAAGAAATTAGTGGTGCCAATGTCAATGAGAAGTCCTTATTGGAAATACTATGGTTTCCCAGCCACTGAGGATGGAGACATTATAACAAAGGTGACATAGCAGCAAATGTCATAGCTAATAGTCAACATTAGTTTTTGACAATAACACATATGTTCTTATCTTATTTTCAGGTGAAGATTGTTTGCGTTTTGTGTAAAGCCCAGCTAGCTTACAACAAAAATACCAGCAATCTGCGCATGCATCTTCAAAATAGACATTCTAAGGAATTAATGGAATTAGTTGCTGAACATCCCCCAGAAACACGTCCAAGCCCCAAGGTAGTATTGAAACATCAGGGTCAGCTATCTTCCTGCATCATAATCTTATTGTCAATCTTGGTATCTGATTTTAGCAATTAGCTGCGCAGGCACAAGCAGACCATGAAATAACATCAATCAGACACACAAGTCCCCATTCTAAAACACCTAAACGTACTAAGTATCACCGGTCTTTAGAAAATACTGACAGTGGCTTTACTAAACAAGGAAATGTTTATTTTACCCAAGCGGATGGAAGTATTGAAATCGATGGGGACTTGCAGTTTATGTCAGATCCAAATATATCTATAAGCAATTTCACAGAAGACGAGGAGGCCAGCAGCACCATTCAAATTCTTGGGTCAACCAGTGGAAATAATTCAAACGTTGTTTTACAACATGTAAGGCACTTTTCTTTGTTTTGTCCTCTATTTTGAGTATTTATATCAAATAGTTTTTGTATCAAGTCACAATATTCATTTGTCTTCCAGGTTGAAAGCAATAAGAACATTTCAGATGCAATCGCAGAATATTTAATATTAGATCTTCAGCATCCTGATGTTGTAGAGGGAAGGGGGTTCCAACGACTTATAGCTACTCTTCGCTCACCTTGTGAAATTCCTAGTAGAGGAAGGCTTGTAGATGAAATTTTACCATCAATGCAATGTCACCTCAAGGAGACAGAGCAAGCATATTTACAGCTATTTAATGGTGACTATGGAATCACAATAGAAGAGTGGTCATCTCACAATGGTAAAAGATTTGTATGCTATGACGCTTTGTGATAGGTATTCAGACAATTTAAAATTATTTTTTTATTTATTTCAGATGAAATTTTTTTGACTTTTGGCTTACATTATGAACACAAAACTGAGCCTCAGTTAGAGTCCAGAGTTTTGTCAACTGTACATTGTCCCAGTGGGACAAATGGATTAGATTTGTATGACTACTGGATGGTCTTTATTGATGCTTTGCTATCTGAATGGCATATAAATCCTAGCAAAGTTACTGCAATTTTAATTGCAACTAGTCAAACTGAACTTATACAAGTACTTGCAAGCAAAAATTTTACACTAGTTCCATGCCTAATGTATTCACTTCAGGTAAATTGTACCTTTATATTTTTGTTCAAGATTATGTAGGGTTTTACTTTCATTAGTTATTCATTAAAGTGTTTGACCTTTTCACATTTAGGAGTGTGCAACGTACCTGTTTTCCCTCCCTGAAGTTAGTCCAGTGCTGAACAAATGCAGGACTCTCCTTGGCCTTGTGCATAGGCACCCCACGGCACTTGCGTCACTACGCATGCAAGAACCTGAACTCCAGGTGTGCTTCTATATTTCTATTTTTAATTTTTACATTAGTTTTTGTTTAAGTGTATCTACCTCTCACATGCAATTACTGAACTTTTAAAATAAGAATGTTTATATTTTCAGGTTGATGAAGCTTTAGCTACTGATTTACCAGCCATCTGGATGACAACGTACCAAATGCTAGAGCAGCTCTCTTTACGACGAGCAGTATTTCCAAGTGTATTGGAAAATGTAACAGAGTTATCTTCTGAACAGCGTTTGCAATTGCTACTAACAGAAGATGACTGGGGTACTGTTGATGATGTTGTTGCAGCTCTAGGTCCATTCAAGGTGCATTAATTTTTGAGACAGCTGTTTTTAATTTTAAAAGTTTTCCAATTTCTCTTGTTAACTAGTATTGTGGGTTTTCAGGTTGCTGTTCTCACCTTGAGTGAAGAACGCTTCCCTCTCTTATCATTATTAGAACCATTGTTGTGGCAACTTTGCAGTTCTCATCTGCAATCAAAAGAGGGTGATACAATTTTGGCTATCAGATTGAAAGAGATTCTTCGTGAAAATTTGGCATCAAAGTAAGACTAGTTTTCTATTATTATTTTTCTTGTAATCAATGTTGGAAGAGGGTGACTAGCCTCTCCTTATGTTGGTTCGTGTATAGGGTTCTCACCTCCCACACTCTCATTTCTGCACCCCTAAATCAGTAGATACCAGTCTTGTGATGATTGTGATCGTATGAATTTTGTGCTTTTCTACATCAGGTATATCAATGAAGACGTCAGAACTCTTTTGAGGACTTCAACTATGCTTGATCCAAGATTTAAAACTCTTGGATATGCTGATGATGGCATCAAAGAGGATGTATATGAGAGAATTCTGAAGTCCTTGGAGGAAATATTTGAACAGTTTCCATCAAGTCAGGATTCATTAAGCACGCCTCACAAGAAACCACGTTTGTCAGGTAACTTAATCATAGGAATGTTATTTCCTTATGCATGTCTTGCTCATAATGCATCATGATAGCCCTCTTATTCCATTCTGCAGGAATGGAGCTACTTCTTGGAAATGTGTGTGAAATTAAAGGGAATGTGGGCATTAGTGATAAAGCCAAACTGGAACTGGAACAGTTTAAATCTGAAACTAGTGCTCCACTTGACGCCTGTCCTATGCAGTGGTGGCAACTTGGTTCAGCTAAATGCCCACATCTAGTGTACCTGGCACGCCGTTACCTGAGCTTGCCAGCTGCTGTAATGCCAGGATACCGTATTCCACTACCACAAGCCCTATCATTTCATGAGCGTAGGAAAATTCTTCCACCAGATCTAGCAGATACCTATTTGTTCCTAAATACAAATTATCAAGGATGATGTCAGTTTTGCAAATTAGGTTTCCCAACTTCCTTCCCTATATATTCTACATTTGAAATTGTATTCTTGTCTCAGTGTTAGATGGTTTCTGCCCTTCCATAATTAGGAACTTGCACAAAATTGTCATTTGTGCTAAATTGTAATGTGTTTTGCAAGTTAATTTGTTTTTGTTTTGTTGTTTTTAAAACTATTAATGTATATATTCACAAACTAAGCTGGGTATAGTTGATTTTCACCTGTATTTTGTTTCATGAGCAATCACTATTATTCCCTAGTGAAAATTATTAATTTTTCTCCAATAAATATCAAATCTAAGTAGTTCAGAAAATTAGCCTCATGCTGCTCTTTGTAAATAGATGTATAGTTTAGAAATATCTTTTTAATGAAAAGGAATCCCATCAATTGACTAATATGTTCAAATTGAATTTCATTTAAGTATTTGACTAAATTTTATTTATTGTTGACTTTAATAATGAAATGAAATTAGAGCACCTTTATCATCTGATTCCACATTGAATTGGATTGGGAGTTTGTGTCAATGCACCGCTATACTAGCGAGAGTCCAATCAGCATCCTTGTAGAAGCGAGGATCACTTATGCGAAGAACGGCTCTCTTGTATAGATGATAGTATAAAACAGCAACTGTAAATAAAATTTTATTTCAACCAAGTTAAGATAGTAACAAAATTTATTTTTCATCCACCCTCATCAATCGGTATTTACCTGATCTTTGTACAACATACAATGTATGTAACCCTTCAGTCCACACATATGAAAGGGACTGGCTCCACCTCATATTTAAACTCCAACTGTGGTACGCAATTGTAAGAGTCAAATAGAATAACATGATGTAAATTACTGCACAAAATTTGTTGTAGATTAAGTACACAAGGCCAGCCTGAAAATATATAGAAAATATGAGTCTTGGTTTGTTGTTTGTTGTCATCTAATTCATTTAAGTTGAGCTGACCTGGAAGAGGTACGTTGAAAAAAAAGATAAAAGTAATGTAGTGAATGCAAATATAAGACACAAATCTTGAATCCTGTAGTGAAAATATGGAATGACAGATCAATAATTATAAACTAGAAAAGATGGTAAAAAATGAAAATAACTGATACAATTCTTCTGATATCATACACATAAAATATTAGAAGCAAATGACTGTCATAGCGTAAAAATTCTGAAAAAGAGTTCATAAACAAATCTGTGATTATAAGAAAAAACTGAACTGTCATAAGAACAGTGTATCTTGTGCTAGTTGTCTGCATTTCTAGCTAGAAAAAAAAAAAGAAATACAGCAGCTAGGCAGCGCCAAAATGAAAAACTGTTTAGATGGACATGTTTGTTTACTAACACACACTTGACAACGGTTGCTAAGGAAGTGGTGAGCGAAGTCCACTCTCCCGCCCAAATTTAAACCTGCCTCCGTGTGACCATCGTTCTGTTCTTACGTTATCCTGAGCCTGAGATGATAAAAGGAAGGAAAAGGGAAAAGGTGTCTCGTCGGCCGACGGCTACCTCGAAAACTAATTTTGAGCTAGCGCGGATGAGTTTCGGCAATACTGGCCGAAGATTCGTTAGGAGGCGGGTCGAAGTGTCAAATTAGGTGTGTCAACATGGTACATATGTGGAAAATGAAAATAGTCACAGTAGCCAGGACTGTTTTAATGAATTTATTTTTAATGTCAACAAATTTCAAAAAATTTATTTGATGACAGATGTCAAATACAATTTCACCAGTACGACTTTTAAAACCTTAAAACACCTTTGATTTCAATAAACACGAGTAACAAAATAAGTGGTACACAACAAAGGCCATGAAAATGTTTTGGGCCCAATATTCCTGAATGATGGTTCAGCAATGATTTGGGTATCCAACATCAGATTAAATAAAAATTAATAATTGGGGCTTTCATTATTCATCAACAACTTTACACACAATAATATAGCGTTCAACACCAGCAAATTCATAAATATTATAGGAAAAAGCCTCTTTTGTATTCTCTTAAGCAAATATAACAGAAAGACTAAATTCATGGTATGGAACCATAAATACTTGATAGCCCTGATGGTAAATTGGAACAGCCTTCATAAGCTTTAAGGTCCATAATTGGCACCATTTCTTTAACCTTTCTGGCATTATTTAGGTCTGAAGAACTATACCACACAATTTGTTTAGACATATTTAGCTACTTCTTTCCATATTCTGTGAGTTAACTTTTCTAGTATTCTAAACATTCTTGTATTATTTCCAACTCATGCTATGCCATCAAAACCCATTGCATTTACTGAAAAGCAATAAAAACAATGGCACCGAACTCTAAACATACACGAGCCAGATAAATATCCAAACAAACATAGA
>NW_026267145.1:921569-923491 GCF_000697945.3 Frankliniella occidentalis | reverse complement strand
TTGAGCCAATTTTCAAGCTGTGACGTCATAATACTAGAAAAATGTGTAATATCGAGGTAATATTACCAGTAATATGGCTAATATTGGTGTAATATTTGAGGTAATATCAGTCCGTGTACGGAGGAATATCGAAGTTGACGACCCCTCGAAGTTAATGAAACAGAAACACTACATTACAAAGAACCGCACTGCCTTGTGATAAGAATCATATTTATTTAAAGCACAAAACGTGGTGGTTCCAATTAAAAATCAATGTTTCGTAATACAAAGCAATCGGATTCTTTGAAAGATCACAAAGGAAATGCTTTGTAAGGTTTTAACAGTGTAGTCCACACAAAATCGAATAGTGGAAAACGTCCGGTAGGGGAGGCCAGATGAGTGATATGGAGTATTTGTATGGCTATACGACTTGACTTACCAGGTCACACACGATAAGAGGGAAGGGGGAGGGGGCTGCAAAAGAGGTGAGGTGGCGGATGGCCGAAACAGTCTGGCCTTTGAAAGGAGCCGACGATATTATCGCCTTCATCACTAATCTGCCTGCCTCAAGCGCTTACTTCAGAATATCAGGGAAAGGCGCAAAGGGGGGGGTAAGGGCACCTCACTCAACCGAAAATTCACGTCTGTGCATAGATGGGGGAATGCCGGTCGGCACATAAGCCAAAATTATACGGCGCAAGAAGAATTAGAGATGTACGCAGGTGAGCCGGTGAGTCGGGGGCTCGCGCGCAGCCGCTAATGCGCCGCCAGACTGACCCTCTGCCACCTCTCACTCAGTACACCTCCCATCACACTGCAACATCTTTAGGACCCTCGCGCAATAGACACACGATGTGTTTACCATCATAATTTGCGAGTTCGATAACTTCTTATGCCCTCCCCCCTCTCAGCCCCTTTCCCCCCTCGGTGTAATAAATTGAAAGGGACGAAATTTATACAACATCTTGTGAAACGGGCACAATCATATCCGCACCTGAACCGGTCTCACCAAACTAATGATATGCCAATCACCTGCCCCCCCCCCCCCTGTCCTGAAGTACTCACGAGACCGTTCACCTCCTCCATGGCGCAGTACCAGTGTGTCGTCGCACCGCGGCAACCAAAAACAAACTGACAAGCTTGTCGCGGGGCGCACGTACCTCTCGGTACTCTGGGCAAAAGGCGCGGAAGGGAGGAGGAGAGGGGAGAGAGATCGCCATCAGATCGGTAACCCCATGCTGCCTGGTTGGCGAAGCCGAGGAGGGTTGAGGTTGTGGGGGGGGGGGGGGGGGGGAACCCCATGCTGCCTGGTTGGCGAAGCCGAGGAGGGTTGAGGTTGTGGGGGGGGGGGGAGGCGTAGTTGGCGTAGTTGAGGGCAGAGGAGAGGCGGGCGGTTCGTAGTGCTCATGTGTCATTTATTAGCAAAACGATTTCTATGGCCGGCCCATGAAGTGGAGGCGACACGACTTCCACTGGTGGCTGACGGTGAGCAGCGCACGCCGCTCTGGCGGGCATCCGCGGAGGGTTGCGCAAAACAGGAGCCTGGGACTTGAATCACGCGGGGCCTGATGGCTCGAGGGGGTGGGGTTATCGCCGCTGCCGGTACTCGTGGTACTTGTACTCACCATTCTGGGGCAGGCGCGGCTCCGCTGTGCTGGGCTGCGCGGCCGGTCCTTCGCTAGAGCGCTCTGCTCGTCCACCTCGACGCTGCACGCTGCACGACACAACAACACTGGACGCCGGCTGCGCTGCGTTCGCTGCGCTGCGCTCGACAGAGGGACGGGGGACGGGGGGCCGGTCTGGTGCCGACTGAAGACGAGGCGCTCCCGCTCACAGTCGCGTCAGAGCGGCTCGGGCTGGGCAGGCTGAGTTGGGCTCCACCGGGTGAAGCGCGGGCCTTGAGGCTTGAGGATGGTTCTTCGGCAGGGCCTGGCGGCAGAGCT
>NW_026267145.1:914854-921519 GCF_000697945.3 Frankliniella occidentalis | reverse complement strand
CAAAATAACAAAAGAGAAAACAAATATTACCTCTGCGTAATTTGATGACCTAAACACATTGAGAAATACTGGACACGAACATACATAACCAAACTGCACAGCTTGTACATGATTCAAAATGAAAAGAATGCGATTTGGAAACTAAATTAATCAACCGAAATTGCAGCATGAATTTGTCTTCCTTGCAGTCTTGTAAAAAGCCTTTGACTGGATGCTCAAACCTTCTGATTTGGCCACTAGGTCATCTAATTTTTCTCCTCTCTCAAGAACTGCTTCAATGGTGTTATGCTGCATCAAAAGGTCTAGATTAGAAAAATGATCAAAACGCCAACTTACTTCATCTATAGCATTGATTCAAAACACAATCAACGTACCAAAATTATCTTAGTTTCATCCAATTCTTCCTGGATTTTGGTCATGGCGTCAGCTTCCCGAGGATTTTGATACTTTGCCAAATATGTATTGATCTGGTTAAATGAAATGCTTGCTTCTGTGGCTGTAGGCCATGTGCTAGGTGGGTACTTTTGGGCAAATTCATCCAAAACCTGAAATAGGTCATATGCATAAAAAGTGCAGTAGGAAATCCAAGGAGTTCTTTGAGGACAATTCACTATATTTCAACACACCTTAGTGATGAGAGTGTGTGATACTCTTTGGGGATACTCATGATCACTAATAATGACTCCAGCCAGATTATCTCCACGAACATATACGTGACACATGTATTCTGCAAAATAGATAGATTAGATAGAATATAGATTACATTACTAAGACAATACTGAAGTCTCTAGAACCACAATACAAGCAACTGAATTATTAATTTTCCAGATTCCAGTTTGTCAGGAATAGATATAAAAGCATGAGTGCTTCATGAACAAACATACCTCCTTCTTTTACAGATTGCCTTGCAGCAGTTTGGGTTCGTTCAACAATTGTTTTGCTAACAAATGCCATAAACTCTTGAACACTGCCTCGCTGAAAGAAACTAAAAGTCTGCAAATCATATGCAGCTTTTAACCATAGAGCACTGTTCGGGTTTTTGTACAAAATGTTCATTGCATATAGTTTCACCATGGTTTCTTTTTGATCCTGAAAAAAAAAAAAAAACGGTAACAGAATAAGAACTATTCAGAAGTATAAAGGTATATAAAAAATACACCACTGAAAATAAACAGACAAATATATCAAAAAATTAAGAGTTGACAACATTCACCACGAATACATTAATTTAACAACAGTTGTGAATATAGAACACTAATGCTACTCCACACAATGGAATTTCTTTGCCATACAATAACATTTATTTTAACATGTTCTGGCCAGCAAAACAACCTCCTTCCATGTGGGTTAAAAGACGATTCCACTGAATGAGGGAGAAGAAAGAAAAGAATCAAAAAGCACTAGGAACAGTGTTTAAAAATAGATCAAATTGTTAACATTTTCTGCTTTTCTTCGGAGATATAACTATTTTTATTTTGGAATTGTTAGTGTACCACAGAGGTGAACAAATATGATCTACTTACTGTTTTTCAGCACTGTTTCCAGCACTTAATGATTCTAATCTTTCTTCTGCCACATTCGGTCTATTCGAATTCAAACCCAAAGTTATACAATACTGGTCGGCTCGCTTAACCCTGGAGCCAAGAAACCTAATTCAGAACAATTTGCTTTTAAAGTGCAATAAAAATCAAGTAACCTATTATTGGTACAATGTGCGTCACACAAAACTGTCATCTTTTTATCAGCATCACTAAGCCACCATTTAAACGATGTGTGTGACATGAGTCATGTCTATTCTGATTAGCATTTTGTCAGTATTGTATTGTAACATATTGATGTGCTCTTCTCTGATCAATCTTACTTGGGTACTTGGGTAGTGCTTTCTAGGTTAGCTTTAACAAAATCCTCAAATTTGACAGAATTTAAGTGCAAGAACTTATGTCTTAGAAAAAGAATGGTAGACGTTTCTTCAATCACCATTCTATGCGAAAATAATAATAATTGTGATAATTATTTTAATAGAACGACGTACCTTACGTTGCAATAGCAAACAATCTGTCCAATGCTAAAAACTTGCGAGCATCAAGGATTCCGGTTTAGATGCTGCAATTGCTTTCTAACTGAACTTGATAAAAGCGTTTTTATGCCACGACGAAGTAAAAATGATAATTTCAGCTCTAACTAAGCAATTTTCCAAAGCAACACTTTGATGTTTTCATCTAGGCAGAATTGTTTTTGTTTTTGTTGTTTTGTTTTTCTTGTTCTTCTTTTTTTCTACGGCAGAATTTGAAACTAAATATGAATATGAATGTGAGGCCAGTAGCAGAAAACCTTAAGGAAGAAGGCAGCTAAGAGCTGAAGAGAGGGATGCACTAAACCGTAGAAACAGATGCAAGGGAAGTTTTAATTTTGTATAACACTGGAAGAATACCTTCGAAAATATGTTGGGACATCTTCGTGCCGTAATAGGAAAGGCAACTTCTGTAGGGCCCCTCGGCCTTGCACCTCTCAAGTACAACCTAACCTGCACGAACCTTCAACAAACGCGAAATGCAGTAACTGGGTTTAACTCTCACAATGTGGACCAGCTCTGGAAAAGCATTACACTCGTCAGCAAGCAAGGGCAGCGGCGTGGACGTGGCAAGAAAACCAATTCGCGGCTCATCAAGGATCTGTACAAGGATCAAGTTATGGGTGACGGTAAAGTGAAGATGGTTTGGCCTGGTCTCAACTCCAGTGTCATGAGAGGGAGGCAAGTTGTGCAGCAAGAGAGATTGGAAACGCCTGTGCAAGACCCCAATGAAGCCGTGAAAGAAGCTAAGGAAACCAAACAAGGTCGTCGCAGACTGCATCCTCTCGACAGAGGTTATACTAGTGCGACCATCTGTGGACGGGACCTAAAAAACACCACATCCCTTAAATTTCTTGATCAATTTGACTATCGAGTCATAGACACTAGATTTGTATCCCATATGACAGGAATGTTTGGAAGGTATCAACGAGCAGCAATTGTAGTTGTATGTGGAAACGGCAATGGGGTTATTGGTATAGGTTCAGGCAAGTCAATGAACAAAATGCATGCAGTTCAGCAAGCTTCGAACAGAGCAGTGGTCAGACTTCTCTATATTGAGCGTTGCAACAATCATACGGTTTTGCATGACTTCTTCACTCAGTTCTATGCAACCAAAATTTTTGTGGAGAAGAAACCAGAAGGTTATGGTCTTGACTGTCATCGTGTAATTAAAATCATTTGCAAACTAGTTGGCATAAAGGACATCAAGGCTAGGGTTGAAGGATCTACAATGCCAATGAACATTGCTAAAGCATTTATACTGGGTCTTGTTCGTCAGAAGAAGTACGAAGAATTTGCGGAAGAGAAGAAATTGCATGTTGTTGAGTTTGATCCTAAGCAGCGCAACTTTCCCAAGGTTCTTGCTTCCCCCTCAATTTGCCGCAAGGGCTCTGAAATTCCTACCTCTGAAAGTTTAGATTTCAAACAGCATTCTCTCCAAGGTAGAGTCAAGTATGATAAGCCAAAGGCAGAACCTTTTTTCACTAGACTCATCGGCTGGAATATTCATCTTAAAAAAGAGGAGAAGCGCCGTGGAGCTAGAGAAAATTTGTATGAACTTATAGCCAAATATGGTGAGTCAAGAAGTTTCCTTGCAGAGAAGTATCCAGAGGCAAGACTGTATAATAAAATCTATCCTAAAAATTCTTAACTTCACTAAATGGCTGTACTGGTAAATCTAAATAAATGTTTTGATACAGTCAGAATTATTGTTATTATTTATGTATGCTTCAATGAAAGTGTTTTTTGTATGGCAAGATCTTTAGATAAGTAAAAGTGTATTTTCCATATTTTTTTATTGTTTTCATCTTTGAAAGTACATTTAGTTAAAAATCTAAAACCCTAAAAGTTAACAGGTATATTAAGTAAACAGTCTCAAATAGGCTAAAAAGAAACAGTTTCACTCCTCCCACAGATTTAAGAACTCTTTCAACCTCACCTACCTCTAGCCTGAATTTGCAATCGTGAGCCAGTCTATTTTCAATCAAATCCTATATTAAATTATATGGACTCATATTTTTGCAGTATGAACCAACTGATCGCTAACTTTGAAAAAAGATAGTTCACCAATGCATACAAACTAAAACTATAGTAGCAATTACAATATGTTGGTACCTCAAAAGTCAATCTTGAACATTACTATGTTAAATCATACTGAAGCAAAATTCAGGAAACTATCAGTTATAGAATGGAGACACTCTCCAAAGCGATATGAAACAGTTAACTGTTTAAATTTAATTAAACTCTATGAAAATATTTCTGAATGTAAAATTAATTAACAATTGCAATGTTATTTGTGTCTGCATGGGGAAACCGTCGGCCAATTGAGTTGGATGAGTTCCGCAGACCTGCCAACAGGTGTGCAAGCCGCTCCTGTGAGGAAAGTTCCACTTTTACTAAGAAAAACAATGGGTAACTATACATAAGCCTTTCCAAAGACTTACCAATAACTGATGAGTGTAGATGTTGACTTCACCCAAAACCTGTTGCATATGGACTCTGTCCAATTGGGATTGGGCAAAATTCATTACCTTGGCACCTTCTACTCGAACTGACTGAAGTACAAAGCAATAAATTACTTTAAATTAAATACCAATCATCAAAACTCCGAAAGAAACAATACCTTCAAAACATGGTGGGCCACGTTGGAGACTGTTTTTGTGCTTGCACTTCCTGCTGTGTAATTAGCTAAGTGCACAACTCTACGAGCAACTTCTCGAACTAATAATGCCAAACGCTCTTCCAGAGTTTCTGGAGGAACTTGATTTTCGGGTTCATTCTCACTCAGATGGTTCCATACAGCTCGGCACTGTTCTACAAAAGCACGAGGGTCTTTCACAAGCTGAAAAGAAAAAGAAAAATTATTTCTGCAAATAAGAAGGGTTACAGACATAATGAAAAGCAGAAGCACAGCAAATTACCGTTTCTGCAAAATAGACAAGAGTGTGAAGAGTGTTTTCAGTGTCTTTGCGCAGTGCTCTTGCTTCTGCAAGTGTGAGGCGAGTTATGCGACGCTGCAGCTTACGGGATAACCTATCTGCTCGTTTAAAAGCAGCTCCACCCTTTATTATACCAGCCCCTACAGCTATGGAGAAAAAAAAAACGTTTGGTAGTCTCAAAATTATTTTTTACTTTACAAAATGGTAATTTTAACTTACCATCCCCATTTTCTGTGGCAGCATCCCCTGGCAGATACTTGTCCACGTAATGATCAGCAGAATCAAGAGCGCGAGCAGCAAGGGTGTCAGCAAGACGAGCATTTGTGGCAGTCATGCGTAACACGGGAGCTACCACGCGCATTGACATGTAGTCCCGACTCGCTGTCATCATCTGAAAAAAGAAAAGAAAAAAAAAGACTTTCATAACGTGCACTCAGGAGTGTGAAAGAAAATGAAGTTACGTTCTATGACCAATGTATCTAAATTAATCAGGATTTTTGCAATGATGTACCAGTTCAGGAGGGAGTGTGATGATTGGTACGTTATACTCCACCATGTCGAGCCCCCTGCAGAGGATAGCGTCGACGACGGAGAGCGGCCCGCTCAACGGTCCGAGCAGCGATAGGGAACGCCCAAGGGATGAGAGCACGGCCCCCTCAGCCGTACCAAGACCCCACTGAACCACAGGATTCACATTCTGCGTTGCAACAATAAAAATTGAGTAACAATAAACTAGTTACCGAAATTAAGGGAAATAAAAGTGTACCGGGTGATTCAGGGAAGACGCAGATGTGGGAGAGTTTGCCTACCGAAGGGGCCATGGCGCCTTACGGGCAGAGCGAGTAGGCAAACCCACCCGCACCTTCGTCTTCACGTGTAATTCTCTTTGATAACTACTTCAAACAGATTAGATGAAATAAATCTGTTTCCACCCACCTTCACTTTGCTGTACACGCCGGACACCATGCTCACGCCCGTGTCGACGATGGGGAGCGCCAGCACGCGCGACACCGCCTCCATGTGTGGGAAGGCTGAAGACGCCGTCCTCCGACTGCAGTTCGGGGTCGGCGCCGGGGTGACAGGGGCGGCCGGCGGCGGCGCGGCAGCGGGGTGCGAGTTTTGCAGGGGCTGGAGGGGCGCCGGCGCGGAGGGGCTGGGCGGGGGCGCGGCCGCCGCGGCCGCTGGGCGGGCAGGGGCTGGTGCCGCTGGTGCAGCCGCGGGCGCCGGGGAGGAGGAGGGGGACGCAGCAGGAGGCGCCTCATGTTTGCTCGGCGACTTGGCCGCCGGCTTGTGGGCGTCTTGGGGCCGCTTGTGCTTCGAGCGCTGGTTCTTGCTGTGCTGGTGGTTGTCGTTCACCTTCTTGTTCGGCTTGACCTGCTCCACGAGTGCGGGCACCAGCTCTGGAGTGGCGTCATGGTCGTCTTCGTCCGAAGAGGCCACTGACGAGTCCGTGGCCGCCGCCGTCGGCGTTGACACGGGCAGGGAAGCTGCTGGCGTGGAGGGGGTGTCCGCCCTGGGACTCTCCGCGTCGTTGCTCACGCAGTTATTCATCTGTTCGTTGGCCACGAACTCTGCGCTGATGGTCACCTGGAAGGAAGAGAACAAAAGTTCTTAGGTTAAGGAAAACCAAAACTGAACTTACTCCCCTTGTATGG
>NW_026267145.1:907427-909804 GCF_000697945.3 Frankliniella occidentalis | reverse complement strand
AATTTCTCAGCTTTACCGTATTTACGGCCTTTCCGTGAAGCATATCGTCGACAAGACAGAAGAAACCACGTGGTCACACGCCTGAAGGTAGGCAACACAAGTGCCGACTCTTCACAACCCGCCCCTGTCAGTCAAGGTGGTAGTGGGGCAACCGAGGTTTAGGACGAGAGGTGCGATGAGTCGAGGAGCCACGTTGAGGTAGTTCAACAAGGCGTGCACAGAGTTGATATCACAACGTACAGTGCTCGGCAATCGCGACGGGCGTGGCGGGAGAGCGGAAGGTGGGGGGGGGGAGGCATGGCACAGCAGACCCGTGGCGACCCCAGCGCGCGGGGAAAAAAGAGGAGAGCGAAAGGCACCCCGATGAGCAAAACTTCAGCCGGACTCGCGAAATGGTGAAAAGATAACCCCTCTGCAATTGTTTTGCCCGGGCACATGTTGTGTTGTGCGGGCCGCCGGGACATTGTTGGGTGGGGCTCTGCCGGGGGGAAGTCCCACCAGGTCCCACCCAGTCCCACCAGGCCCCACCACCAAGCAGCGCCAGGCGCATGTTGCACGCGGACACTTCGCACCTCCACCACCTGCGCGCGCAGGCGCCGGCTGAGCCAACACGCGTGTCATTGTCCTCTCAATGAGGTCTTCTCGCCTGTCTCTCTTTATTCTCGTTCGCTGTGCCCTTTTTTGCCCGCACGCTTTCCAGTCGACAATGCGTTGGATGGGCCTGCCGTCCGATTCCGATGCCGACGCGACGGTGCACCACACCATACAGGGTGGTGCTCGTTTGCTCATACTGTACCGCATGCACGCGTGCGGACGGGTTGCATACTTACACGGGGCCAGAAGGCGCCGTGGTGTGGTGGGCCACGGGAGGTAAGCCCGCCAGCACGCCTTCGTGCGGTAGTGTAAGCAAAACAAAAGGACATTCCACACATGAGGAAATGCGAGGTCAAGCACGTCACTCTGTGGCGTGAGAGACAAAGGAAGCTGAGCAAGGAAATACCGGGTGGTCCACAGACCCCTTCCTTTATTTTGCTTATACTGTACCGGATGCAGGCGTGCGGGTGGGTTGCATACTCGCACGGGGCCATAAGGCGCCGCGGTGAGCGACGGTAGGCAAGCCCGCCCGCACGCCCGCATGCGGTACAGTATAAGCAAAATAAAGGACGGGGTCTGTGGACCACCCTGTATGAACGGAGAGGGGCTGCAAAATAGGGACCTACTCACACGACAGGTGATTAGCGTAATAAGACTAGATTAGTTAGACAGAGCGTCTCCCTGTAAGCACATACTACTACAATACCAACCCGTCGGTCCCTGATCTGCGCCAATGAACGGGCGAGACTGGCGGTCGAGAATGAACGCGATGAAGGCCCTGAAGGCCTCCCCCAGAAACAATGACGCGGGGTGTGCCTCTGAGGATGGCATAGACTCTAAAAGTCGGTCCTCCCCTCCACCACACCACGTCCCCTCGCACCCGCTTCCCCCCGCTGTGTAACTTATTTTCCTTGTCGGCGACCGTGTTTCTAAAGTACTTGGCAAATATTTATTATCTAGTAGATGTTGTCCGTCGTTCAAATGGTTGGGGGAGCCACAGGAAGGGACACACAATCTTCTCGGGATAAGTTGCTGAGACAATTAAGATATGGACCCAAACTGATCCGAATGCCCCGCGCAAGTACTGTGTGGCGGGGAGGGGGCGGAGTGAGGGTGCGTGGGGTAGGTTATGGGAGAACCCTGGTGGTGGTAAGGCCTGGCAGAACCGAGTCCGGATGCGTAAGAGCTAATTTTACCCGCGCCGTCACTCGCCCCACGTTTTTGTTGTCCCAGCAGCCGGAAGCGGATGGAACGCGCCCGCACATAGTGCGGCGCACACCCCGCCGTCGGGCCGTCGGGTCAACGCCTAGAGTCCGGCCCGGCGACGGGAAGGCATGCGCCCTGTGTGCTTACACCTGGCACCGGAGATAAGAGCTGCAGTAAGGCGCGAGTAAGTACGACCCACGCCCCCAAGTGGATCCAAAGTGCAGCCCAACCCGCCGTGTCACTAGGGCGTAGGATACGCGCGATGGTGCGAGGGAGGTTCCCAGTCGCAGCCCGCGTCGCCACGATACACTCCTTCGCGACCCTGCGTGCTTCCCCTTGCGTTCGCGTGGAACCCGTGGACCTGTGGTCTACCGCGCTGTTCCACGCGAGGACCCATAGACCTACTCCACGGGCCACGGGACGCGCGACGCGCCCCCTCAAAGGACGCGGACCCCGTGACCTCCATTGGGCACTCGCGGATCCCCCCCCCCCTCCTCCCGGATACCAAAAACCTTGGGCAAACGGAGGCCTCGTGGTTCGTCAAGTCAAGTCAACCTCCTCAGGTGGCTTTTCCTTA
>NW_026267145.1:903441-905365 GCF_000697945.3 Frankliniella occidentalis | reverse complement strand
AGCCCTTACTTGGGGTCGCTGCCTCGCTATTGATCGAAAGTTTCCAAGTATTGACAACAGTCGCGAGGCAATCTCGATTACAATGTGCACCCGGAGGGGCTATCTCGCTGCCGAGTCAGCCAAGGGTCATCTCGGCAACAACCGGCCGCGACTGAAGACATGGAAGTCGGGAGGGACCCTAAATGGGCCTGTGTGTTGGCCGCGGCGGCTCGCCCCGCCACGCCGCCACGCCGCCACGCCCCCGGGAAACGGGCTCATCGGCTCATGCACCACAGCAGGTCAAACGTCGTTCCTCATAGGACAACTCGTAGCTGCGTGCAAGTACTATCCCATCCTATAGCATTGTTAGTTCACTGATTCCACCTAAGCCCGCAGCTGGTGCCGGGATTGAATATTTTTGAACAAAAAAGTTAAAAGCAACGGGACGAGATAGGACAGACAGTAGTCAGACTGAGAGCGGGCCGGGTAAACTGATAATCAGGGTGACACCCTTGGTTTGAGATAGGACAAAAGCCGCTTGTGCATCCGAAAATGTCGCGGCACTCTGACCGTGGATCCCCTGCGGACCACTTCTCGGACGTGAACCAACAACGCTTCAGGCGAGAACTCTTGGACAGAAACGGAAGTAGAGAAGGTAATACATAAAATTAGTAAAGTGCACACTTTAAGCACCCTGTCTACAAACACCACCCTCTCCGAACTAGACCCCAGTTTGATGTCGCCGAGTGTGTACTCACGCGGCTACGCATAAACAGGTGCAGCTGGACGGGTGACCACTCCCGGCTGGACAGCTGCCTCGTGCCAACCGTGTCCCTCCACATAACTCCCGGCGGGATTATCCCTCGCGATCTACCACGGGCTCACTCCCCCTCATGCGCCGCCACGGCTCTGCTTGCAGCACGAGAGAGAGAGACAATGTCGATCTGGCCAGCGAACCGCGCCGACCCGGGACGGTAGGGAGGGACGCCCACTATGGGGGACCCTCATGGCACCCGCAGACACCATGGGGCGGCCACGGGCCCGGCATGGACCCAGTATGGACGCGAGCATGGACCCAGTATGGGTCGGGAGATAAGACCAGGGCACGATAAAGAGGGGCCAAAGGAGAGGAGAACCCGATCGAAGGTGAAACGGGAAGTATATTATGGCGAGCGTTGGAAAAGAAAATGCACTGGAAGCATCATGGTGGTGCCACTTACTCCGTCCGCGGCGTCGAGAGGAAGGCGTGAAAGTGCTTTAAGGAAAACCATGTTGGAAGTTACGTTGTTTTAAGTCGTGGGAATATGGCGATAGTAAAGGCTTTAGGTTTCCTGGGTGATTGCGTTTGAGTAAATGGAAAGTAATTGAATGAAAGCCCACTCTTCCGCTTTGAAATTGTGCGTCGGAACCGCATCGGAAAACGTAGGCTCAGTCATTTAGAAGGTGGGCCATAGGGTAGGACTGCTACGGCGAAACGAAAGTACACCCGTTCACATCCCGAAAAACGACGGGCCAATGCATTTGAATACATCTTCTGAGGACTGCTCAAGTGAGGTGAAACGCGCTGGTGCGAGACCAAGGTCGGCCTGCCGTTTAGTGGGCTAGGTCACGACCGCGTAGAGTGCGCCAGAAGGCTGCGCAGGCTGCGCTTGTCGGGCCCGCCATGTGTACAAACAAGAGGCGGGTGATAGGACAGGGGCTGGACGGACGGGACGGGTTGGAACCTCGCTGTTATGACTGTGGAATGCTACGCCTGAACTATAGGGGTGACGGTCAGGCACCAGCAATAAAAAGCAGACTATCTGCAGCTAATCGTATAGAAAAAGTGCACCGCACGAGCGGGTAAGTTCAGCAAAAAATAAGGGGGGCGGGGGTAAACCATTTCCATATGAGTGCCGAAAAACCCACCATGACTTTGTCTCACCTACATGCCATACACTGAAAA
>NW_026267145.1:838009-898141 GCF_000697945.3 Frankliniella occidentalis | reverse complement strand
GGCAGTACGTCGACAATGTGTTTTTATGCGAGCCTCAAAAACACGTTTTCATGCGGGGGGGTATATGTCGTTGCGCTTTGAATGAGGTCAGAACAAATGGCGACATTAACAGTTTAAACAATGTGTGCGTCCGAATTCTACACTGTGTCGACACTTTCCCCTAAAAAAGGCACGTAAATGTATCCGCAATTTGGGTGGGTAAAACTGGAATATGTATGACGAGATACTTAACGAATTACCATATGAAATCAAGAAAAATGAGCGCGTAGCCTGTAAAAAGACAAATAAAAAACGTTAACTTACTTCCTTAGAAGTGCGTTGATCGCATGCTCGCTTATCTCTTACACGCCTTACAGCCACTTTATGACCTGGTGCGTCTAGACAGGGATGGGGGCAAGGGGGCAAAATGGGCGGAGAGAAGAGCTAGGTCGAGAGCAGCCCAGGCCTGCAAAACAAGCGTGCCGGTAACGTCGTGGGTATTTCTCAATGAAACTGTTGGCCATACTACCAAATATTTTTTGAGTCAATTGGCGCCGCCGAACAAAAAATCCAACCATGTTGGATTATACACTATGTGAATCAATCACAGGCAGGGACTGCTAAGATTTGAGGCTATTTGATTTGATTGATACAAATGTATTTATTATATTGTTCACACTATTTGAACTTAAAACTAACAGATCACAGTCTTTCTTTTTTGTTCATTGGAAAAAATAAAATGCTCCCAGAATTTAAGACAAAAGGATAATAACATAACATAAATAAATATACTTCAGATATACATCAGCAAAGAAATATCTTATACACTTGATTAGTAAATCATGCTTTCTTGCATTCTTTTAATTTATTTATTTTTAATTTGAAGAAAAGTGACATTTCAATAAAAGGGCAAGAAAATATGATGTACAGCATTGGCAATTGTACTAGAATTTCAAGACAAACAAAATCAAATAAACTAGTTATCCTTTGTAATATGGGCTAGTTCTCATCAAACTAGACATGATCCACTAGAGGAACTGTGGTCAGCAGGATGTTTCACAGGGGTAGAATGACGTCTTCCCTGTACAACAGTAGCTAGAAGAGGACTGCTAAGAACTGGTTCATCATCTATCATTTTAGCAAGGTCTTTGAAGTCGACATTATCAATTTTAACAGGAGAACCATCTGAGCCAGATGTTGAGCTGAGTGCCCCAGCCTCTTTAGTTTTCCGAAGCATAGCACCAACCCAACCAATACCCATTTTTCTGAAGTCGCCCTCAACTTCATCGGCTGATGAACATAAGTCAACAGGAGACATCAGTATATTAGTCTTCCAGCCCCTTGAACCATTAGAGCTAGAGTTTTGACTTTGAACTGATACAGTGTTAGTTTCTTTACTAGCTGATATATCAGACTGTTCTGTCCCTGATTTCACAGAACTCAGATCAGAATCAAGACTATTTTTTAAAGATGAATTTGAATTTGACCTTTGATGTTGCTTGTCTTTCTGCTTAGCCCAGACAAAAGGGCTTGTGAGAAGTTTTCTGCGCATAAGTTCTGCAATTACATCAGGTGGAGTGCCTGGCGTTGATGGTCGAGACATAAGATGGAGTGGAGAAGCAAATCCAGGTTCCGGAGATTCAACACTCTCTGGAAGGGTTGTTCCTAGTTCTAGGATCGTAGAAAGCTCATGAGGCTCTGTAGGACTAGAAACATTGCACCTGAATAACCAGATAAGACATAATTAACAGTAACTCCAAATACTGCAGTTGATAGACTAAACATTCCAGCAACTGATACATACCTCTCAATATTCTTCCAGAATGCTACAGGTGGTTTGGGTCGATTTTCACTTGGAAGTTCAATCCGTTCTTTTGGTTGATTATCTTGAAGAGAAGCTGTCATAACTGAAGGGTCTGTTGCCTTCTGAATCATTTGACTTTGTACATCAGCAAGCAGTTGCCTGACTGCTGTACCATAGGGATCAACTGACATTCCACTTATCTCACCAAATCTTGAAGGAAAAGCAATGTCCGCCCATTCCAACACTTGTGGAGGAGGACTCATGTACGTTGTGGAATCAAAATGCATAGGGCTCTTCGATTGGTTAGGGATAAATGATCTGTCACTCTCACTATGAGAATGAGAGTTTGAACTGACCACAGTTTCTCTTCTCACTTCTTCAATCATTTTTGTTAAAGCGGAAATTCTTTCATGGCATTGTTTTGTCATGTCAGTTAGTGTGGCATTATCATTGGATTCAGAATGTTGAAATGACTGATCTACCTCTGGCGCTATGTGAATTATATGATTGTCACTGCTAAAACTGTCAGGGCAATCAGTTATAGTAGCCTCTTGACCTTGACTCAAATCTCTACATTTTAAAGGCTTTTTATCAGCAAGAACTGCAAACCCTATGTCTGTCAAATTAAGGTCACTTTCATTTTCTGGTCCAGATTCATGAAAAATGGCAGAAGCAGGAGTTGACACTTCACTACAGCTAACATTTAGTCTGTCAATACTTTCTCTGCTCATGGCAAGCAGTCTGTTGATATACTGCTGAATTTGACTTTTGTTTGAACTATGGGCGTTTTTGAACTGGGGTTGTATGTTGGATTGAGCAAGAGCTATAAGAGCCTTTATATCTTCAGTAAGAGATGATATAACACGATCAGGAGGGCTTAAATAGGAAGTACTTGTGGATTCTGGTTGATCTTGCTTCTCTTTTTCTGCTCTCAGCTGTTCATGAGCAAGTTTTGCAGTTTTATCATCTCTTTTTGAACCATTCACTTTCTCTGCTTCTTGTTTCTCGCCTATCTTAGTTGATTTTGATGTTTTCTTAGATGTGACATTACTGAGAGGTTTAGATACTTTTGTATTGGATACTTCTTTTATCTTTTTCCCCTTTTTCTTCTTGATACTATGCTTTACCTCTTTGAGATTCTTTAAAATAGGATGGTTTTCTTCTTTCTCAAGATCATCTTGAACATTTTTATCACTTTCATTACTGGGTAGCTCAACCACTTTCACAGTTTCATCTTCTCTAGCACCATACCTAGATGAACTGCCCTCAGAAGAATCTTGCCCAGCTCCACACAGTTTTACCAGAACTTGAACACCATGAAGCGATAGAGATTTGCTGCCAGAACTACTATTTTCAGTTTGATCCATGACCACAGAGGAAAGAGAAACATCGAGGCTGTACTTCATGTTGTCTTTTGCTGGACTGCTGACAGGAGATTTGACAACTGATTTGGCTCGTTTGTTTTGCTTCTTCTTTACTCTTTGAGGTAACACTTCTGGAGGAACCAAAGGTGAAGAATTTCTAATATCTTGGAAATCTCCTGAGTGTGATGAATCAATTGTTATGCTCTCATGTGTCACAGTGCTGCAAGTAGAGGGAGAAACATGAGTTTCCCTTCTTGGTTGCTTCATACAGTCAGGAACTATGATGCTTTCATTTAAGTGCTTCACTTCAGACCGTTGTTCTCTCAGTTGCTGTCGTTGTAGAAAAACTCTTTCCTCCAGCATTTTGACATCTGAATCAGTTTTGTCGATAGATGTATTATTCTGGTTTCTTTGATATGAACCAATTGGTTGACTTAAAATAAAAGACTGTCTCTCATCATTAATTCGGCGAACAAGACTCCTCAATGCCGAATCCCTTTCCGTATTTTCTTGACGAGAGGTGATTGTTGTAAAATGTGGTGCAGGAGGAGGTGCCATTACAATAGAGCCTGTAGGGGAATAGTCATCTTTTGGAGGTGCAACTTGTTCTGTTTGTAAGTTTGGAATTTGCCACCTTCCTACATTCAGCCGCGGTGCACTGCCTGGTGTGTCTCCTAGTTGAGAGACAATTAAAGATCCATCTACAAAAATGACATAGAAACATCATGAGAAACATAAAAGCTCAAACAAAGACTCAGGTTATTCATCTAATTTGCTGGTTTTGAAAAGAAAATTACCTGGGGAGTCAGAGGGGGTTTCTGAAACACTGCTAGAGGGACTTGCTTCAACACCTTGCAGTAAATTTTCTACAGCACTAGTTAATTTTTCGTTTTGGGATTTACTCTAAGCACATACAAAAAAGGCAAACAATAAAATTAGATACAACCTAAGAGTAAGAATAGTTCTACTTTTCCTGAAATCAGGACTTTGAAGTGTTCTACCTGAATCCATGATTGAACTGGAGGATCTTTATATGCACTAATAGCTGCATTCTGTTTAGCAAGCATTGAAAGGTTTCCCATGATGTCTTTATAATCGCGTTGCACCTGTATCCGTTGGAGAGCCTCTTTACTTCTTAGTTGTTCCCTTCGAACTATGCTTGACTGTGCTTGACAGAACTTCTCAGCACAAAGTTCTCTTTTAGCTGCTTCATTAGCATTCAGCTGAAAAAAAAGAATGTACATGGGGTATTGGATCATCAGGGAGAATAAAAACATGTGAAAAGTTTGATAGATACATACCACTTCTGACTCCGGCACCTTTTCCACAATGCTTGATATCTTGCCATACTGACTTTGGTAACAACTAGTATAGTCATAAAGTTGGACATCAGAATGAGAAGTATTAGCCCTGAAACAAACATCAAATTTACATAAATATTTTAAGGTAAGTGCTAGGTGCCCAGCTAAAGCTAGAATTATCCCTGAGTAATATTTGGTAACCCTAGGCCTAACCATCACCAAGCTATAGATGCTTAAGTATGTTTTCCAATCAGCAACAGAATTCACAATAAAACTAATGCACGGTTTAGACTAGCTACGATTGTCATTTAATGGATACATTCTAGTGGGTTTTCGAGGCCTCTAATTGGCTGATTTTCAACTAGAACGTATCCAATAAATGACAATCGTAGCCAGTCTAAACCGTGCATAAAAACGGAAAATGCTGGCACATAAAACAAACTAGTTATGATTATTTTGAACAAAACATGTGTGACATATTTAATTGCATCCAAATTTTGTTAGTATTTGGTTGATTTTGATTAATCTTATATCCGGTAGAATAGATTGTGCGCTATGTGAATATGTAAAGAGACATACATGGGTCCAGATGGTTGAGTAGACTTTGAAGATTGAGAACTGTGTGGCACATTTCTTTGCCTTGTAGTATTCATGGAATCACCATGAGATGACACAAGAATAGATGATGGCTGTTTGCAGGGAGAATTACTGCCCATTCCCCGTTCATGAACAGTTTGAACTATGTCACCCTGGAAAAAGTAGCAGTCAGTTTAAGTACAGCATAGGCAAAAGTACCATCTTTTAAGGTTTTATAATTTTCTTGAATGAATCTTGCCTGTTCATTTTGACATTCAGTTTTAATCCCAAGTGGCAAGCTTTGAGCAGGCCATGATTTCTTTGGCCACTCAGGAATGGTGTTTTTACTGACAGTCTTTCCTATAATGCTACTAGGTACTGGAGCCATTACAGGAATTGGTGATTTTGGTGGAATACTGCAAAGAAGTTATTAATTTTAATAGATGAAAACGATAGAGAACAGGACAATAACATGTACAATCTGGCAATAAAATATTGTGGGCTTTATATACCTTTTAATGCCTACAGTTGACTCAGGTTTTGGTAAGGCCACTACAGCAGCTGAACGAGCTTCCTCAACAGCCCTTGTATTTAATAAATTTTGCCTTCTCTCTTCATCAGCTCGGCGTCGGGCTGCCTCTTCTTCTCTCAGACGGTTCAAAGCATCCTGTCCCCTTCTTTGGGCTGCAATTAAAGTCCTCTCCGATTCAATTTTTCGCAAATCATCCTCATTAGGCTGCAACAAAGTATTGAAGATAAGCTAATAAGTAAGTGATGTGAGTAATTAACCTAAAGAAACATATTTTCTTAAACATACCAAAGAAGCTGCATCTGTATGACTTTTACCAACATTCTGTATGGTGTTTTCATACTCAGATTGCAAAGATTTCAATTTGCGAACTTGCCACTGTTGTGTTTTTGCTTTTACCCGCTCTTGCACTATTCCAAGTTGTTTCTCTCGTTCACCACTGACTTTCTGACGTACAAGATTTGCTACCTCCTTCGACTGCTGTCTTACCTAAACAGATAAAAGTCACTTGTACAACGATATGTAAAATGCTGCAAAACTGTCAAGTATGAGAGTATACCATTCACAAAAGTATGAGAGGTTAGGAGATGAATGATTACCTGTTCGATGCGGAACAATCGTCGTCTATTCCGTTCTTCTCTTTTAAGCGTTTCGACATCCTTGAAAGATTTCTGGACATTTTTAAGACCACCTGATTTGTCGGGCATTCTGTCAAACACTAAAAATTGCCTTCCCTATGTTGACGCAAAGCTGGGAGCGACCATAAATATAACAGAGTCATACAAGAGAAAGCTTAACCCAACAAACAACGGGAACACTTTTCTTCTTTCATTCCTTAAGTTATCGCGGCTGAACGACTGAATTGCTGATTGGGACTGATTTGTTTGACAATTCATAACAAAAAACGGCACGATAATTTCAAATTTGTTGGTAGCCGGCTGTGTACCACTACAAACACAAGAACACAAGAATACAAATTTAATTCTTGAAGAAAGTTGTGTAGCATCAAATGTTTGCCAATTCTTATTTCATTTCTTGAGATTAAAATTACACTGTTCAATCTTTGAAAATATTTCGAGAGACAATCATTTGAATCGTAGTGCCTGCTTGCTAGTGTGTTGGCTGTGCTTGAAGAGCGGCTTCGTTTGTTGTTTATTTACATCCCTTTTTTTTTTTTTTTTTTTTTGTATTCATTTGCATCATGGCGGTCCATCAACATACATTTTTAAGTCTAAACTGTTTTTTAATGGGAGCATCATCATGTCTTGCTCTCCTATTTGTTCGAACCTTTCTTCATATTGCAGCATTAATGCCAGCTTTTCTGTGTATAGATTACCTTTACTTGAAGTCTTTTCTTGTAGATGAAGAATACAGGGTTTGTGCAGTACCTCCATGTTTGGATCAAAAGTTTGGAGTTTTATCTTCCTACTTGCATTTTTTGAACTTGACCTTTCTTTTTCTAGGTCGGGGTGCGCGCTACACTTCTAGGTCTTGTCTTTTCAATTGGTGTTGTTTTAGTCGACCTGGGTTCAAGTGCGCTGAAACCCATGGGAATGTAAGTCTTCATTTTTACCTATTTTTCCTAATCTGAAGTTTGTGTCATCAGATAACTGCAAATGTTTGCTTATTTTCAGATACACATGTTTTTTGTCAATGTTTCACTTCACTGAATTTCTTGCAATAGCTGTAACCAACCCTAAATCACTCTCAGTGCGATCATTTGTTCTTGACAATGGTTTAGAGTACAAGGTGGCAGCTATTGCATGCTGGATAGAATTTTTTGTGGAATTATATCTATTTCCAGGTAATGCAGTTAAATTTTCATGACCAAATTTTTTTTTTTATTGTATCTTGTAACAATTTTTTATACATTTGATTCTGAATTTTTTAGGTTTGAAGACTATGTGGTATTTTAGTGTTCTGGGATTTGTCATGTGTTTTTCTGGAGAATTTCTTCGGAAACTTGCCATGTGGACTGCCAGTTCAAACTTTAATCACGAAGTCCAAAGTGTTCATGCTGATGGTCATGTACTTGTGACTCATGGAGTCTATCAATACATGAGACATCCATCGTATGTTGGATGGTTTATTTGGTCCATTGGATCTCAGGTAAGTTCCATTTTACACTCAGTTAAGGTTGATTTACGATCGCAATGCAGCAAGCATAGCCCTGCTGCTAGTTCAAAAACAACACTTGGAAGGTCCTCCTCCACACCCCCTCACCCTGCCCAGCCTTACTTCAACATTGGCGTTGAAGATACGCTCGCGCTGCGATCATAAATCCCCCTTTATTTTTCATAACCCTCACTTATATAAACATACTGATAAAGTTTTTTCTTTGTTTATGTTCATTGTGGTTATTTCAGGTTCTATTAATTAATCCTATTTGTATAGTAGGATATGCTATAGTAAGCTGGTCGTTTTTTCGTGAAAGAATATTTTATGAAGAAATTACGTTGCTTAACTTTTTCGGCGCTGAATATCATGATTATCAACAGAAAACTGGGACCGGTCTCCCATTCATCAGAGGATACATTCTTGATGAAGACCATAGTACATAACTTCAAGATGGGAGAATATTTTTTTTCTACCATCAAGTTGTGGATCTGTTTGTTGTGTTTGTAATTTTTTTTGTGTGAAAGGGCATTTCTATTAGAAATTATCATCCTACTCATACAAAAAAATATTCCCTATGGTTAAAAACATTAACAACTCTGAAAATGGCTACAATTTACCTGATTAAAATTTCAATTTCATATCATTGTATTTTAGTGTATCTTTTCTTCAGACGACATCAGCAGAACTACAGTCTATTGTGAAGCATGATTGGCAAGAATTTAATTTTGCAGTCATTTAAATATTCTTTTTCTGTTGCTCCTTTAGACGTTTAATCATAACACAAATGTTAACAAAATTTTGGGACGAGTTCTATGCTGTTGAATGATAAATAACATTACTACTCTGCCTTGATAGGGAGGTAATCTCTCCTAATCAGGGTTTGTGCTAGTCTAGGTGTTGTGTGGAAGTCAGAAAAATTTGTTCTGGGTGTGGAAAAAGTTCAAGGGGAGCCAAATTCTTCTTGCTTATTTTAAATTAATGTTTTGTTGGGTTTGTACTCATTTTAGAGTCAAAATAGATTTATTTTGTGGCGTTTTCTTGCTCCAATGTGATTTCTAGAAATCAAGGGAAAATGTGAGGGAAACTAGAAATTTGTACCAGGTACGAACCCTGTTCTAACTGTTGTTTGGATTCAATGTAATTGTTTGATACTAATATCTGCACGGTTTAGACTGGCTACGATTGTCATTTATTGGATACGTTCGAGTGGGTTTTCGAGGCCTCTGATTGGCTGATTTTCAACTAGAACATATCCACTATATGACAATCGTAGCCTGTCTAAACCGTGCAATCAACTTGCTTAACCCATGTAAATTAAGTCAAAATTACATTGAATAACATAATCTGAATTGTACATATAGTTGTGACTAACTGACAGTGATGTCACCTACAATCTGACCAATTCTTGATGAATCTTTGTTTCTTGGAAACCTGTCATAATTTTTACAGCCATATGGTTTGCTAAGTTTGTTTTATGACTTGATCTAATAATTTAATAATTTCTGAAACAATTTTTGCTGAAAAGACACTGTGATATATTATTGGAATGGAGGTATTACTTTTTTTTTTCTTATGTGAACTAAAAAGCCAAATAATATGTTTATCAAATTTAACTGGATTATTCCTTTTTCGCCTTTTCCCTTTCTTTTGTTATCAACGCCATTCACACCAGTTCAAATTCTGTTCGAGGTTAAAGCGTAGGTTTTTCGCTGGGTCGTGCACCGTGGTACTCGTTGGGCCCCGTTGATGCGTGGTGGCGCGATAAGGTGCCGAGGACCACGTGCGACCCATACACCTTTGAGAAAGAGAGAGAGGGGGAACCGGTCTGTCGACTTGTCGAACGCAACCCTTACGTGCGGCCGCCCCGCCCCCGCCGGGCACTTTCCTTCACTCCCCCGTCCAGTCAGCCTAGCCGCCGCGCACCACCATGGCCATCCTAAGGACTTCCCTCCGCGTCCTCCTCGGTATTGCCTTGAGTTTAGCTCTGCTGGCACTACTGGTCCCAGCCCCGGCGGCAGCACAGCCCGCCCACCACAAGGGTAAGGGTGAGCATCCCCAATAATATTGCGCTTCACACAGGGAGGAAAACTATTGGTATATACACAGTACATACACCGAAGTAAGCTGCCACGCCGATCTGGTCGATGGCACCATAGTGACAATGAAATGAATTGTTATAGCCTTTTCTGACGGCTTCAAATATTATGAGCACTGACACTTCCTGTTTGAGTGGTGCCTGTGGTACACTTGTGCTCTTATGCTACTATTCCAGGCAAGGGGACCACGGTTGCGGGCCGCAAGGCGTCAGCCAAAGGACAAGCAAGGCACGCTACAGCGCCGCATCCAAAGGCCCCTGCCTCCCCTGCAGATGCAGGAGCTATCGGGGTAACGACAAATGCCGCAGAAGCCTCGGCAGAACCGACAGCGCCTGCTGCACAAGCAGATGCAACTCAAGCTTCCGTAGCTGAGTCCCTGGCGGCTGAAGCTACTGCACCAGCAGCTGGGAGTGGGGCGGGAGTCAGTGTGGAAGGAGGCGATCCCAGAGGAGATGCTAGTCTTTCGCCAGCAGATGCCTCACCTAGCCCGGCCTAGACCGAACTAAAAGACACCTCCATGTAGAACAACTGAGTTAAAATGTGAAATGGACATATTTTTTTAAAGACAGCAAAACAAAATTATGAGTAAGAAATCAATCCACAAGCAATTTTTTTTTCAGTAAACTGGTAGAAATTGAGTATGGAGCATGAATTTATCCTTGTCCAGTATCTGACTGTACTTTTGCTTAAGAAATCAGATTGAACTCAGCTCAGAACAGGAATGAAAAAAATAGGTACCACCCTTCTCCAGTGTGATTGTAGAACACTAATAAGTGCTAATTCGTTTCACCATCAGTCTCAAACTATACTTTCAAAACACGAACACACACTGACATGTGCTTACAAAAAATATCACAAGTGTTTCAAAACAAAAAGACATCTTACAACATTAATTGTAGATACATACTAATGTTTGCCAACATTTTGTTGGTCCAAGATGCACATTAACAGTGGTACAAAACAATAACAGAGAGATTACGAACAGAATGTAGCTGGCAGATGCAAATAAATTGAAAGAATATCATTTCTCTTCTCTAAGGCTTTCATGAAAATATCAATAATTGGGTTTTGCTTGATAAAATAGAACTATTAAGAGGAATAGAGACCTACCAAATTATTTACTTGTTGAAATGGAACAAAAATCAACACTCACATATTCTCATTGATAGCTAACACACAGAGGCAATAAACAACATTTAAACAAATTTGTGATAAATTTTCATGTTAATTATACCTAATAAATAAAAAGTCAAATTAATCATAAACATGTGAATAATGATCTTGGAACAATTGAATGTAGGCATCTTTTTCACTCTGAGTCATCTTAGCCACCAAATCATCGTTGATTTCACTCAGTGGGACAATTTTACCACCAACTGAAACCGTAGGTTCCATGTCATCATCATCAGAATCCATGGTTTCTGTAATGTCGTAAAAAGTTAGGTTAGATTTAAGGTATTCAGAGGTACATAATAAGTAAATGGTATTCATTGATCAACAAAACACATTTTTAAAACACTGACCAGGCTCGGTTTTTTCCACTTTGATGTCAATATCAATTTCTGATTTCATACCAAGGGCTGTGGCAGCTGAGATAGATACAGTGTTGCTTGGTGGTTCACTTGGTCTTTCATGTGCCAATAACACTGACATGATATCTTCCCCTGCTGCAGTGCTTGTCTTTCCAGAGTTTAATGAAGCTGATGATCTCTCTGCTGCAGCTGCAACTGCTGCTATATCAGGTAATCCGCTTTCCGAACGATCCTTCTGAAGAGGGAAAAAAATTATGATTGAAGAGGTATGGTTATTATTACTAATTTCAGAATTCTAAATTCTTGGATGAAAACTTACTGTAGGGTCACTTGATGACATGACGGTGCTTTCTACCATCCAGACTGGCCTTTCTTTCCTTGGAATTCCTGCAGATGTAGCATTGGGATCTTCATCACCAATAGTGACATCGACAGTTGCTTCTTCAACAGCAAAACCTTGACTTCTTGTAGCCTCCCCAGACCAATTTTCGCCAGAAGGTCTTTGACTAGATAATTTCTTAGAGTCAATCCTGTAAAGAGAAAAAAAAAGGTTTCCAACTCAAATCATTCAAACAAATGAATATATGCAAATAAAACAGAACTTAATAATAATGTAAGTTCTCAAAAAACAGTACAATGTTTATATACCAACCCCAAAAATGGAGCCGTGGCTCTTGGGGTGTATAGTAAAATCTAAAAAAATAATTTAAAAAATAAAATAAAATACATACCCTCTTATAGTGTTGATATCAACAGGCTCAGGTTCTAGGATTTCTGGTGCAAGCTTAATTCCCTCAACCTCTCGCAAGAGAATATATAAAGGCTCTAATTGCTCATTGAATTTTGCCAAAAGAAGCCGAGAGTCTTTTTTAGGCATAGCTGATTGGTCTTCTTCAACAACCTGACGACAATAGGTGCACCTAAACTCTCCTGTTTCCATGTCAAATAACTGATCAGCCTGTAAAAAGGTAAATGAGATAAAAAGTATGCTGAAATTGAAATTACATTTCAAGTCGTATGATGACAAGGAAACATAGAGTGATACCTCTAGATCGGTAAAAGTTTTCAAACAACCGGGACAACGGAAGCTGGCTCTACTAGTAGCGTCTCTTTCTTCAGTTTCCATGCGTTTACGCATCATATCTAATTTGTACTTCACAACATTTACGAAAGTCTAAAAATGCATTGACAGATAAGTTAGTGTAAGAACAAATCTACATCTTATGCATAAGCATGGTGTAAACAAATCAGAAATTTACCTTATAGTTGATAAAATAGTAATTAACCTTCTGTGCTTTTCCATCGGGCCCCGTTTCCATGCGAAGTCTAACTTGAATGAATTTATCCGAACGAAGTGTTGCTATACGAGCTCGTAACATTTTTCTTTCAAATCGTAACAACTCACATATATCATCCTCTTTCATACACGGATTTCTAACAAGCATGTCAACCATCAGAGAATCTTCAATACTGTAAAACCCACGAACCACTAATCGTGCTAACTGTTTGAGGCTGCTAGGAACCTCTGTCACTAGCCTTTCGTCCGACATGGTAAATTTGGACTAAAAAGGATCTACCTGTAACAAGAGAAAGAATATCGATTAAAAGATAATCAGCTAGCTTAATATTAACGTAATAAAGGAATCTTCTGTAAAATTAACCTCTTTTGAGCTAAGGGTTATGATGAAGATGTCCAGTATCAGAGGACCACTACATGTTGAGTTCAATTATGTGGAAAAAGTGCGATAAAATTTAGATTCAATGTGATCGCTCTTGAGACGAAAGAAACAAACTCGAAAAGTATTTATTTTTGACCCAAAGTTTGTATACAAGCAAAGTATGTCAGCAGGTGAGATTTTCAGAACAACCTAATCATGTTGACAATTCTGTAGTGACATAATAGCAATAGATTAGTTTGATAAGAATACCAATTTAAGTTCCTCCTTTCCTTAAATTTTTCTAAAACTAGTTGGTAAGAGTCCTGCTAATTCTTGTTCAGGCTTGTCAAAACAAATTGAACCCACCGCCCGCCAGCCAGCCTTCGGTCGATTATAGGCACTGCGGCAAGTGCATCTGGAAATAACTATTTTTACTTTCGTCTGCTACTGACGGCTATTGACAGGTGCACCTCACATTCAGAGTGCTTTCCATTTGTGTCGACCATAGTCGACCATGATCAACCATGGTTAACGATGGTGCTTTCCTTTCGAGTAGTGTTAGGAGTTGTAGGAGGCATAATACGAGAAGGCACCGGCTAGCAGACTCCGCGCGTCCTGTGAATCGGTGTGGACGTTACTTACAGCTTTTTCAAATTTTCCAGCAGAATCATTAAAATTGTCTTGTTCCATTGCCGTAAGCCGAGTACTATTATACTACGCAGCAGCGCAGGAAAGTGAAGATATAGTTCTGTCGATCTATTTGACGGTACGTGTACTTATGTGTTGGTTCGGGTGTACAATTGTCATTGTTTTAGGCTATGGTGGTAGTGCTTTCATAATGTTAAAATGCCATTTCCAACGTGCATTTTTACAGATGGGGGCTAATCTTAATAATATTGTTGCGATGAATGCACAAGAGCGCGGAATCTATCTTAATATGCCTTCGAGTAGCAGCAGCAGCGACTCAAACAGTGACGTAGGTTCAGTTCGTTCAGAATCAAGTTCTGATAACTCAATGTTTAGCTCTCAAAGTGAATCAGAAGAAGAAAGCGAAGAGGAGGAAATGGGTGAGATGTTTGCTGCCTATGAAGAATTGTTGTTTGGTGCCCCTCAAGCAAGGATTGAAAACTTCCTAGAGGTAGTTCATGAAAAGAGTGATGAACAATTTCGGAAAGATTTTAGACTTCATCGTGCTGTGGCTTATGACCTCATTGGTAAGGTGCCTTTGAAATTATATGCATTTGTTTTTATGTTGACATTCTATGTGTCTCTAGTGTAATTCTAATTATGCATTTTGCAGGCTCTTTGGATGCCAGTGGTTTTATCCCTAATCATCCTGAAGGCAAGGAGAAGAAAAGTGCTGAGCTCAGTTTCTTACTTTTTCTTTCACTGGTGAGCTCTGATGAAGTATTCAGAGAAACTGCAAATTTATTCGGATGTGGCACAACAACTGTGTTTAGAGTGATACGAAGAATCACTGAATGGATTCTTACCATTATGCCTGAGCATATTGTGTGGCCCAGAGGGGCAAATATTCAACAAACTGCTGATGACTTTGCTCGTAGAGCTGGTATTGAAAAATGTATTGGTGCAATTGATGGGTCTCACATATTTATTGAAAAACCTATTGACTATGGCAGGGTTTATTGGTGCCGCAAAGAGAGGTACTCTATTGTTCTTCAAGCTGTTGTAAATTTTGACATGTTGTTTACGAATGTACATTGTGGTGACCCAGGCTCCTTCCATGACACCCGTGTTCTGAGGAGATCGGAATTGTACAATACTGCAGAACGCAACCTTGAGGATCTCTTCCCCAATGAGACATTCCTACTAGGGGACAAAGGCTATGTTGGTGTTGGTACAAATTGGATAGTGACTCCCTTCAAAGACTTTGGCAATCTTACTGCTGAACAAATTGATTTCAATGTAAGAGTTTCCTCAACGCGCGTTGTAGTTGAACAGGCTTTTGGTATTTTAAAGAGTCGCTTCAGATATTTGAGAGGGATTATGAGACTAAGGGATGTCGGCTTTGCTGCAAGATTAGTTGTGGCTTGCTGTGTTTTGCACAATGTGTGTATAAGGAGTGGTGATGATGCGGATGATTTCATTCATGATGATGATGACAGTGGTTCTGAGGAAGGAAATGGAAGTGAAGGCAGAGATTCAGATGATGATGATATTGTTCCTGCCCCGATTCAGAATAACCGAAACCGAACTCGTGATCTCTTTGACCAAATGTATCCAGTTATTAGGCATGCAAACAATGTGTAGTATGTAGTATTTCTAGATATTTGAGGATGTGGAACCCTGTGAAAATTTGTATAGTTCTTACTTAAACTTGTTGAATTCTGGATAAAGCATTGGCATGTGTGACTGGAAAAAGACAGCAAATAACAAAACGCTACTTTTATAAAAATAAGAAAGTTTAATCATTGAAAACCTTCCAAATATTATCACTAATAAAACTTACTAATACTATAAAAACAAATGAAGAGAAATTAACATCACAGCACAGGTTAAAATGGCTATCACAACATTCAGTCTTACAAGAAAATACATTGACTCCTGAACCCTCGCCCATGTTGTTCAAGGATAGTCAAAGCATGTTCTTGTAAGACTGAACATGAATGACATCCATTCAACAATTTGGGCTGGGTTGCTATTCATACCACTAGTACTAATAATAAAAGTATAAATTCCAAAAACAATTGGAAATTATTGGCAGCAACATCAGAACTAATATTGTGTAAGAAAAAAAGGGATAAAAAAATTAAGATTATTAGTAGGAACATCACAGCACAAGAAAAAAATGGATCACACAACATTCAGTCTTACAAGAACATACATTGACTCCTGAACCCTCGCCCATGTTGTTCAAGGATAGTCAAACCATGTTCTTGTAAGACTGAACATGAGTGACATCCATTCAACAATTTGGGCTGGGCTCCTAACTTAAAACCTAAACGAATAACACATTACTTAAAAGAAGTTGAAAAGTTAAAAAAAAAAAGTTAGTGCTCTGCTGCAATTAGCATGTTTTTCAGCAATACAAGTCTTTCCTCCTCAATCTCTATCAGTCTCTTCATTTGCTCCTCCTTCCTCTTCTGTATCAATTTCTTCTGCTCATATTTATTCCTCACAAATTTCAACCTTTCCTTTTCCACTTCCAATTTCTCCCGCTTGAAACCCATTACTTCAGCCATGAGAGCTACTTTCCTGACCTCCTTCTCTTGACGTAATTGATGGCGCTCATCTGACCGTTTTAAGTAATGAATCCATTGATTTTGTAGCGTATTTCTCACCACAGCGTGGCGAGTGCCACTTCCATGAGCAGTCTTTGGTTTCTTGCGATACGGCTTCTCAACAGCAGCCTGGCCTGATGACTCACCGTTGTTGGTAGGAGCCAGGGGAGAGCTGACTTTATGCACAGCGTTTTCTGGGATCTCAATGGGATCCTTGAGTTTGGAGAGGAGATCTTCCATGTATAGTTCAGAAGGTGTGTAATTGGCTGGTGCACCACCAGAAGCATGCGCAGCACTTTTCTTTGAGGACCTAGTCTTATTTAGGTTGAAATACTTATTACGGCACTGAGTCCCATCAGCGCCAGCACCCAGCTCAGTGGCAACTTCACGCCAAAATGCTGTTTGGTTTTTGCTTTTGTCTGTTGCTTTCTTGGGGACAACGATGTCCAGAAGCTTTTTGGCTAAATTTTCCGGCCAATGAAAGGTACCCTCTCCAACAGCACCTTCAGCCTTCGATGGTTTTCCTTGGGATTCACTCGGTGCTGATGCAAAGACCTGAGATGATGAAGAACTGCTTGCCTGAGAAGAAGCTTGAGATGATGAGGGCTTCGGTTGAGGCGGCTTTGAGCGAAGCTGCACCTGTCCCAATTTAATGAGACGGGTTATCTCCTCCCTTGTCAAAATCATTGGTCGCTGAAAAGATAATGGCTGGATGAGAACATTGAAACGAATTGGATAAGGATCATTTCTGTAGAATGAACTAAATTCTAGAGTTCACAAAGACCTATAACCTTACTACCACAATCTACAAACAATTGCATTATTTTCTACGTTCTCTTACCTCAGTCATTTGAATATTCATTTTGAATAGGAAATAAGGTCTCAGTGCAGTGAAAGAACTAAGAATTAGGTCTCCTAGCTTCGAAAATTCGGCAAAATATTCGCTGAATGGCTCTCGATGTTAAGTTGGACTTTTGTGTGGCTTGCTCCTGCTCGTGCTTTTTCGCGCCGAATCTCTCTTCTTTTTCTTCATTTCTTTACGAACACCACGCTCGAGGGCGTCGTTGCCTGTAGTCGACTATCGTCAACAACTACGCCGAATGAAACGCAAGGCAGAGCGACCATAGTCAACCATGGTCGACTATGGTTACAAATGGAAAGCACTCACAACAGACAACAGGAGGGGAAGAAGGGAGATTTTCAGTCAGATGGCTTGATCGAGTTTCGAAACAAAAACATTAGAACTGTTGTTCTTTAAGTTCTTTATCCCTTACCTTCTTTGAAGTATGTTTCATTCTACCTCTAAAACCATGCTGGACACTATTCGAGAAGCTAAACTTCAAAGTCCTTTCATTCTATTTGTAGGTAATGATAATCATGAGCAGCATGCTTTGTTGAGGTTACTCGTATATATTCTTATACATGGCTGAATTGTAAACTGATTTATATCCAGGTCACACTACTGAGCCTCCAGCATCAAGAACTTATGTATGCGACTCATTTCATCCCCTACCAGACTGCACTGACCAGAATGGATCAACGCTATTTCTGTCCCTAGTGAAATCATATGTCATATCATCTGAGCATCCTACTCATGTTCTTTGTTGGGAAAGAAAAACATTGCGTCAATTACAACCCTTGGAGATGCAAACGCCAAATTTGTGTGTTCATGATTGCCTTGCCGATTTCCACGGCTGGATTAATCCTGGTATGTAATCAAATGATGTTTCAGATAAGCTGATTTTCTATTATTTATTCCTTAACTTTGTTTTAAAATGCATTTGCCTTGAATTGTTGTTGGAATGGGCACTGGACGCATTTTTTAATTTGACAGAGGATGGGGACTAACTTGTTTGTTTCTCCGGAAGCACCCCCTCCTCCCGATTATTGAAAAGACTTCGAGGTGTCAATCAATGTTCTTACTTAGGCATTCTCAAGAGTATAACCATGGTACTGTTGTGTCTTTTCAACACCAAAACAACCCATTCACACCATTTTTCCGGCGTAAATATTATAAAATATATTATAAAATATTACAATATTAGCAGACGTCTGGCGGACTTCTACTAGACTACGGTCTAAATCAAATCTATTTTGTGACCAAAAAGACGTCTACATAGATGTCAGTTTAGTCTAAGTCTAGATTAGACCTCTAGCATGCTAGAGGTCTACTCAATGAGACACTTCACTTCTGGCTGGGAATTCTTGTGTGAAAGAAAAAATCACTTCATTTTAGATCAAAGGCAAAATGGATTCATCAGCACCATTTGTAAAAAGTTACCAGCCAACTGCAAGGAAATAAATCTAGTTATTGATTCACTGTCAAACCCGTTCTTTACTATTGGCCTTGGGGTTTGCTTACAAGAATTACAGCAGATAATTAATTCTTGTATAGATAACAGTAAGTACTCTGTTTGAAGCTCTATTCTAATTCCATGCTTTTTTTCTTCTATTAAATACACATCTTTCAAGAATTAATCAATGTTTATTTACCGTTCAGGTCCTAAAATTAATCAGCTGCTTTGTTTTGTACATGGGGATATGATTCCTTGTGGCGCTTCATCAATTTCACATGTCAAACACCTAGCTAGCACAGTGGTAGATTTAAATAATCAAATAGCTCGCATAACTCATCGGAAACCTGGTGGTCACGTTGAAAGAAAAGTAAGTATCTCTTTCTACATGTTCTGTGACTAGAATAAGAGATATGGAATGTTAATTAATTTTAAACTTTTAGGAAGAGCAATTTATGTTGTTATCAAATGGTCAATTCCACACACAGCCAATTGTTGGAACTGGCAAAGGTATGGGTTCACCCAATACTACCCTGCCACAAGATGTGGCCAGTTTTCGTGTCAGTCTTAGTGACAAGGAGAAAGAGGATAGGAACAAGCTTATTCTTCCCTACATGCGGTTTGTAGTCATAAGTCTTTTAAATCTTGTTTCACATACCTAATTTGGCTATAATTTTTACCAACCTCTTGATTCTGTTACCTGCAGTACTGTTGACAACCCACCAGAAGAGGGAGGAGGAAAGGTATTTTATCAGCCTGATGCCGTTGATGACTGGGATGATGAAGACCCGGATGATGATTTGGATATTTAGAGTGACATTTGAGGTAATAAACAATAAACGCCATCAGACAAACAATCAAAAATATATTTTTTGTTTTAAAAACAACTTATCAGTAAATTCATTAGTGTAACTTTTCTCTTCACATATAGTGTTGGTATTACAAAATATTCACCCCAAAAGAGATCTTTGGAAATATGTAAAAGTACTAATTGTAAGACTTAAGGAATAGACTCTATTTAAAGAAGAACATAGGGCTGTATGTGGTTACATGTTGAAAGAGCAATTAAGAAAACAATGTTAACGCTATGCAGTTTGGTCCCAATGATGCCATTGATTCGGAGGTGAAGTTGATAACATAGTCCAATTAGACAGCACGTTTTCAAAAGATGCAGTATGTCTAAAGAAGTTTTCACTCAAATTTTAAACTGAGAATGTCAGAGTCTTTGAATATACTTAATATCACTTGAATACAAAATATTAAATCAATCTTACTAAAGTAAAGCTTACTGAATACAGTATACTGTACTGAAAATCACAGATACAGCTTAGTTGCATAAATTTGCTAGTAGAGGACTTTCATAGACAAATATTTTTTTAAAAGTGCAATTGTATACAAAAAAACGTAGTTTAAAATGCACATGAAAAAAGAAGAGACAGCAGGTGGGGAGAAGAATGTGTCTATAAGGAACACAAAACAGCTTCTAAAGAGTTATTAGATTAATATTCATATAAATGCAGTCATATGGTGATAAAAAATTAAACAAGAATAGGTCAACTTTGTCCAATTGGAATGCATTCATATTGAAACACTAGGTAAGCTTGCTGAAGATGTAAAAGATTTGAATCATCTCAGAGTTATACTTACTGATAAGTAGAAGTCTCTTTCAATTCTTGTTTTGAGTGGTCAGTTTTTTAACTCTGAATTAACTTGCAGGACAGATACCTTCACCAATACAACAAAATACATGGTGCAATAGTATGGCATCAAGAACTTGCTTAGATCCTTTATAAACTCAATCTGCTTCACTGCATTCTTTCCCTCATTCAGAAAAAGATATCTTAAAACTTACTTCATATGAAGTTTTCAATCTATCATTAACATGCGCTCAAAGACAGCACATCTAATCACATTTTGTCTCAGGAAGTACACATTTTGGCTCATTCAGTGACAAATTAAAATAATACTCAAGAGAGGCGGAAGTAAACATCTCACATTGAAAAACGAACAATGGATCTAAAACCGATTGAGGATAAATTACAGAGTGGTGGATGTTACAGCACTTACACCATACACAAATACAGTAGGAGGAAGATCATTGGTGAGTTTAGTAACAAGGTCTAAATATTCTGCCTGTAGCATACTGTAATCTGCATGTCCTGGGGCAACTGCAGGTGGAGGGGGCAGGTAAATAAACAGGGCAGCGGTTTGTTGTGACTGCTTTCTTATCATTTCATTGACACTGAAATAGAAGAATTTTATTACAGTCCAAGGGCTCTGCATTTTGTGTGTCAACTGAATTAAGGTACTTAGATACTTGGGGAAAATAGAAAAATGAGTTAAGTTTTTTTCCTCTCATATTTACCTAGATATGTAATCCTGAGACTCCTGCTTTGATGTAAAGTTATCCATTGCTGTTGGCAAAACTGTACCACCTGATCTTTGAAGACATTGGAGTTTTTCAGTCCAACCATCCACCTGTAAAGAGAATAAATGTAGGAGAAAACATGAAATAAATAATATTTATATTATTGGATATTAACACATTCCAGAAAAAAAAACATTACATAGCATAAGAAAAGCTTACACAATAAATAGTACCTTTAAGACAACATGTCACTCAGAGAAAAGTTTAATGAATGAACTTCTATTTACCTGGTAAATACTAGCAGTGATGCGAAGCTGTTGAAGAAGCTGCCGCAAACGATGTTCATTGTTGCGACGTTGATTCCCACATTCTAAAAGGTAGACCCTGAGATTTAAATGCTTCCATCCAGGAACCTGATAAACATTTTAAAGTTAAAACCCACAAGTAACAAAACTAATCTGAAATGATTTTCTTTTAAAACATTGACATATAAAAAATTCAAACCATGTTTAATATGCAAGCTAACTGCAACATGAATAGACTGCTGGTGTCAAATGGGTCATCATCATCAGGAGTAAAAAGATTTATGGGCCACACATCAATATGCTTGAACTGCCCAGTCCTGAGGGATAATTTAGTAGATTGGTCACTTAAAGATCCAAATTTTAGAATTTTGTCATCACAAAACTTACTTTGTAACTGCCATTTTGTCGAGTTTATGGAAGTGCCTACAAATACATAGGTTTTTCCTTAGCTTCAGGACATCGTTAATCATCCCTACATACTGTTGTTGATCAATGAACCTTGGTTGATGTTCTCTCGTTCTCAGTTCAAATAATTTTCCACTTGTGGAGCTGGAGACTGATACATTATCAAAGTCCCTAGTTTTGTAACGTGATTGTGTCCTACAGAAGTAAAAAAATTAGCATGCAAGATTTGATTACAAGATTTCATTAATAAAAACTGATTTGGTACCTCTCAAAGAAATCCACAGGCTCTTCTTCATCATAGAAACCTAAAACTATGGTATTTGGTTTCATGGCACCCATACCAGACAAACGTATCAGATGCTGTAGTCCCTCTCTGATAGATGGGGCAACTGTCAGCTCAATGAAAGCTTTTACCTTTTTTAAAAAAGCAGATAGGGGTAGGTAAGTTAAAATATGAATGCCTAACACATTGATAGAATTGGTAGATTGTAACATTCTTATTTTTAGTAAGAATAATAAATGGGCCAAAGTCTCACTGCAGCTGACAAATCCAATACACTGTCATTGGAAGGCAGTTCGCTTGGTAAAGGGTTACAAAATTCATAATTTGTACATCATACCTTCAGGTGGTCAACAATTGATAACCAGTGTGTGTATTCCTCCAAGGTTGGATCAGCATCTAATGTTGTGAAATCACCAACTTTAACATGGCCAAGCACATAAAGTCCACCCTTCTTTAAATCATTGATGAAATGAATCAATGGGCACGCAGCACGAGGGTTGTTCACCAATAACAACATCTGAGGACGCCAAAACTTCACATGATCTTTGCGTGAATCCAACATCAACAAATACTTGCGAACCTAACAAATAACAACACAGACAAATATTTTGAAGCTCTAGAAACTGAGAGTTTAAAGGTTGTTGGAGAGTTCTGCATAAAACACAACCTAAACTCTCAACAATAAAAATAAGATTGAAAAATAAAATTACCTGATGAAAAATAAGTGCTTGGGAAATTGAACCCCAATCAACATTTCTTGATGGAGAAAAGAAATGGAGCATCAGAAAAAGGAGAAGACAAAGAAGAATACTTGACGATGCATAAATTGGATTGATGACAAACATCATCACTATTGTTCCCAACAAGCCAATCAGTGCAGTGTGCCAAGAAAACCATTTGAATGATGGCCTGCAACCAAATTATATCACGCACAATGCATTAACAGGCAGATAAACCTTTTGTTTCTAGTCGGAAAATTGCTTCCACTATTAAAGCTGACAAAATTCAACTGTTTAAAAATAACTTTGCTTTTACCTGAAATTTGGTGCAGATGCAAGTTCCAATCCCAAACATGCCATATTAGTTGCAAGGTATGACAACAGAAACAAAACTGAGTTTATCTGAGCAATTAAATTTAAGCTGCCAATCAATAATATACCCTCTACTAAGGCCCAAGACAGAAAAACAGCCATAATGGGATTACCACTCCAAACACCACGGGAAACAAATTTTAACAATACACCTGGAATGCAGATAAATTTACAACAACTCATATAAAGACAGGAAAATTAAAGGTTGATAATAAAGTTATTTAAGTTTATCACATACATACCAAACACATTATCTTTGGCAAGGGCCTCAAGGACACGACTGGATCCAATAAGATTACTGAGGCTGGCAGAGAATGTAGCTGTTAAAATTCCAATAACCACAAATGGAGGCCACACATTAATTGGCATCATGAATAAGTAATTGTTCTGAAGCAGAAAACTGTTACATGATGCAGCTGTTAAGACAGCAAGGGCAAGATATACCACAAAAGTGAATGCTACAGCAGACAAGGTTCCTCTAGGAATACTTCTAGCGGGTTCTTTCAGTTCACCTGGGAACAAAGAACCACAAAATGGACACAAAAACATGATTATAAAGAAAATAGATGACAGTAAAGTTTGTACTCCACATGTTAACCAGTACCAGACATATTTGCTCCAGCCATTATTCCTGTGACACCACTGAATAGAACTCCAAAGACAGAAGCAAACTGCGTCCAATCACCACTTGGAGTTGTATAATCCCGACCAAAATGTGGCCAGGTATTACTTTTCAAGGTATTAAAGTTTAGACCAGTAAATGTGCCATTGATACGGAAAGTTTCATTTTGAACCAAATGATTGGAGTCAGGAAGCGCAACCTGCCAGAGGAAAGGTTTTTCAATACGACAGCAGCTAAATGGCTAAACAGATAAAAAACCAATAAGGCAGGAAAAGACTTACCTCCATAGGGTCCATAACAAAAAAGCTGACCAAAGTGGATAGAATGCAAACACACACTGTGGCTAATATGATTGCACTTGTTTTAGCAAACATGCCAGCTCCAATTAAGCAGACTCCGAGGTTGAGAATATTTAAAACAGTGCAGTATAAAAACCTCCACCATGTCCCATCTGGCAGCAAGCCTCCATTTTCACCAACCATGTAGCCTTTGGAAAACAAGAGCATACAATTACAGGGCTAAATGGGACTTCATAGTTAATTAAGAAATAAACTCTTCAGAATTCATGTACCTGAAGGACCAAAATTTTGCATAATTCCTTCTGTGCAACCAGTAATGTAGAGTGCACTGCTCACAACATTAGCAAAGAAGAACAGAGTTCCAATAGCACCTCCGAATTCAGGACCAAGAGTTCGACTTATCATAACTGATTTTGAAATAGGATAAGATACTACATAGAAAGGTAGGCCTTATTATAACAATATGAGTTCTACAGAGCTCTGCAGATAAAACAATGAAATACAACTCTATTTTTTTTAAATGTTAACAGTGTATATAATAGTAGTTTTGTGAAAAGGATACAATATGCGCCTCCTCCCTCCACGGCTCCATTTGTTGAAATAGCACAGATAGATGCAACAGTAAAGACAAGAATTTTGTATGCTATTAGAAATTGCAAAAGGGTCATCAGTAGTCCAGCATTCCCGACAATGAAACCTATTCAAAAGGGAGACAATCAAATACTTTTTGTTCAGGTTTTTAAAATTGAAACTTTTAAAATTGTAAGGAAACATTAAGTGAAGTCAATGTAGATATAAAATCTTACCAACACGCAGAAAGAGAAGAGCACTGAACATAGACAGGGCAACAGGGCTGAATACACCAGCAAAGGTACCTAAAGTTCGGCTTGGATCTGGATTCATAACTCCAAATTCAATATAGCCATCTCCACCAACATTAGCACTGGATGAAGATCCTGACATACCAAGTATGTTCTGCAATCCACTAAAAAAACGGTTTTTTGATAATAGAGGTGCTTTTTCCCGCGATCTCACATTCCTAGGGGATTCGGCCGATGACTCAGTATCAGCATTAGTTGATCCAATATCAGGGGCCAGCATTGTGACCTCAAGCACTGAATTGAAAAGAAGAAAAAAACATCCATGTATAAGGATAGAGTCTTGTATTACCCTCACAATAATTTTTAAGGGCAATTAAAATTAAAGTTTTTTGACAAGTGCTAAGTTGACAGCCATACAGTAAAACAATACGGACCAAGACAGAACAAAACAGAGCTATAAACATACATATCAATTACCGGAAGACTAAATGAGATTAACATTTTTACCTGAAGGTTCGAAATGTGAAGTTTGAGATGAATGCCTCTATGTTGCTGCTTTTTTATATATTGAAAGAGAAAGAGGGTGTTGCTGTCAGATTTTCAGGTTATGAGTCATGATTGGCCGCCTTATCCTTTCTCCTCAACAAAATCAGAATTAACCAAAACTATATGAAGAAACTTATTAAGGGAAAGACCATTGTGAAGCAGTGAATTTTTCGTAATGACCTAAGTTAGTTCCGTTACAGTGTATTTTGAGACAAAAGCGAACAATAACACAACACAACACAACACGAACACGTCTGTCATGGGACCGATTTCCCTGGGTATGGCAAATTTAAAGGAGCTCCTCCTTCAGTCTTCAGTCAGCAGCCGACACAGATTGCAATCATCTCAGGAGATCTCAGAGATCTCCTGCCTCCTGTTTGGGTGGACGGCTTAAAATTTGTCCCTAGTTCAAAGAAGATACTTTCACTGATGACAAGTGTGTATAGTAATTTTAGAACGGTCGCGGATTGGTGGTCGAAGCTTGACTGGACCATGATGAAATGAGTTGTATCATCGTCATCGTACTTCCCTTCTCCCCTGCTCTCCCCCCACATGGAGTGTTCTCATGTGGGTGTATTTTGTAGATATGGAATGCACAGCATGACATGATTGCTTGTGAAATAGTGAGATTAGTTAGACGAATGTTATTGAGAGAAGGAAAACGTTTCTGAAGAATTTTTTATTTCTCTCGAACAGTACAATTGGTAGAGTTTTTGTGGAGAAACACTGACAGAAGGGCAAATTTTATTTTACAGATGTTTAAAAGACAAAAATAAAGACTTGAAATGTACATGCCATTACAACAGGCGATAGAAAAGGCCAGGGGTATCTTGAAGGTACACTAGTTATTATTTCATCATTGGATAGACACAAAAAAAAAATCTTTAAAATTTATCAAAGTTACCCCCACATTAGTCAGATTGTCAGAAGCACTGATTTAATTTAATTACAATATTATTGTTTATTATGACAATAAGAAACATATTGGCACTGGAGTAAAATGATAAAGTAAAATATACCTCACTAGCCTTATGAACATGAACATGGCTAGTCATCAAAAAATATATGTGCTGTACCTCAGTACAACAACAAAACTTAAAGGAATAAATTCATGGGCGGCTAGAATTTATTCATACAAGATCTAACATATTTTTGTGTAATGTTAATCAAACACAAAAAGTTAGATGTTTACCAACAGTTTTCCAAATGACCTGGTGCTTTAATCCCAAACCCCCTATATATATATACAATAATAATAAACTATCATTAAACCAAATGGTTCACAAATTCAAAAATTGAACTCTTAGGAAAATAGGGAGATGATACAATGCATAAGTACAAACAGATCCATACAAAAATAATGAATGAATGACTTATAACATAGGTCTGGTAAGTCAGTTTAAAGGGAGATTGTAGGCCTCGGAGACAAAAAAGAATATGATATTTTTGGGCACAACACATACAATTTCCTTTACTCTAACTATACTATTGGAAAAGTACTCCTCATCCAATCAGTCTTTGATAGAATTATTACCCATTACCCAATATAAACAACTTTCAATCAACTTTCAATGGAACAGAACCCACCCAGACAAAACAAAAATAAAGAAGAAAATGTCTTTTAATATCCACAACTTCAAATTGAATAGTAAATCATAAATCATATCACTGTTTTACATCTGTATGAGGCTTTATGAATTGAAGTGATCAATAAAAGAAACACCACTACTACTTCCAGAGGCAGACTCATCACCATGTGAACTTGGATAGGTGGCAGTTTTGTAAGCAGCGCCAGTTGAAACTAGAGTTTGTGGTACATTGGAGCTAGAGGATCCATCAGTAGTCGGTTTGGTTGCCCACTTGCTAGACAACGTGTCCATATTTCTGCAAAAATATGTTTAATATTGTTACTGTATTCTATAATTCAGGAACGTGAATAAAACATGTCCACACAAGGTAGCTTTTTGCTTAAAGTATATTGTCTTTAAATGTAATAGCTCCAGCTACTAGAGTCTGTTTGACGAAGTAAGAGACAGCTACTGATTTGTTTGACAGTACATTTCAGACAATGTACTCTTTCAGACATACAGTTTGGTCCATAGACCCCTTCCTTTCTGTTGCTTATTCTTATACTGTACCGCATGAAGGCGTGCCAGCGGGCTGGCCTTCCGTCGCTCACCAAGGCGCCTTATGGCCCCGTGTGAGTATGCAACGCGCCCGCACGCTTGCATGCGGTAAAGTATAAGCATATTAAAGGAAGGGGTCTATGGACCACCCTGTATGGTATGTTTAGTTCTGCAAATAACGAATACATACCTATTGATAGGTTTCTTAACAGAGTTCAGCATCGGTCCAGGTACTTTACGCTGACCTGCTTCTCTTTGCACAAGTTCCAACAACCCTACGCTTGGGAGCCATGCCTGATAGAGATAAATAGAAAACAACAGTGAGAACTAAATAATCTTCAACAGTGAAATTATGGTAAGGTAAATCCATTTCCTTACCTTGGCTTTTTGTGCAGTTGCAACTACATTACGTTTAGGCTCTTGATCATAAGCAACTGATTCACATCCAAAATGCTCACAGTACTCATGAAGAAACTGGCGCTTCTCTCTATTCATAACTTCAAATGAATAGCTTCGACTTTTCTGCTTGGACTGTAAGCAAGTAAGAAATATTTGAAGTATTATACACATTGTATAGGGTAGGTAGATAAGTAAAATATATGCAACTCAAAGTATGAGTCAGCAACAACGTTTATTTTTTACCTCCTTGGCTAATTTTACTAGTTCAGTCAGCTTCTCATGAGCATTTTGACAAAATAAGGGATCTTTTTTGGCCATGCCTCGCATGAAGTCTGAGTAACGAGGAGTTAGTTTCTGACTTATATCAGGATTTCGAATTTGAAGACCTATGGCCATTCTGCGATTCCTTTCAATGGCCTTGCATTCATCATTGCACTCAAGCCTGAGAAGAGAAAGGCAGAAATTTATATGTACCTCAAAAAATAAGCATGTTGACTATCAGATATTGTTTGGCCCAAGATTAAGACCTCTGATATGGCTGGATATGGGTCACAACAAAACTAGCTGCTAAGATCAGAAAGGAAATGGAAAACTACTTACGATTTTAAGTATAATTTTTTGGTACTGGCATTACCCATAATGTCTCCGATATCTATACTATGGCCTAGCTGAACATCTGCCATTTTAGAGGCTAGCAGTGAAGTAGCAATGCGTTGATATTCTTTTGTGTTTTCAGAACACGGCCTCATGGCTGAGCGATGCCCACATTCACAAGTTACTCTAACCTGTAATTTACACAGATATTTCAATTATAACATGACACAATTGCATTTAAGATACCTTAAAAGGAGCTAAAACCAGAAAGATATCACACCGTTTCTTTGCATGGCACATCTGGACAACTGCCTTCATGACAGGGTGCAGAGCAAGGATGTTGGCAAGTGGGTCGTGGTGAAATACACGGTTGAGTGCACACTGCTCCAAGACGCAAACATTCTTCCTTGTGACACAATTGAATGCACTTATGGCGCCCACAGGGCAACTCTTTGTTACATGGTAGACCACAAGAAAATTCTTTCTGATGGCAAGGAATACTTTTCCTTAACTGAATGAAACCAAACACGTTTGAGAAAAAATGTTAAGAAAACAATAGAGCAAACTTATATAGTTATACACAGTAAGTCCATACCTCATGATTTCCATAACAATATTTCTGGGTAAGAACTGTACAGGGAGGGCAGTGGGTGTCACTGTGACACGGATGAAGGGCTGGATGCTCACAGTCATGCTGACGAGAGCAGGGACGAGAGCATGGTGGGGGCTTTGTGCCACAAGGCACAGGTGGGTACAAAACTTCAACACCGCATTCACAAAACAATTCTTCAAAGCTGGTTCTCCAGCATGGTTGACAATGCCCTCGATGGCAAAGCTGTTCACAACGATGAAGTCCACAGCTCAGAGTGTGATTACAGGGAAGCGGACAAGGGTGATCTATTTCAATGCAACACTGCTGGTTACATTTGTGTTTAGCACAGCTGCGCTTCTTCGTACATTTCTTCTCACATCTGGCATCATCAGCTTTTGAGGTAAGTTGATCACAAGGCAATTCTCTGTCCATGTGTCCACATCGACACCGAACCATAGTCGTAAGCAAACATGGAGGACACCCGTCAGAATGGCAACTAGATTTACAAGTATGAGGGTTGCTCGGTTGACCACAAGAAAGTCTCCTACTACAAATTTTCCCACAGGTTGGAATAGGATCCAGACAATTTCTTCTCAAATCATCAGGTTTTGAACTTAATTCAGTTTTTCCACAAGGGCAATGAGTGATAAGGTCAGGAGTGAACTGGCATGGTTTGCATTCACCTTCATGGCACACATCATCACATTTGTGATTTCCACAGGCCAAAAACTGTTCACAGATTCCATTACAACTGAACTCCAGAACACCTTGGTTTTCAGGTATACAATCAACTTCTCTCCTTTGTTTCTTACAGAAACACACTGAAAACAGAAAGCGAGTTATGTAAGAAACAAACAAGGAAAAGGAAATTACAATTTGAAGCAAGAGTAAATGGAAATTTCATACTGTACCTTGTTCAATTTTGAGTTCACATGGCTCACATGCTCCAGCATGGCAACTTTTCTCACAATAATGGACACCACAGTTCAGAATCTTATTACAAATTGCTTCACAAAGTAAGGGCTTTTCTAAAGCACACTTAACTGTTTGAGATGTTTTGCCACAACCACAATTCCTGAAAAAGAATTGTATGTAAACAAAACTCACTGTACCAATGAAACCTTAATTGTAAGACCAAAGACACACCTTGTAACTTGAGCAACACAGGGTGGACAAGGACCTGGATGGCACAACAAAGTACACTTGTGGACACATTGTGGCCGTTGGCCCTCCCGCGATTTTCCACACACCTCCCCACAAGTGTGTGGGGTGTCATGCCGATTCCATGAAGGATCCACAACTTTGTTGCAAAAGCACCTATACTGAGATGGGAGAGTTTCCGTCACATTTTGACAAGCTGGGCAGCGCCAACCTGTCTCTATAAATAATGATAATAAATTTCAAGTTTTGAGTTAAAATGTGAATTTAAGAACTTTAATAAGTTAGATAATGAAGTGAATAAACCATAAACACAGCAACTACTAAAGAAAACCTTACCAGCCTTGGATGACTTAGCCCATTTTGTGACACATCTCAAATGCAAAACATGGAAACAATTGGAGCAACTCCACACAGCATCATGTTGTCTCACTCTATCACAACAGACAAGACATTCCAAAACACCACGAGTCAGCTGTTCTGTTAAACGTTCTCTTTGCGAAACATCGTCTCCATCTGAAAATAAACCAAATGTGTGTATAAAATATGGATGCAGAACAAAAAATGGAAGTGGTATGATGTGAATTCTTACCTCGATAGCTAAACTTCCTCTGAGTATTCTGCCGAGAATAGGAGCTGAAGTCATTCTCTCTCCGACTTGAACTGGATACCTCTCTCTCCATATAGCTACTCTCATTTGAGAATTGCTTGGAGTTATCATAATTAAAAGTTTCTTGAGTATTGAAATTGTGTGTTAAGTTTCTTCCTTTGGAGTGAACATTATTTCGCTGTCGATTTTGATCTTCCTTCATAAAATCATATTGGAATCTGCCTCTTGAGCTATAACCCTGAGACCTTAAGTCTTGCTCATAGCTATGATTTCTGTTACGGTCATCTGACTGTCGCTCTTGATTGCGATCAGAGTATCGCCTGTTGGGCCGGTTTGAATAATATCGATCCTGGTAATGGTCTTGACCTCTCTCAGAATGATGACTAGAGTATCTATCAAAAGACCTTGAATCATCGCCTGTTTCTCTGTCCGCATGATTGTTACGTTCCCAAAATCTAGAACGATCTTTACCTCTATTAGGCTCATCTCTTTTCTGAGACCGCATAGGTACCTGATCTCTGCTTTCTCTGAATTTAGATCGATCACCATAAGGTGGTTGATCTGAATGTTGGTCAGCAACTTGGTCCCTATTCCCATTACGGTCTCTTGGTTTGACATAACCAGGACCATTATCTTTATTATAATAGGGTTTCAAACTTTTGCCTCCAACAGCTTCTTCAAATTCACCACCTTCAGAAAAATTGTTTGCAGAAGCTTGACCAGGACTATCTTTTCGGCTTTTGTTGTACCCTCTATAGCCATTGAAATATTTTGTTGCACTGGATGATTTTGACGATGTCTTAGAAGAGGATCCACCGTTGGAAACATCATTTGATCTAACCGGAATATTACCTGCAGGAAAGTCATTCCCTTCGGAACCGGAAACATTACCATAGCGGTTTTGATACTTTCCACTAGTAGAATGTCTGTCTAGAGTCTGTTCAGAAAATCCTGAGGAACTGTAAGATTGCTCTCCTACATTTTCTCTGGGATGACTCCTGTAACCCTGGGCAAAACTTCTAGGATTCTTGGATTTCTTGAAGAACTTGCTCTTATTAGCTGAATTTGGTACAAATTCTGTAGCAGTAGCTGTCAAAGAGGAGTTAGCAGCCAAATCAGAAAAGCTGGACGCTCCTTCATTATTTCTCATGAAATTGTTCGATCCACTCGCCATTTTACAAATCCGGCAGAACAAGATAAAAAGAGAGAAAAGGAAGGGGTCACGATTTCACGCATGCAACAACTGTTGGGTTCTTGATACTTGGTTGAACATAAGGTGCCAATAATTTATCAGAAGATGAATCGGCCGTGTTCATGCTCCAATGCTCAATATAGGAAAAGATTCATTCTTGGGCAGAGAAATTGTCCAGAAGAGCGCCACGGTAAAATAACGAGCCTACAACAATCTTGATATAACCTCTCAATGCTTGAAGAAAGTTATCACTCACAAGTTGATACCTTTACTATGCTTCTGAATTCGTGCGATTCGTGTTCAGGTCCGTCCTAATGAAGCGCAGTAGTAGTACTAAAGCGAGGGCACGCTGTGGGGCGATTTTCAACCCTTCCCTTCGCCCGTCCAAGATAAATCCGTGCCCCTAAAATTCCGTCATCAATCGTTACCATCGTCGACGCCGTCGGACGGGGACGGGGGGGACAGACGGACACGGACACAGACGTATGATGTGATGTGGATGTGTGTGTGCGATAGAGACTGGCGTGAGAGAGGAAGAGAAAGTGAAAGAGAAGGGAGCGTGAAGGAAGTGTGACGTTTGTTGTGACTGTGCTGTGATTCTCAATGATGATGACTGCTTTACACATGACAATGATGCCCACCTCTGGCACATTTTCACAGCCAAACTAACTCGAAGTATTAGTGGAATGTGGATTTAATAATAAGAACTAAAATTAAAATAGTTCATAAATGTTGTCATACATATGAGAAATTGTTGGTGTAGAACGGCAGCATGTTCGCAAGCAGAAGCAGAATACGAAATAATCACAACAAGCACATAGAGTACCTTCAGAAGTATACCGTTCAGCATTAGAGGTTGCTACAGTATTAATTCATTTATCGAACTCTATTGCAAATATGGCAAGTCTTTTAAGAAATAGGCTGAAAAGTGTGAAACTAAAGTCATTCCATAACCTATCGTGCCGGGCTATTACCATTAGTTCCTTTATGTGCAATAACAAGCCTCATGAAATTAAAGAAACAGTGTCGTTACTGAACGGGTGAGTCTATGATACAATATTAATTTATGGGTCATGCTGTTTAAGGCATGTCATTTCCCATATTTTTCAATTTTTTCCATTCTATCTACAGGAAAACGTTAACATTCTCCACAGGAAAATATGCAAAAATGGCCAATGGATCAGCCGTTGTTCAATCTGAAGACACTGCTGTTATGGTCACTGCTGTCTGCAAAGATTCACATGATTTGCAAGATTCTTTTCTTCCCCTGACTGTGGAGTTTAGAATGAAATCAGCAGCAGCTGGTCGTATACCTACAAATTACCTTCGTAGAGAACTTGGACAGTCTGAGCGAGAAATTTTAACTGCAAGATTGACTGACCGCTCAATACGCCCACTGTTCCCTAAAAACTATCTCTCTGAGGTTCAAATTATGTCTAATTTGTTGTCTGCTGATGGCATCAATGATCCAGAGGTTTTATGTATTAATGCAGCCTCAACAGCTCTGTCATTGTCTGATATACCATGGGATGGACCAGTTGGTGCCGTGCGTGTCGGATTAATAGGTGATGACATTATCATTAATCCAACTAGACACGAGCTCCAAAAAAGTGCCATGAACTTGGTTGTGGCGGGAATTAAATCCTCAAAAGTTGTTATGGTCGAAGGGAGTTTTAATGATCTCAATTTGAACACAGTCTTACATAGTATTAAGGCTGGTATGAAAGAAGTGAAAAAAATTGTAGCTTCTATTGAACAATTAACTATAAAATGTGGTAAAACAAAGCAAGAAGTTAAGGAAAAAATATTTAGACAAGAGTTGCTTGAATATTTGCAATTACATTATTTAACTGACCTCAAAAACATATTTTCTGATTTCACTCTAAATAAACAGCAACGAGACAAAGCTGTTTCATCTCTAAGAGATTCTATAGTTAAGAACATAAAATCACAGGGTATTGAAACTGTTGAGAACAACATCAATCATGCATTTAGTGCCTTTGTTAGGAATGTCTTTCGTGACCTAATATTTGAATCTAATGTGAGGTAAGAACAATTAAATTAACTGCGCATTACTTTTCATCTCTTCATCTTTTATTCCGTTTTTAAAGTAAAATTTTATTTGTTTTGATTAAGGTGTGATGGAAGAGGTTTAAATGATGTTCGAGATATATCCTGCGAAGTTAACTTGTATAAACCACTACATGGTTCTTCATTATTTCAAAGAGGACAAACTCAGGTCTTATGTACAGTTGCATTAGACTCTCCTCAGTCAGCGGTGAAGACTGACTCCTACACAATCCTTACTAGGTGGGATGATCAATGTTCAACTTCTGGTAGCATCTTTTCAGTGGGTTATTTATTTCATTAATGTAATTCTATTTCAGTGGTCTTAAGGAAAAGAGTTTTTTCCTCAACTATGAATTTCCTGGGTACGCCACAAATGAAGTTAAACAAGGACGTGGAGTTAGTAGACGAGAAATTGGACATGGAGCTCTTGCTGAAAAAGGATTGCGTCCAGTTGTACCTGCTGATTATCCATTTTGCATCAGACTTACATCTGAAGTGTTGGAGTCAAACGGTTAGATATTCCAAATTCAGAGCACTTGGTCTTAAGACCTAGATCAGTAGTGATATAAATGCATAATTCCTTAGGTTCCTCGTCCATGGCAACCGTATGTGGAGGATCAATGGCATTATTGGATGCTGGTGTACCCATCTCAGCAATGGCAAGTGGGGTCGCAATGGGCCTTGTTACTCGTTGCCAACCAGACGGCGAAATTGAAGATTATAGAATTCTTACAGATATACTGGTGTGTTAATTTATGTTGTTCAAACCATATTTATTTGAGTTATTTTGTGCTCACATACTTTAACGTTTGTTTCCATAGATTTTTAAAAATATATGATGTAATAAAAGTTTTATATTTTAGGGAATAGAAGATTACACAGATGCAACAACTGTTGGGTTCTTGATACTTGGTTGAACATAAGGTGCCAATAATTTATCAGAAGATGAATCGGCCGTGTTCATGCTCCAATGCTCAATATAGGAAAAGACTCATTCTCGGGCAGAGAAATTGTCCAGAAGAGCGCCACGGTAAAATAACGAGCCTACAACAATCTTGATATAACCTCTCAATGCTTGAAGAAAGTTATCACTCACAAGTTGATACCTTTACTATGCTTCTGAATTCGTGCGATTCGTGTTCAGGTCCGTCCTAATGAAGCGCAGTAGTAGTACTAAAGCGAGGGCACGCTGTGGGGCGATTTTCAACCCTTCCCTTCGCCCGTCCAAGATAAATCCGTGCCCCTAAAATTCCGTCATCAATCGTTACCATCGTCGACGCCGTCGGACGGGGACGGGGGGGACAGACGGACACGGACACAGACGTATGATGTGATGTGGATGTGTGTGTGCGATAGAGACTGGCGTGAGAGAGGAAGAGAAAGTGAAAGAGAAGGGAGCGTGAAGGAAGTGTGACGTTTGTTGTGACTGTGCTGTGATTCTCAATGATGATGACTGCTTTACACATGACAATGATGCCCACCTCTGGCACATTTTCACAGCCAAACTAACTCGAAGTATTAGTGGAATGTGGATTTAATAATAAGAACTAAAATTAAAATAGTTCATAAATGTTGTCATACATATGAGAAATTGTTGGTGTAGAACGGCAGCATGTTCGCAAGCAGAAGCAGAATACGAAATAATCACAACAAGCACATAGAGTACCTTCAGAAGTATACCGTTCAGCATTAGAGGTTGCTACAGTATTAATTCATTTATCGAACTCTATTGCAAATATGGCAAGTCTTTTAAGAAATAGGCTGAAAAGTGTGAAACTAAAGTCATTCCATAACCTATCGTGCCGGGCTATTACCATTAGTTCCTTTATGTGCAATAACAAGCCTCATGAAATTAAAGAAACAGTGTCGTTACTGAACGGGTGAGTCTATGATACAATATTAATTTATGGGTCATGCTGTTTAAGGCATGTCATTTCCCATATTTTTCAATTTTTTCCATTCTATCTACAGGAAAACGTTAACATTCTCCACAGGAAAATATGCAAAAATGGCCAATGGATCAGCCGTTGTTCAATCTGAAGACACTGCTGTTATGGTCACTGCTGTCTGCAAAGATTCACATGATTTGCAAGATTCTTTTCTTCCCCTGACTGTGGAGTTTAGAATGAAATCAGCAGCAGCTGGTCGTATACCTACAAATTACCTTCGTAGAGAACTTGGACAGTCTGAGCGAGAAATTTTAACTGCAAGATTGACTGACCGCTCAATACGCCCACTGTTCCCTAAAAACTATCTCTCTGAGGTTCAAATTATGTCTAATTTGTTGTCTGCTGATGGCATCAATGATCCAGAGGTTTTATGTATTAATGCAGCCTCAACAGCTCTGTCATTGTCTGATATACCATGGGATGGACCAGTTGGTGCCGTGCGTGTCGGATTAATAGGTGATGACATTATCATTAATCCAACTAGACACGAGCTCCAAAAAAGTGCCATGAACTTGGTTGTGGCGGGAATTAAATCCTCAAAAGTTGTTATGGTCGAAGGGAGTTTTAATGATCTCAATTTGAACACAGTCTTACATAGTATTAAGGCTGGTATGAAAGAAGTGAAAAAAATTGTAGCTTCTATTGAACAATTAACTATAAAATGTGGTAAAACAAAGCAAGAAGTTAAGGAAAAAATATTTAGACAAGAGTTGCTTGAATATTTGCAATTACATTATTTAACTGACCTCAAAAACATATTTTCTGATTTCACTCTAAATAAACAGCAACGAGACAAAGCTGTTTCATCTCTAAGAGATTCTATAGTAAAGAACATAAAATCACAGAGTATTGAAACCGTTGAGAACAACATCAATCATGCATTTAGTGCCTTTGTTAGGAATGTCTTTCGTGACCTAATATTTGAATCTAATGTGAGGTAAGAACAATTAAATTAACTGCGCATTACTTTTCATCTCTTCATCTTTTATTCCGTTTTTAAAGTAAAATTTTATTTGTTTTGATTAAGGTGTGATGGAAGAGGTTTAAATGATGTTCGAGATATATCCTGCGAAGTTAACTTGTATAAACCACTACATGGTTCTTCATTATTTCAAAGAGGACAAACTCAGGTCTTATGTACAGTTGCATTAGACTCTCCTCAGTCAGCGGTGAAGACTGACTCCTACACAATCCTTACTAGGTGGGATGATCAATGTTCAACTTCTGGTAGCATCTTTTCAGTGGGTTATTTATTTCATTAATGTAATTCTATTTCAGTGGTCTTAAGGAAAAGAGTTTTTTCCTCAACTATGAATTTCCTGGGTACGCCACAAATGAAGTTAAACAAGGACGTGGAGTTAGTAGACGAGAAATTGGACATGGAGCTCTTGCTGAAAAAGGATTGCGTCCAGTTGTACCTGCTGATTATCCATTTTGCATCAGACTTACATCTGAAGTGTTGGAGTCAAACGGTTAGATATTCCAAATTCAGAGCACTTGGTCTTAAGACCTAGATCAGTAGTGATATAAATGCATAATTCCTTAGGTTCCTCGTCCATGGCAACCGTATGTGGAGGATCAATGGCATTATTGGATGCTGGTGTACCCATCTCAGCAATGGCAAGTGGGGTCGCAATGGGCCTTGTTACTCGTTGCCAACCAGACGGCGAAATTGAAGATTATAGAATTCTTACAGATATACTGGTGTGTTAATTTATGTTGTTCAAACCATATTTATTTGAGTTATTTTGTGCTCACATACTTTAACGTTTGTTTCCATAGATTTTTAAAAATATATGATGTAATAAAAGTTTTATATTTTAGGGAATAGAAGATTACATAGGGGACATGGACTTCAAAATTGCTGGAACGAAAACTGGAATAACTGCATTGCAAGCAGATTTCAAGATACCTGGAATTTCATTGGATATCTTACACAAGGTTTTATCTGAGGGTCATACAGCAAAGCGAAAAATAATCAACATAATGAGTGAAACCATTTCTTCTCCCAGGTACGAGAACTTAAGTAAAAAATTAATTTTTTAAATGTGGTCCTCTATACTTTGCCCCTACTTGGATATTGATAGAAAGGGTGTAACTGCTAATTTTTTAGTGTCAAAGAAGAAAACATGCCTATCCTAGAGACGTTTGAAGTACCTGTGCAAAAGCGGAATTTGTTACTTGGACCAGCATGGATCAATATTAAAAAGCTATTTCTCCAGACTGGGGTTCAGGTATAATTAACAACAGTTGCTAGATTTCAGTTATATTTTTACAATTTTTGTAGTCTCAATGCAGTGGAATGACTTTTAGATTACACATGTAGAAGATACAACGTTTTCTGCGTTTGCACCAAATGATGCTGCAATGCAGGAGGCTTATGAAGTTGTGCAAAAGATATTGGATAGTAATCCTGAACCTCAATTCGAATTTGGAGCGATTTACAGTGTTAAAATTATGGAATTGAAAGAATCTGGTGCTATGGTTTCTCTACATCCACAACTTATGCCAGTTTTTATTAACAACTCTCACTTAGATGTTCGCAAGGTATGTGATCTTCATTCTATGAATTTAAAGCTATCCTAAGTGCATTCTGATATCTGATTTCTAATTTCTTATAGATTGCTCATCCTAGTGCAGTAGGGCTGACTGTTGGTCAGAAAATATCTGTCAAATATTTTGGCCGTGATCCTGTCAGTGGACAAATTCGTTTGTCTAGAAGAGCATTACAAGAGTCAACAGGACGGGTGCATGATTTAGAAAGTTTGACTTCTCATTCTACTCAGCTTAGAAAGGAAAGAATAGTGGCTAACTCAGAATGTGAGAATAAAAATGTTAATTTAGAAAACGAAAAGTAGTAATGTAAATAAACTTTTGTCATAAATGTTGTGTTTTGATGTTTAACGTGCTACACTGCTTTACCAGATGACCAGATTATAGATTCAATATGGTGCAAACTCAAGATGAAAAGTTACCAGTATTTTATTAACATTCTGCTGAAACAATTCATGTTCAAAATTTCATTCCCAAAACACAATGGAGAATAGAGTGAATTGCAAAATACTATATACTACATTACAGGGCAATTGAAATTGAGACAGCTTTACTACAACCTGCCATGTAGAGTACTGAAGGGAATAAAAATAATAAAAGTACATACTATAGTACAGGCAATAGAATTAAATTGGCTAAATTTATTGAAACTTAAGAATCTAAACTCATTAAAATCATACTTTGTGCCTTTCTTGAGAAACCAATAGACACAATCACAGACACAAATGTTTTTGTCTTTGCACCCTTAGTCTGGATTCTTCAATCTTTCTGTTCATCCACATAATCATAGGTGCTCTCAACAATCTGAAATGTTAAAAATATATTATATTAATGAATAATGATTGATATAATATATAAAGAGCTACTAATTTAACAATGACAAACCTCTAGAGTAATTCTGGAGTACAGATCCTGGAAAGCATCAGCCTCTTGCTCAGATTCAAAAGTTGATACAAATTTCTTTTCAATACCCTGCTCATCGTCTATAAGGTCGGCACTTCTCCAAGTGCAAACATTTTCTACTCTCTGTTAATCAGAATTGATACAAAATACAGTGTAAGTTGACAAAGTTAAGGCACTAAATATGGTATTTAAAACAAACTGACCTGAACCTCCGAGTCCCCTTGAATCGGAGCTTTGCAAAGAACCATTCCTGAATCATCCATCATCTCTACATAGTAAAGGTTGTTAGATAAAATAACTCTGATGCTACCTGTTCCTTCAACAGTTGACTGGGTATTGCAATCTTCAGCTTTTAGAGTAACAGTTTGTTCAAACAGGATTTCACTCTCATCTTCGTCTTCATAATCATCATCATCTTCCCCCTCTTCAGCATTCACATCATCTGGCACAGTTACATCTTTATGTACGCTATCTGGAAGAAGAATCCCTAAATGAGACAGATCTAGAACAAGTCATATAAGTATAAAACTTAAAAGAAAATTATACATACTTGAAACAAGTAACTTCTGGCATTCCTCCACTTTAGAGCGGAACTCTTCTGCCAATTCTGAGTTTTTGAATCTAATTGCCAATTCTTCCAAGGCACCTGATGAGTCTTCTGCATGATTTAAACCACCCCAACACCATGCTTTATCAGATGTCTTCAAAGGCTTCAACTCAATGTTTTCATCAAGACGTTGATTGAGTACCACCTTGTGAACTTGTTCTCTCCGTAACAATAGTCTAAAAGTTCCATTTATAGGATGTTTCAAAATTTTCATTTCACCAACACCTCGTTCTTTCCATTCCTTAGTATTAGAATCATATCTGAATAATTTTGCTCTTTGACAGAAAAGTTTTTCCTCATCTTCTTCTCCAGTCCTTACTTCAACCATATCTGGCAAGGCTATGATTGGCTCAAAGTGAGGATCGTGAGTTTCAACTTCAGTAGTCTCACTTGTATCATGTTCACCACCTGAGTCACCTTCTTCATCATTAGTGCTCTTTCTTGGTGGTGTGCCAGAACTAGATGTGCCAAATACTTTTGACCCAGCTCCCGCAAAGGAGAAAGCTTCAATTGGCTTTTTTGGTTGAAAGACAGCTGGGCTGTTGTTGGTAGCAGCTAAACTAGCAAAGGATGGACTGTTACTCACTGGAAGGAAAGGGACTTCTTCTTTTAATGAAGGAGTAGACAACTTGGCTCCAAACAAAGGAAAAGCAGTGCTGGGAGAATTGACTGCTGTGCTTCCCGGATTTGAGTTTAGAGAACTACCACCAAATATTCCAAATCCAGGTGTATTCTGGGCAGTTCCACCAAATATACCAGTGAAAGAAGGTTGGGTAAATGAAGCTGAAGTAAACAATGATGTTCCACTTCCACCAACTGCTGCTGATGCATTGAATGTTGTAGTTGAAGATGAGATAACAGAACTTGCTGGCGTTAAGCTAGCTAAAGACTGACTGTCCCCCTAATTTAAAAAAAAAAAGTAAAATATTAGGGTAAGATACCTTCAAACTATAAGTGAACTGAGATATTTAAAAAGAAAAAAAAGATAAACCTGGTCTGAATCGGAATCCTTTTCACACCCTGGACAACCTGAGCATGGTGGAGCCTGTTTATAAAGATAGAAATTTTCAGGTAGCTGGAGTCTTAAAGCAGCTGACTTTTCCTCAGGAGTGACTTTGGCCTCATAAACAACTTCAACTTCATCTGTAAGTTAAAAAATGTTAATTAATCACTGAGAAGTAACAGTTAAAATAAGGCCAAAAACAGGAGCAATGTAATTCATAAAATCAATTAACTTCCTGACTGAAGATGTCTTTTAGTTTCAGTTAAAACTGGATTACCACAAGTCAGGGAGATATCAGGGAATCACAGAGACAGGGGGTAGTAACAGTTCATCTGCAGTTTTAGGGAAAAATCAGGGAAAAGCCAGGGAATAATTTGTGACAACCCTGTCAGCCATAAATAACCAAATAGAGCAATTTAACTGTATACAGGGAACTATCTTGTTTCCAATGAGGGGAGAATTTTACCATAACGTTTGAGGAAAGAATAGTTTACAAGAACATTTAAAAGTGATCTTACCTGAATAGTGGGATGATGTGTCATTTGATCCAAAAAGAGACCGTACGACAACTAAAAATTGAATACATGCAGGATAAATAAAATATTAAAGTATTTAAGTAATTGTTAAAATATAGGTCTTAATGGCTTACCAGGCTTATCAGAACTTGGAAGTTTAAAGGAGAAGTTTTTCATTGATGGTGTAATTTCCTTATTTGAGGAACCTGAAAAAATTCAATTTGTGTGAGAGAGGAATCAATACCAAATGTGCATTTCAATGTGGTTCCAGGAGTTATGTTCTCTTAAACTGTTTCGGCCCAAGAATGAATTTTATAAAAATTATTTATAATAGTGCCACTTTTGTATTAATATCAACACCGCTTGACAAAATGCCAACAAGAAAAAATAGTAAATAAACGGTACAAAAAAATAAAATTATTATTATTTTAATTCCATGTTTCTAAAGATTGTAACAAATAAAAAAAGCTACCACGATACTAGATCAAATAAAGTTAATTTCAATAGGGCTCGGCATGTGTGGAGATTATTCAATAACAGCTGGTCAGGTGTTAGTGAGGAATAGCTTGCTTGAGTGAGACAAACATAGCCAGCAAAGAATATTTTGCTGGGACCTTGGCCCAAAATTTAAAATGTTTGCTCGGAAATTTGACATTAAAGACCAAAAATTAAAAGGGCGAAACATGCAGCGAGCAGCATGAGATATTAAGAGAGATTTGTTTAATTCAATACATAAGCAATGTAATGCTATGCAATTACAAAATGGATAGAGAATAAATAGTGTTGTTTCATGGGAGTGAGCTGTTGATATGTTAATGTTATTTTGAGCAATGAACATATCACTAATTGAACACTTGGAACTGTTCTCTCTCCAGCAAGAGGAAATTTTACTTGTAGGGGAGTAATATTTTTCATCAGAGAAGGTATCATTGGCAAGAAAGAAATTGTGCCCCAAAAGGGGCAAGTTCAAAATTAGTGGTAAACAGTTCTTGGTTAAAATATAGGTACCATTAGTAACAGTTGAATTGGATGAAGCATCTTCCTTCGTAGCTGATGGAAGGACAACCAAAGCCTGTGAACAGAACACCAATGATTGCACACAAGGTTAAGAAAACATTGTGTCAAAACTACTCATGAGTGATGCATGTTGACCTCAACTATATCTTTGTCCAATGCAACTAAGGCGAGGAAGGACACTGGCCTCTCCTGACCAGGAATGGTCCACCTCTGAGCATCTTACAACAAACATATGAAAATTACCTTTGCTTGATCCACAGCTGATTTGAAATCTGCTGCTATTTCGGATGTTTTAAATCGACATGCAAACCTCTCCTCAGCTAGCTGACCATCACTGAAGTCGTTGGCAAACCAAATCCAGGTTTTTTCATCTTTCTCTTTCATATCGAGATCCGGGAGTATGTAGTGATTCAGGCATATTTTAAAAATTTGTTCACGCCGCATCAACAACCTATAATTAAAATAGCTATGTGTTAAATATCAGAAAAGCGCAATGCTCCTTCTGAAGAAAATTAGTTGTTTTACCTTGGTTTGTTAGTAACATTGTGACATAAAACTTTGATGTCACCTAACCCACGCTCTTTCCATTCACCATTTACAAATCTAAATAACTTTGCTCGATGACAGTATAGAACATTCTCATCTTCCTCCCCAGTCAACACAGGGACTTTGTCAGGAAGTGGTATTACAGGCTGTTGCATATATAAAAGTTAAAATCAAAATTAAAAACATTGAAAAAATAGGGAAGAATACACAAAATTACACAGAACAAAAAATAAATTAAAATATAACAACTTCAAATGTGTGTATGGTCATTTACAGAAAGTGAAAAACTTACCTTAAAATCTCCAACATCAACATTATCAGTGTCTTCCTCTTCGGATTCCTCTTCACCAGATGGTGCTCCAGGTGACTTTCCTGGAGACTGAGCTTTCATTTGGAACTCAAATTTGTGAGGTGAGCCGAATGATGGCTGAGTGGGTTGGCTAGGGGCAACAGTTGATGCTCCAAATACATAACCTGTAGATGTTGGAGCTGTAGTTGTGATTGTAGAACCAAAGCTAAACCCTTTGGCTGTTGGAGGAATTGTAGTTGATACAGATGAAGGTGGTAAGCCAAATGTAAAGGTTGGTTTTGATTCTCCTTGTGCTGCTTGCCCAAATGAAAATGTTTTTGATTCTTTTGGGGCAGCAGAACTAGGAATTCCAAATGAGTACGATGTAGAAGAAGCTTCAGTTTTTCCAAAGCTAAAGCTCTTTGCAGGCTTGCTATCACTTTCATGTCCTGGCTTTGGAGTTTCACATGCTAGGCATGCTACTTTGTCAGGATCACATCTTGTGTAACATGCTTGACATACCCAAGAGCCTTCCTTGGGTTTGAATAACTCTGAAAGAGACGGCTGTTTGTCTTTGGTTGTAGAAGACGCTTCGCTTGTTGCAAAGGTAAAACCAGTCTTGCCAGGTTTGCTATCATTTCCATGTCCTGGTTTTGGAGCTTCACAGGCAAGGCAAGCCATTTTGTCTGGATCACATCTTGTATAACATGCTTGACATACCCAAGAGCCTTCTTTAGGTTTAAATATCTCTGAGAGAGATGGCTGTTTGTCTTGAGTTGCATTAGATAAATTACCAAACATAAATCCAGTGGAAGATTTAACCTCACATCCTGGCTTAGGTTGAGAGCAGCATCCGCAGCAAGTCTTTTCAGCATCATTTCGAGTATAACAGGCAGAACATTCCCAAGAGCCCTTTTTAGGTTTGAAAACTTCTGATAATGGCTTTGAATCATTTTTAGAAACTACTTCTTTTGAACCAGTTGTAGGATTACCTTGCGGAGAGTTGCAAACTTCTTTCTGGACTCTTTCCACAACATCTTTGAAAACAAGCATCAACTCTGGAGTCTTAAATCTCAATGCAAACACCTCAACACGAACCTCTCCCTCGGCGTAATCCTGGGCTGACCAAGTAATCGCCTTGTCACTTGTGATAAGAGGTGTAAATTGAAGGTCTTTGGTAATAAAGTGATTGCAGCACACTTTGTGCACCTGTTCACGACGCATGAGCAGTCGCACTTTGCCTGTAGTTTTGTTTTTAAGAACTTTCATCTTTCCAATACCACGTTCTTTCCATTGGGTTCCAGTAGAATCAAATCTTAGGAGTTTAGCTCGTTCTTCAAACAGCACATCTTCATCTTCTTCACCTGTTCGTACTTCAATTAAACTAGGCAAAGGTATTACTGGCTTAAACTCAGCAGTTGGTTCAAACGTCTCCGCATCTGCAGTTTCAGGATCTGTGGTACTTTTATTGCCTGCATCACTGGTAGATGAAACAGCACCAAAAACTTTAGAACCTGCTCCTGCAAAACCTTTAAAGTTAGCATCCTTCTGGGCAACATCAGAATTTTTGTTTTGAGATGCAATTGAAGCAAAGTCAAGTAGACTGCTACTGTTGCTAAATAATGGAGTGGAAATAGAGGTGGAGAAAGGAACTGAACTTTTGGATTCCTTGGTGCTTAGTGATGACAGAGCTGGAGTAGAAGCAACTCTGTCAGTCGCAGTTGCAGCCAATGTATTAGGTTGGCTAGTAGCACTTGAAGCTGATTGGGCTAGACTTCCAAAACTATTGACAGGCGAGGAGGCAGTGAATGAAAATCCAGCAAATGGGCTAGGTTTTGGTTGAGTGTTAGCAGTTTCCTTTTCTTTGCCAGGCGCTGTCTTTCCTTGTCCCTCAACAGGTTTGAGAACAGGAGGTGAAATAAAGGAAAATCCTCCTAATTCCACCTTACCTGTGACAGGCGAGGCTTGAAGGTTTGACTTGCTACTTCCAACAGGTGTCGTTGAAGTAGCTGGAGCCCCAAGTGTGGTCCCCTTTGAAGGAGTTGCACTCTTAGCTAGCTTACGGGCCTCATCAAAGGCTTCTTTGAATTGTTGGGCATCTTCCACAGTCTTAAAGCGGACACACAGCTTCTCAATACGAGCTTCTCCATCGGAAAAGTCATTTGCTCCCCATGACCAAGCACGGTCACTGCCAGTTTGAGGGGCTAGCTCCATTTCAGGCAATATGAAGTGGTTTGCACAGATTTTGTGAACTTGTTCTCGCCTCATAAGAATCCTCAACTTGCCATTTACGTTGTGTTTAAGGATCTTAATATCACCTACTCCCCTCTCTTTCCACTCACCACCAACAAATCTAAACAACTTAGCTCTTCGACTAAAGAGAGGGGTTTCATCTTCTTCACCAGTTGTTACAGTTATTTCTTCTGGTAACGGTATTATTGGCTTGAAGTCTGCACATGGGTTGTAGTCAGCATCTTCTGTGAAGGTGTCATTCCCACTGGTGGATCCTGCTGATAGACGGCTTTGTTTCACTTCTGTTTGCCGTGAAGCCACTGCAGAATAAGTTGGCATTGGAACATTCGGCAGTATGCCTTCTGTTGATATTGGCTTCAGAGGAGAAAGAGACTTCTCAAGAGACTCAGTAGTAGGAATTGTAGCCTGTGGTGGCATAGAAATTTGAAAGTTGTGAGGAACTGGTTCTGTAGCTTGCGGAATCAAACTTTTGCTTTGAAGGTTCTGCAATGATGGATTAAAATGCTGAGACAAACGCTGAGATGTTGAATCAGCAGTTGGTAGATGTTGAGATTGGTTGAGAGATTGCACAGCAGATGAAGACAGGTCTACTGCAGGAGTTGTCAAACTTGAGTGAGATAAAATAGGTGTCCCCAATAATGATTTTCTATAGGAATCCATAGCAATTGTTGCACCATCAACAGGGACTTGAACTGAACTCTGCATATTACTCGACATGGGTGTAGCAAGAGTGTTAGCATGCACTGCATTACCTGATAACATTCCAGGCAATGTATTAGAAATAGCAACTCCACCTGCTCCTTGCCTTTCATATAAATTTTGCGCTAGAGTAGCTTGAGGATAGTAAATTGGTAAAAGATTAGGATCAATATTCCTTGCCATAGGTACTTGGTTATCAGGAAACAATGTTTGAAATGGTTTAGGTAGCATGGAGGACATTGGAACACCAGATGCAGTAGCTTGACGATTGTCATAGCTGTAAGCTGGACACAAGTTCTCAGCTTCCTGAAAAACTCTATAAGGGCGAGCTCTAGCATAGTAATCATATTCTTCTGCTGAAGGAACAGGCGCAAACGCAGTGGTCCCAGCCTGAGCGCGATTGTCACTCTGCTTGAGAGTTGTAACTTCAAGTCGCATATCACGCATTTGCTTTTGGAGGTCATCCATTGCCCCTCTTGTTTTACTCAATGCATCAAGTGTGAGTTGACTTTGTTCCATGATCTGTCTATTTTGCTCCAACACTTTCTCTAATGTGAGAGCCATTCGCCTCATTTGAGCCTCTTGCCTCTCCGGACTAGGACGAGCTTCCTAACAACAAAAGATAAGCAGTTTTAATTTAAATTAAGATATTAGCTGGTGCAAAAATTAATGTTTAGTACAGTATCTTACTTCTCTTCTAGACGAGTCATATGTAGCATCTGAATCAATGTTTGGTTTCCCTTTGAAAGGAGTGCTTGTTACATCAGGATGTCCATGCAGACCAGTATTAGAAAGTAAGGTGTGATGAAAAGAGGCAAAATGGGGAGCAGATTGAAATGATTCATCCAGCCTTTTGGTTGAGAAACTTTCATCAACACCAACATGGGCAGTTCCATTAAAGCCTGAAATAGAATTTGATTGAGAAAAAGAAAGGAGCAAGAGAGAAGACAGAAGAATATTCATTTACTTACCAGGAAGCAATGGGTTGAGAGAACTTTCAACTTCTTCAAGGTGCCTCTCTAACTCACCATCCAAAAGAGTGACACCAGAATTTTGAGGAGAGCGTAAACGATCTAGCGTAAGGTAAAATGCAGTACGACTTTTTTGAAGTAAGATAACATAATATGATTTAATATCTGGATTCATTGTATCCCCACTGAGCAGTTCCTGCTCAGCATCAGCAAGCTTCTTGTAGATCTGGAAAAATAGTAAATAATATATAGATAGATAATTGCAACTACTAAAATTAAAACAATAAACAATCATACAATAACAAAAGAAGTCAATTATCTCACCAATCCTTCATAGTAAGATGCATAAGGGCTTTTCAGATCCTGCAAAGCTTCAATGGCTTTGTCATACTTTTCTTCCTTCATGAGACGGCATGCCATGAAAAAGCGACCTTCTTCAAGCAGCTGTCTGACATCAGAACTTGATAGCTCTTTTCCCCCATAACTAAACAAGGCATTTACAGGCATCCGAATTGGATGTTTTTTCTCTATACGCTCTAATAATGTGATTGCACACTGCCAAAACATTTGAGCCCTCTTATAAATATCAGGCAAGTTGTCTTTTGGGGTCGACATATCAGAGGCCTGAGAAAATAACAAGAAAGTTTTGATTGACTACAGTCAGTAGGACAAGCATTTTTCTGGACTTCCACACAAATTTCAAAGTTTTAAAAATAAAGAGACAATTACAGGAAAAGAGAATTATTATGTTCCAAGTTTTGTTTGTCCAAACACTTGTCCACAAATAAAGCCAACAAAATTGTCACATGACATGAATAAGATATCCTGAATTTCTAGACAAATCATAAGGGTTAGTTCTCACCTTTTCAGTGAAGAATTTTGCCAGAAGAACCACCAGTCTAACATCCATTCCATGATTACCAATTAGGCGAACAACTTCAAGGCCTCTTGAGACAATCATGCGTACCTCTCCAATATCATTACGAGATTTATTCGAGTGAAGACGGTACGCAGATGACCACCACTTACTTTGAGCTTCAGTGCACAAAGACTCTGTGAGATCAACTGGTAACACCAAGGGTGTCTCTTCTGGCGTGAACTGTCGATCAGGTGCCGCAGCACAGAAAACTGTGCAAAATGCATTAGTATATTGCAATATTAATTTTAAAAAAGGTATAGGTGAGATTTCAAGCACTACCAAATCGCCTTATTTGACTGATTGCAATGGACTGTAAGCGGCGCGCATTGATCAAAGGAGGAAACAGTTTGATAGTGTCCCTCTTCTTTACACCAACAAGCGGCCGACAGAAAGCACCATTAGGTATTGACAACCAATGGTTTACCTCTGTCAGTCAAACAAGGTGATTTAGAAGAGGTGTCACAGGACTGACCTGATGCAAACAAAAATGTATCAATATCCAATCTACTAAGTGTCTCCACACCCCCGTATTCCAAGCCACTTGTCGACAGTTTAAGCTCTTCAAAAACATGACAACCAAAGTTAGTTGACAGTCTGTATGGAAAGACACATGATGTGCCAAAACTTGGATTGCGTTTATTGGTCGGCTCAAGATACCTTAAGCCCAACCAAACCATGAAATGAAGGGAATCTGGCCTTTGATGTTGAGCCACTACAAGATAAAATATCAGAAATACATAGGGCATAAGCAATCAGATAAAAGCAATCATACAAATTCACTTGTTTTGAATGAAAATTGTTCAAGTACTTACAAATGTCATGTTGGGATATATCCCTTACAGATGGTGATGGCTCCTGAACATCACCAAAACAATCATCAGTCAAAAAATAAGAAGACTTTACAACATCTGGCTTTCCTTGGATGTGAACTGCAAACATCAGTTTGTAAATCTTCTCTCGCCAACTCCCTCCATTCAGTTGATTAAATCTCTTCTTCTCATTAGGCATACTCAGCAAAATGTGTCCTAAGTTTGTCATCAAATATATTAGAATTTAAAAAATACTAGAGAATGAAACAAAGTACACAAGATTACACAATATTCATAGAACGTGTAAACTTACCAGCTTGGGTGCAACGGAAAGCACAACCCTCCTTCCAAAATTTCATTAGCTTTTTCTGCCTTTCTCTGCCACTTTGAGAAGGATTATTAGAGGCAAAGTCATCACTCTCAGGACTAGTGTAGGCAAGAGCCATGAGCGCCCATGCAAAAGGTGTCCATTCTTTCCAACCAGTTCTTTTTTGTTTCGCAATACGCAAAAGGGCTGTGCCCAGATGGAAACATAACTGACCGCTGACATGTTTCAAACATTCTATTAATCGCTGCTCTCCACCTTTTTTGCTATACTTCGAGGCTTCATAACAAGCTTGGTCAAGAGCATGGAGAGCACTGCTGAAAGGGGCAAAGTGTTCTGACGACTGTTCTTGGGAGCATAAAGCAGTATGGCGTTCCAGCACACAGAGCAAGTAGATGTAAAACTCTCCATCAATATTCTTTACATCCCGTTGATAAGCCTAAGAGGTGGAAAAACCATTTGTAATTTATTCAATTAAAAGATGGTTCAAAGACTTTTAAAACTATAAATACCTTAAAAACTTCCACAACACATGAGTACCACTGAATGTTATCTCTGAATAAGCATCGAGTTTCTAAATCAACGGCATATTTATATGCATCTGACACCCGCTTTGAGTCCAAGTAGAAATTTAAAAGCCTTGTTCTGGGGAGAGGATCTTGTGGGCGGGCCTCAATTTCCTCTAAAAACATCAAGGACAAAAACAACAATTAAAATGCTATTACATTGAGATAGGAAAGAAAAAGAAGTCAGATCTGATGTCGGACATCGTACTCTCAATAAGCTGAGCCAATTGTGCTTGATCTCCTGAGCCATCTCCCATTTTTATCATATACTCATTCAAACGGAAAACTGTTTCATGATTATCAGATATCTCTTGAGCTCGTTCAATCCAATACTTTACTTCACCTGAGTTAAGTCTACTTTTAGATTCTACAAGAAGGTCACACACTGCAAAGAGAAAAAGGTTAAGGCAATACATAGAGAAGATAACAGTTAAAAGTATAGAAATAAAAGCATAAAAAGAAAAACAAACAAAAATAACAGACCTTTCAAGACCAGATCTGGCTGCCTACTCTCCAGACTCAAAGAACACTTATACTCCTCTAGTGCCTTAGTCGTATCTTTCAGCCCCTCAAAAGCCTGACCAAGAAGTTTGTGAGCACCTGCCACATTTGGACGATCCTTCAAGTACAATTCAACATACTTTTTAGTTGATTGATAGTCACCGACCTTGAGATAGAGTTTGGCAACATTGTAGCATCGTAAGTTTCTCTGAAAGAAAAATTAAATTATCGAAAAATGGTAGACAAGGAAAACTGACTTGATGCAAGTCTTGCAACTGTATAACAACCTGTAAACAATGTTTTAGAGACAAAAAAAATGAACAATTTCATGATTCAAGTGTTATAGTGAAATTTGAGACTGATTCAGAGCACTCATGAAAATAGCTGAGTTTGTTCTGGTCAGGTAATCAACAAGGGTTTGAACGTAAATGTGTTTGGGAAACATCAATGGGCGACTGGCAAGTGTTAGTTTTGGAGATAATAAAGAGTAACCAGGCGTAAAGAATATGTTGAACCTTGTTAGGGGAGTTGCTAGCATAGTAAATACGGAATACTGAAGTCTAATCAATTGGAATCGGTAAAAATGCGATTGACGCCCGGCTTCGGCCTCCAACCTGCAAAATGGAGAGTCTCGAATGGTCGAATCCTTACCTCCTTTTCGGCATTGATGTTGCGAAACACCTCCTGGACATGTTTATCGACGTCTTTCTTGGATCTCAGCATAGTAAGAGGATTTTTAAGATAACATCAACACCTCACTGCACAAAAAAACATATCAGAAATTTTCATGAACTTGAAAATCAGACAACTTTCACGTGAGAACACCGAACACCGCAAAGATGAAATTCGAAGAAGAAATTAAGAAAACAACATCCCTATTCCCCGCCCAAAGTTAAAGGTCATACTGGTCTTTCCTACATAAACGAAATCTTGCCAACAAATTTGAAATCAACTTCAGATTTTAATTCTCTTTAAACCAAAATATCTTGAATTTTACGAGATGCGATTCAATATTAACTGTACAACAATTACTAGTCAATCAAAGTCTGTATTTTTATTACTGAGAGGGGAACACGGGAGGAAAGTACACTTGAACGCACTTCTTCAAGCAACGCCATCCTTCATGCAACCGTTACGTTTTGCGTGAGCGAAGGCGAAGAGACGCCACCTTGCCGAATAGCGAGGGTTTTTGTAGTTTTTCAAGAAGGCTCTCCAGATTGAAATATTTTGTCGGCGGGTGTTAGTACTCATGTTTATTTTCTGTTGCCTCTGTTAGTAATCATAATTGATTCAGGCAAGCCCACTTGGAGGTGTATCATTTAGTGGTTGTGGATTCCGGATGAGGTAGGCCCTGGTTGTGTGAGTTGAGATTGTTACTCTGACCGATATGCGACATTCTTTTCGTTAAGTGTGTTAATGTTATATGCATAGGGAATGCTCAGTATTCGATCAGTCTGTAAATTTTATTTTACCACCGACTGTGATTTTATTCTTACCTCTTAAAGAATTGTATTATAAATTGGTACATTTCTTTTGCCCATTGCTGATTTCTTTGGTTATTCAGTTTTCCCCCAACTGTCTGAATCTCAGAAATTATGTTTCTGGTGTGTTAGTGTTAAATATTTATCTAATCGTTGGTCAAATTTTAATTGTCCTGAATTCTGTTTGTTTTAGCTGTCATCATGAAGGTTGTTTTGAAGAGTGTATCTGGGGAATCTATCACAGTTCAAGTGCACGCACAGGATACGGTAGGGGATCTGAAGAATCGGATCCAAACTCAAATGGGAATTCCATTTGACTTCAACCAACTGAAGATTCAAGGAAAGCCTCTCACTGATGACACTTTAGTTGTTGAATATTTTTCCCCAGGTAAATTATCGGGAGCATTGTATTGAAGTGCATGTTCATCTCAGGTTCTGTATAATTAATTTCCATTTAATACACTACAGCTGCTGATAAAAAGACTCGTGAACCTGTACCTGATCAAGGGAGATGGGATATTCCACCGTTAGAGTGCGCTGTGCCAGGCTGTGGCAATTCAAAGTCATCTACACCCGATCGGTCATTTTTCCGTTTTCCAATTCACACTGCTAACCGGTATGTACTCAGCTAGGCTTCCTGCAAGTCTGGAAAACCTGGAAAGTCAGAGGGGAAAAATGGGAAATTTGAATATGTGATGAATTCGGGTAGCTCACAAATTTTGGGTGTTCTTTTCTGCCTTTGAGGTCCTTTGGTACATTTAATTGCTAAAAGTCACAGTAGTTCTCAAAATTTGGTCTGGAATGTTATGGTAAAGTCATGCCAGGAGCCAAAATGTGGGAGCTTCTAATCCCTCTAACTTAACATTAACTTTCTCTGACTACTGTGCATTACAATTCAATTTGGGGCTGATGTTTGTCTTCTTGTCTCAGATGCCAGCACTGGGTTGTGGCCTGTAGAAGAACTGATCTCATTGACAAAGCCCCTGCATTTCTGAATCATCACTATGCTATCTGCTCTGACCATTTTGCACTGGATCAGTTCACAAATGCATCTCGAAAAGTGTTAAAGCGTAAAGCTATCCCCAGCATCTTTACTTGGCACTCTGAGGAGAGCAATGAATTTATAACTCCAGATGCCCTTCACTCTGATTCCATCCAAAGTAAGTATATTCAGAGCAGTCTGACAATGTCTCTAGTATTTTTCCTTATCACTTTAATTTTCAACTGAAAAAAAAAAATAATGCCCAAGTATAAACTTAAGTTTTTAGCTCAAAATAAAATTTTGCATACATATCATTTGTATTTAAACATTTTTTTTTATACAACTTTCGTTTTCAGTAAATGAATCAACACCAGTAATGGTCAAAATGGAACCTGTGGATGTGGGTACTTCCTCTCCCATAACATTACTCTCAGCTGATATGCCAGTAGTCAGTATGGATGTTTCTGGTTCTGTAAGTGCTGAGAACATCATGGGGGATATCATAAGTGATGATGAAGAAGATGATGATGAAGGAATGGATGCTGAGGATGAATTTGAATTGGACGATGATTCAGACACCATACACCCTGGTCTTTTGTGTCGGCTTTGTGCAAATACTGTTAGTGACCCTGTTTATATATTCAGTGAAAATGGAAAAGACTTGGAGCTAGCAGCCAAAATCAACATTTGTTTACCTGTTACAGTAAGTTCTTTACTTTCTCTTCACCTCAAATATGTAGGTGGCTGGAGAAGCCCAACAGTGTTCATATTAAGACTGTTCCTCCGATAGTAAATGTTGTTTTAGTCATGAGGCTAAAGCTGAAGTAAACTGAAGCTGGAATATCAAGTGTCCCTTGCCATTTAATTCGTTCAGTGTGGCTGTGCATCCTGGGGTTGGAAAAGGCAGCAATGCGAGACTAAATTGTGATCAGACCACAGCCCCAAAGAATGATTGACAAATGTAGCTTGGGCTTCAGGTTGCTTCTCTAGCTTTTTAATAGTGAACTGTTCTGTATTCTGCTTTTCAATCCCACATTGAGAAATTGAAAAATGTTATATCTATTGTGCAAGAATGTAACTATGGAACTGGTCTGACCTTTCTACCTGCATGATTGTCTTACAGAGTTATTGTGAATGTATTGGGTACATGCTGTGGTCTAATCTGTCACTTTTTCCTGCCAACAGGTTAAAAGGACTGATCCATTGCCCAAACAGCTGTGTGTTGACTGTAAATCAAAATTGGATGAATATCACGAGTTTGCTGAAGTGTGTGTTCAGGCAGAGGAAAAACTTCGTCTTCTCACAAAAAAGAAAAATTTCAAAGTCTTGAAGCGTGGTACTAAAGAAACAACAGGTGTTGTCCCAAATGCACATACTCCACTTCATAATGAAAATGATCAAAATGGGGCAGATGAGAATGATTTACAATCAAAATCGTCGAAAGCTCCTACTTCTTTGAGACTTGTTGGTTCTGACTACTGCTGTCCCCTTTGTGTGGAAGGAAGCATGACTCAGGATGTTGATTCTGAACCAGATGTGGAGTTTGATGGAATGTGAGTTACTGTTTTTTTAACTTTAGTAGCTAATTCTACACCTTGAATCAATGTGGACTAGAACATAACTGCATACCGTATTTACCTGAGTCTAAGACCCTCAAGACCCCTTCCACTTTTAAGGCTTTTAATTCAGAAAAAAATAAAATAAACGGGAGGCGTCGACACGTGTTTAAAGTGTATTTAACGTGTTTTCGGGCTTCTGAAGTGTTCGGGACCCCTTTTCCTTTTTGCTTAACCTGGGCATACAAGACCCCCTGCTACTTCCGAGACGAATCTTCGGTGAAAAAGGGGGTCTTAGACTAAGCTGAATATGGTACTTGAAAATCTAATGATCTTCTTTATTTCAAACTTTAGGCACCAAAAGAGAGAGTTAGTGCGTGCATTCAGGAGGAAAGCTCGTCACTTGAGAAATGCACCAGGACTCATGCCCGGCATGAAAATTGAAGACTCGGAGGAAGAGGAAGAGGATTTCGATGAAGATGATGACTCTTCTGAAACTACTGAAGCAGAAGGGGATGGTGAAGGAAGTCAAGAAGCGGATGGTATCATTGCTGAGCTAAATACAACAGCTGGAGTTTATGCAACTTTTGTTGGCAACACAGATGATCTGTGGAATGATGATGATGACAAGTATGTTGCACTTATGCAGTATCAATTTCAACATTGCAAATCATGGTGAAGGCCTGAACAAATATGTATGATTTTCTAGGTCAGACTTGGGTACAGAATGCAGCTACCCCATGAGTGACTCAGAAAATTTGGCTTCTATACCTGAAGAAATGGAAATTCAGATGCAGCTTGAGGATGGACGGCATGAAGTAATTCAAATTGAACGGGACACCATTTGTCGACACTGTGGTGAACCATTCCCTGCCCTTGAACCTGCATTAGAACATTCAAAGGTCTTTTTAATGCATGTTTTTTCATAAAAATGCTGTATTATTTTCATATAATCAGAAAAATTTAACAAAAAATTATCTTTTTTAGGTACATGCTGATGTAAATAGCAATCCATGTGCTCTGTGTGACCTAGCTTTTGAAAGTATAGAAGACCTGCTTGAGCACTTCAAAGAGCATCGAGAAGAGGAACTAAACAGGAGACGACGAGCTCTGAACCGACTCCAATGTGAAACTTGTGGACGTCGTTTTAACAAGGAAACCACCATGGAAAAACATCAATGTGCTGTTGTTGCCAAAAGCAAGGTAAAACTGACCTAATTAAGCAGTTCTGTGTTTTTGAAAATTATGGTACAAGTTGGAATTTTTTTTGTGTGTGTTGAATCCAATCTTGACTGTCTGTTCTTCATTTTAGGAGAAACGAGCATTTAGATGTCTGCAATGCAAAAAGGCTTACACATCAGAAGATAGACTTCTGTTCCATCAGCAGTTTCATGATGGTGCTCCAGCAAATCTCTGCATACCATGTGGCAAGATGTTTGAAACTGAAAGTGCACTTTACCATCACTCAAGGAGTGTTCATCAACGAGAAAAGCCATTTGTTTGTGAAACTTGTGGTAAAAGATTCCATTCTAATGCTAGACTGAAAACTCACATGAATTTCCATACAGGAGATAGACCTTTCCCGTGCAAGTAAGTTGCTTGTTCCATTTTCATGACACAAAAGTTCTCCCTTGCTGAAATTGGTATTAATCTTCGTTCTGTTCCTTAGGATGTGTGACAAGAAGTTTATGGACAAGGATACTTTGATGAGTCACATGGTTGTGCATATGAATGTGAAGCCTTATCAATGTGAACATTGTGGTACTTATTGTGGTCGAAAACATTTACTCAAGAAGCATTTAGCATTATTCCATGGTGAACAGATTAATAAAAAACGCACTCCATCTCTTATTCACTATGAATGTAAAATTTGTCAGGAAACTTTTACCACATCATCAGAAGTTGTTCTGCATCGCACTCGACATTGGGTTGTTCAGGAAGGGCAAGCTGTAGACCCCAGCAAAGTAAGTGATCCAGGTTTCAATAAGAATGGTAATAATTGTACTACTTCCATCTTATTCAATTTTTACTCAACAGGTACACATTTGTGAGTACTGTGGTGATGTATTCTCTCACGGAAATTCTTTGGGCAAACATAGAAGAGAAATGCACCCCGATGAGCAGCCTTATGTGTGTAGTATTTGTGGTTCTACTGCGGGCACTTTGTATGAGGCAAGAGAACATCGCAGGACTCATACCAATCAGGAAGATATATCTGAACCCGAAGTGGGAAAGAAAAAGCGCCGCAAACATTCTCTCATTCCTAAGCTCTACTTTTGTGATGAGTGTGGAAAAGGGTAAGAATCAAAATAAGATATAGGCTTTTTATGGTATTTTGGAATTTCACATGCCACATTTATGTTAACATCTGCGCGTTTTCATATTTGTAGATTCATGTCCGAACGACCTTATCAAAAGCATTTACGGTCCCATCAAGCACGCCAAGAGAAAAATCTTATGTGCCAAGTTTGTCATAAAAAGTTTGCTGAAAAACAAAGACTTTTGGAGCACATGCAGATTCACACGGGTATCAAGCCTTACGAATGTTCTGTGTGTGGCCGTCGATTTTCCCAGACCAGTTCTATGTATACTCATGCTCTCATACACACTGGTGAGAAACCCCATTCTTGTGATTTGTGTGGTCGTGGGTTCCGAATCAAAGCAGATCGCGACAATCACCGACGCACTCATACCGGTGAGAAACCCTATAAGTGTGAATGGTGTGGTCAACAGTTCAGGACGGGACAGGTATGTATAAACACTACAGAAGTCAGTTGCTTATCAATTTTACCTGCTAATTTTTTCTATTTCTAAATTTTATTGTGCATTTCTTCCCTCATCCAGGTATATTATCAACATCGCATGATTCACACTGGAGAAAGAAGATTTCCTTGTGATGTTTGTGGGAAAGCATTCAAACGGTCGCACACACTAGTTGTTCACAAACGCATTCACACAGGTGAAAAGCCTAATATATGTGACATATGTGGGAAATGCTTTAGGCAGAGGAGTGACATGAGGAAACACCGCAACCTCCACGGAACTACTCAATCATAAATCAGCATTTGTGAGAAAAAGTTTGTACTAGTCCAAATCGTAAATATATAGAGAAATCTCTCTCCTTGATTGTACCATGATGACATGGGATAGTGTTGAAATGTATTTCTGATCTTGTCTGCAAAGGTGTGCTATAAGTTAAGTCAATATGTCAATCTATAATCCAAGTTGAGAAAGTTTGGCTCAATTATATTTTAAAGATTAAAGACTACTTTTGTCTTGTGGGAAGATACATTGATCACTCATTCTTGATTTTCTCCATTTTACCTACCCAACATGAGAAACCTGTAAATCGTGCCAATTTCATTATTATGTAATCAAAGATGAGTGACTAATTAGATCTTCTTAATTAATTAAGGTTTAATATTATAATTCAATCTTCTCTTATTGATTTGGAGTTAAATGAATGGCATAGGCTGTGTTTAGAATTATCAGACTTATTATGTTACGATGAAATTCTATGTGTAAGTGTTAACATTAGTAGTATTGTTAGAGTATTTCCACTGCAATAAAATTTTTATTGTCTTAATAAAAATCTAATATTGCTTTCCACAATTCTTCCACAGTACCGAAGCAGTTGTCTTAACTTGATGGTTCTATTTCATTGAATGTTTGGCTCTGTGCTTTCCTTGTGTAAGGAATGAGTAGTTAGGTGTGGTACTGTGTTCATATATTTTGAAAAATATTTTTAGATCACTTAATGTATTGAAATGGATGAAATTGCCAGTCTTTTGTTGTATTAAAATTGATTGTTGCCTTATCTCCAGTTTTTAATAGATTTAAAATAAAATCAAGACTGGTGAAACTCAAATGCCTTGCTTCCATTACTACAAAAATATTCCTGACCCATTAGCTTAAAATAGCGGGTGGTCCTGAATTGGTCCTTTTCTAATGTTTGTTTTTCTTGTACTTTGTTCCTAGTATTCAAATGCATGTATGTGTCTGAATAAGTGAGCTCACAATACACTAGGCCATCTAGATTTTTTTGAGTTTTTTTTTTTAATTATGTAGATACATTCATCACAATACACAACACAGATCCAATTGGTCATAAACACAGCCCTTATTTCACACACCTAATAATATTTAATGGCACTCACACTTCAATATTTTCAGTTCTGATTGGTCTTTTAGTAATGAATGTGTTCCTGATCTTGATTATTAGCAGGTGATTCTATCAATACTGTAGGGTTTTGCCATGAATATTGATGAAACAAATCCACTGATCAAATTTTCCTGCCCTCCCTTGTGATCAAAAGTCCTTGACATTAAAACTGCATGCTTTTCCAAAACATTTTAGTGAATGCAACAGGGCCTCTTCCCCCCTCATAACTATCAAGGAGATAAAAAACAGTTAACAATGAAAAAGAAAAAAAACAACATTTAAGATGTGATACATAAAATTCAAAATGGACTCGGTTTTGCAATTATTATCTATTATTTCAGGGTGGTTTTCTTTGGTTTTTAGTGAGTACTTTTAAAAAAAATAGAAACAATTAAAACCTGTGATTTCCTTATGGTGTTGTTTCATAAGCGTTCGTTTCATTGCGCATACGCTCACGACGGTTGAATGAATGACCCCCCTTTCCCCGCTCGCCCCTCACGCCGGCGTAGGCGCCGGGTGGAAGTGGTGAAAGCAACTAATTCCGAAGTGGATATAGCGACTGATGCCTCGGATCCGCGCTTCAAGCGTGGAGATGGAGACACCATGCTACTAGGGAGGTACTCGGGCTGGGGCGGTTGGGCCATTATTCACATAGCAATGCGGTTAGCTTAAATGCTTCCATCATTTAAAAACACTAATTGGTGCGCTCATAATTAGTGCATCAGTACTTATCAAGAAAAGTTGTAAAATTTGTAGAAAGAATGGGTTCAGGCGTGTCTCGGGTTCTCTCCAATGCAAAGGTATATGCAGAGGGATTTACGGCGAGGAGGGGAGGGCGACATACTTGGGGCAACGCAAAGTGCAGTGCTCTTTGGCCTATCTAGCAGGGGTTTTATCTTGGACTGGCTCGAGGGTTGAGGGATGTATACTCCTCTCTTTACCGAAATCCTAGCCCATCTTTGTGGTAAGAGACATGTTTCATAAAAGTAATAGGCAAGAAAGACGCACAACAATGATCGTTGGTTCAAACATCGCTATGTCGATATGAAACTTCTTACTCTCTTGCGAACGTAGATTTTATGACCTCATCAGACTAAGGGCGAATTTTATGGGGGACCGGAGAGGGATGGAACATTAAACAGCTACCGAATAAGTGACTCCCGCACACCCACGCCCACGGCGACGGTCTGTCCACACGCACTGCTTTGGCTTATGTTTGTCTCTGATGGCCAATGGCCAGAGTTCACGTGGGCGTCGTCGTCGTTGCCGCCGCGTCCTCGACGGCCGCCACAGCGGGGCGCACTGCGGGCCGCGAGCCCTGGGCGACGCCGGGCGAGTGTGCGGCGGCAGCAGGCCGGGAGGCCCAGGGGTTCCCGCCGGCGACCTCCAGCACGGCCGGCGTCGTGGCGACGGGCGTGTTGGCGCTGCCGGGCGTGGCGGGCGGGGTGGCGGCTGGGGGCCGCGGCGCGGTCATCGCGGTGCCGTCCAGGGGCGCCATGAGGGGGCTCTGCGGCGCGGAGGCCGTCTGCAGCTGGTAGCCCTGCGGGTCAGG